>NW_026596147.1:10371305-10425698 GCF_907164565.1 Psammomys obesus | reverse complement strand
TGTGTGTGTGTGTGTGTGTGTGTGTGTGTGTGTGTGTGTGTGTGTGTATGTAGCTTCCAAGCACAGACATGCCAAAGTAAACAATAACATCAGATAGTTTTGTATTTCTTTAGTGCCATGCAGGTACAAACTCTGAAAGAATTTCAAATTCAGAGAGGCAAATGTGGTAAATTACTCCCCAAAGAGTATTGTGAGACACATCTTAAGAGATGTGAATATGATCCAAATGCTTAAAAAAAAATTAAAACAACCTTTAAGTGAAGCTAGAAGAACTGAGTATTCTGTTTGTTTAATGGCTTGAAACTCAGAGTATTTTTTAATATTGCATCATAAAGAGAATGTAGAACTTGAAATTTTCTGGCATATGATCACATGCGTTAGGAAGAACGTGTAAGGAGGTTTAAAGGATGCCTTTGGATCAGGTGATTTAAAATCTGAAAATCTAGATAAAACACAGATTAGTGTTCCCAGACAGAAGTATAGAGTTGCATTTATTTTTAGTTTTTGCTTCTGTTCATGTTCACGAGTGAAACTACCACAGATAGTTTAAATAAAGCTTGTCATAAAAGATAAGAACTAGTAGGTACTAGTAGGTAGATCTAGTAAGCAGAGTGACATCCTATGGACATACAGTTATGGAACACCTCAAAAAACAGGTGCCGACCCATGGAACACACTAGAACCAAAAACAGTACTGGGCTAGTTTTCTACTTCCGAGTACTACATTACACACTGAACAATTTAAAGCAATTCCTCTTTATTAGATTACAATTCCAGTGATTAGCTGGGTTAAGTTGCTAGCACCTTTAAATCTCAACACTTGGAAACTGAGGCAGATGACGGCTGCAAGTCTAAGGTCACTATAGGCTGCACCACCAATTCCAGGCTAGTCTGAACTACTGTTTCAAAAATAAAACGTCTTATGGATCAAAACTCCTGAGATCCTCTTTTTAGAACCTTACTCGTCCATACTCATATTTTTTGCCTTTTGTTTTCTGACTTAAAGGCTTTTTCCAGAGCCTGGGTTTGCCTCCAGCCTGTGTCTCCAAGAGTTAGAATTGCAGGTGTGCACTGTTGCGCTTGCTCACAGTTGAGTTTTTAATTAGCCTGGCCGATGTCTGCTGTCCTGGCAAACAGTCCCTCGCTCTGGCACCTGGGAAAATGCAGCTCTTGCAGCTGAAGGGCTGGTTTACTCTTTTCTTGCTGAGGTTAAGCCCTGGGATTTTCCTTGACTTCCAGAGGCTCCCAGCATTCCTTTGTGGCTCCCCCATTCTCAAAACCAAAACTGGCAAATCAAGTCCCTTACTTATACTTACAATCTCCCCAACTTCCTGTTCCTTCCTTATCTGACTTCTAAGGAAAATGTGTGCTTAGTTTAGGCACACTTAGCTGACAGCGTTCAGTAAGATCAACCGACTAAGAAGTTTAATTACTACTGAAATTTTTTGTAGTCCATAGGTCATAGTATGCTTAAGTAATCAGGAGGTGAAGAACTCTGCCTTATCACAGGACATCTACCATCAAGGTCACATTTTGCTCATTTTATGACTCCTTGTTGGTAGACTAACTTTTGTCTCAACTTGAGGGTGAGTATTAACATGGACAATAAAGTAGAGATTAAGCAAACAAGAACAAAGCACTAACAACCATAAATTAGAAGCAGGAATATGCCTGGCACTGAAGATGCATTTCCCACTTTGATCTTCACACAGCTCTTCAAGTAGGAAGCTGAGCTTCACAGACTTCCAGCAACTTGCTAACATCAGACAGCCAGTAAACGAGGGAGCCAAACTTCAAGACAAGAACCCAGTGAATATTGCATCTGTGCTTTTTGCAGCACAGCGTGAGAGAAAGGGGATCTAAGAGTCTTGTCCTTGAAGAGGAAAGTTATGCTTCAAGCAGAAAGATTAAATGAAGTTTGTTATGCAACATCAATGTGATTAATGATTCATTACAGATAGTGCACAGGTTTGCTATATATATGTAGCATTTTTACCATAACAACTATAATTTATACACACCTTTATAGCCATTCATTTATGAATGTTATGTATTAAAATAAGAGAATAGGATTAATTCAAGTATCCTATACATATATATATATATATGTATAGGATACTTGAATATATACATATATATATATATATATATATATATATATATATACACATTCACACACATACATATTTGTATCTTATCTATTAGAAATAAAGAAAAAAAGAGGAGAGTTTAAAACAGTACCTTGTGGGTATGGTTAGTTTATATATATTATTTGTAACTTCAAACACTAGCTTCAAGGTAACTATTTTAAGTTATGCTATCATTTGTAGCTTATATCACAAAGAAATGTTGCAGTGAGTCTGCCAGTACTGATGAACGTATAGGGTTGGGTCACACCAAATTTATGAATTTAAGATCCTGAGTTTTCTGCCCCAAAAGCTTATAGATAGGTACTAACGTGTCCAATTCTGTCTCTCAGGAGAGGGTTCTCAACATTACAGGTAATGTGACATGAAGATCTTCAGGTGAACAGCATTTGAGGAAATCCAGGCAGGTTTGGGCTCTATGGATATTAAGAGCATTGCTCATAACCAAGCAATTCTCCTGCCATTTATTGGGTACCTATATATTCTATTTCACTGAGTTAATTAATGTTTCCAACTAAATGTGAGGAATGAGGATCCATAGAACTATGACGTTCACTTTCTCAATCTCCCATAACTAAAGAACATGAATAGAACTTTGGCTCTGGCAGGTGATGATGTTTTTCTTTCTCTCCCTTTTTTATTTATTATTTATTACAGTTTATTCACTTTGTATTCCAGCTGTAGCCCCTTCCCTTGTCTCCTCCTAGTCACACCATCCCTCCTTCTCTACTCCTATGCCTCTCTATTAGTCCATTCTTATCTGACCCTAGTCTATTAGGTCTCATCAGGACTGGCTACATCCTCTTCCTCTGTGGTCTGGAAAAGCTGCACCCCACAAGGGTAAGGTGATTAAAGAGCTGGCCACTGAGTTCATGTCAGAGAAAGCCCCTGAGCCCCTTACTAAGAAACCCACTGAGCTGCCATAGGCTACATCTGAGCAAGGGGTCCAGGTCCTCTCCATTCATGATCCTTGGTTTGAGTACCAGTCTCTGCAGATCCACCTGGGCCCAGATTTTTGGGCTATGTTGGTATCATTGTGGAGCTTGTGTCCCTTCCAGGTCCTTCTGTATCTCCCTTCTTCCATAAGATTCCCTGCACTCTGCCCAAAGATTGTCTGTGTCTCAGCATCTGCTTTGATACCTGCTGGGTATAGTCTTTCAGAGGCCTTCTTTGATAGGCTCCTTTCCTGTTACCTGTTCTCTCCTGCTTCCAATGTCTATCCTATTTGCCCTTTTGAGTGAGGATTCAGCATCTTCCTAGGGAAGGGAATCATGAAATTTGCAGGCAAATGGTGGGAACTAGAAAAGATCATCCTGAGTTAGGTAACCCAGAAGCAGAAAGACACACATGGTATATACTCACTTATAAGTACATATTAGACATATATTAAAGGATAAACATACTAAAATCTCTACTCCAAAAGAAGCTAAACGAGGTAATGGTGTTTCTCAGACTTGTTCTTGCTCTTTCTTTCATGTTACTGTGTTCTGTACTCATATTTCATTACTATCTATAAGTATCCAAGATTTACAACGTGGTTATTTATAGGGATGAAATTTGTCATTTGTATTTGAGCTACTAACACACACTTTTTTCCCTTCCTTCTTTCATTTATCATTTATTTTGATATTGTTATTCGTTAAATCTTACTGAGGAATCATGGGTGTGTCTCTCCTGTCATTTCTAGGAGACACAATTTCATGGCAGACTTCCTGGTCCTCTTTGGCTCCGACACTCTTTCTGCCCCCTCTTCCCTGGTGTTCTATGAGCTTTAAGTAAAGGAGTTGTATTGCAGATGTGTCAGTTGTGGTTAGGCACCTCAGGATACAGTGATCACTGCAGTATGACCAGTTATAATTCTCTGTGATAGTCTCTGTTTACTGTACAGAGAAGCGGTTTGATGGGGAATCATAACCACACTTAACTGTGAGTGCAAGGATACATTTCAAAAAAAAAGTTAGGAATTATGGCTTTCGTGCAGGGACTCCTCTGCCACATGCCTGGCCTCAGGGGCTTTCCTTAACAGCAAAAGATTCCCCAGACCCTTCCTCCTGTATTCTTCATGGCACTAAACCCAGGAAATTATTTATGGCCCATACTTTCTAGTGCCTGATTGGGTTGGTTCCTGGCCTCCTCCTTGAATTACATTTGCATAAGCTTTGATTTGTTGTTACTTTTTGGAGCAAGGTAATTCCTTAGGCCTTTTTACAATTTCAGGGTTGCCCAGGTGGGGTCTCCCTCTGAGATCACTACTTCCTTTCTTACATTTTTCCTTATCTCTTCCAGCACAAGACGTGACTCCCACATTACACTTTTCTAATGTGTTATTTTTTTCTCTTCAAACCATAGATTCTGTATTTCTTTGTTCCATGCTTGCTATTTTTCATATTCTCCTGCACAAATATTATTGCTAATAACTTAGTCAATATTAGGTCTCTGCCAACAAAATTAGCTCAAAACTCTTCTGGCACATTCTTAGGACAAAGGTAAAAAAGCAGCCAGTTTGTTTGCCAAAGTATCATGGGAATGGTCTCTAGGACAGTTGCTAATTCCCAACCAACACCTCTTTCACAGGGCCTGAATAGTCCACATGGCTCTCAATACTGGTGTCTTCTATATTTGTTCTAAGGTGGCTAGCATTGCATTCAGTGGCTTTGCTAATCAAATGTCCTTTGCTAATCAAATGGTCAGGACTGTCACAGCACTAGCCCATTCTCTGGTAACAATTTCTGTCTTAGTCACTTTTCTATTGCCCTGACAAAACCATGACCAAGGCAACTTATAGAAAGAAGCATTTAATTTTAGGCCTATGGTTTTAGAGCATTAGAGTTCATGACAAACATGGTGCGGAACATGGCAGCAGGCAAATGGGCAAGGTGCTGAGCAGTAGCTGAGATCTTACTTCTGATCCATTAGCAAGAGCTGCAGAGAGAGAACTGAGAATAATGTGGACTTTGAGAACCCTAAAGGCCCACTCCCAGTGACACAGCTCCTCCAACAAGGTAGCAACCCCAACTCTTCCACCTTCGGTGTACCAAGTATTATGAGCCTCTCAGGGCCATTGTCATTCAAGCACCACGATAGCAAAGATAATTTATATTATTGCAGACAGCCATGGAAAGCTATACTGAATTTAGTCCTGGTTTTCTAGTTAGAAATTCACCTTGAAATATTCTGCTAAATATTAAGAAGGTTAAAATTATACTCCTGCCTGAGGGCCATGGGCCACTGAGAGGTTTATAGGCTCTCCTCTCAGTTTTGTTCTACTGAATGGATTTTTCAGAAAGTTTGCCAGCGGCCACATGTGGATAATGTCTTCTGACTACATCTTGGATCAACATTCTAAATGACTGGAGATGATTGACAGCCATCATCCTAGTAAACACAGGCCAGTGGCACTAAAGATAATAATACCTCCAGTGCTCAGGAGATGTAAAATGTTTCCCTCCACACACCATTAGTTTCTCAGCATGGTGTTTATGGAGAGTTTTTATGGTAATGTTGGTCTTTGTGTGTAAGTATTGACATTTGTTGCTGCCTTCCATTAAGGATAGACCATTTCCCATTGTGGAGGCAGATGACTACCCTCTGCTGAGTCAGTAAAGTCTGATACATCAGTGTCAGCAAATAAAACATTGTGACAACTAGGTCTTCAGAATTTTGGATATATTCAAAGTAATATGTAACATTAGCATAGGACAACAGTATTCGCTATTCTTCTCTACTTAGGTTTCTATTCTCAACTTTTTTATTCGCCTACAACTTGTTGCAACAGTCAAAGGCATTTCTACTTCTTATGTTCGAACAGTACCAAATGGGAAAGACATTCTGCACCTTCCCCATTTTGCTGAGCAGGTGATAGATAAAATCATGGAACTTCCACAGATAACTTTAAACTAAACACAGATTTCAGTTCCAATTCTTGACCACCAAGATGCAAAGTCTTTACAAAGGTACCCCAGAGACCACTGGGAACAGATTCCTGACTGCCCTGGCTAGGCCCACAGACCACGATGTCACTAAAAGGCTTAGTTAGGGTCAGGCTGCAAACAGTAGGCCCTAGGGTGAAAATACACATTTAAATCATTTTCTTTCCTTGCCTTCAGGACACTTACCAGTTGGATACAAGATATTGTTATTCAGGACTTATAGGTTGATACAGAAGTTTTGCCCTATTAAACCCAGTGACTCATAACATCTGAAAAACAGTCCTTAGTTGGCTCTATATGAAGCTGTGTCACCATCAGGATGTGTCATGACTCCTGCTTCCGTTGGGACTGGCAGTTCTAGAATGAGCTTACTGAGAATGTACTTAGAAATCACCTTCTGGGTAGAACCATGCCATGCTGCTCCTAGCAGCAGCGACCTCTTTAATCTTCTGTGGTTAGATATAGTGGTGGCGGGGGAAACGCAAGGTGCGCTCTTTCCCTGTTCTCTCTGGGAAATTCTGCTCTTAACCTGAACTGTTTTACAGTGATGTCTTAGAGTATGCCTCGTCTGATATGAAATATGCATACTGTAAAAGATTTTCAATTAAATCCAATCTGAATTAAATATACTAGGCCATATATGTATTAATCTTATAGGACAGCTGCATAAAATTTTAATAGATTCATATTCTTACTGGATTGAAGTTAGATCTTTGTGTAGAAATGGGACAGGCCCTCTGCTTTGTGGTATCATACAGCCAGTTATTCATAAGTCCTCCAAATAAACCCTAGTTCTGTTTTGTTTTATGTGCATGTGATCGCACATAATCATAAAACTTTTCACTTGATCATGGATCAGTGCACACGTATATGTCGCAAACATGTAAACACAACCTGAGTATTTTAAAAAGAAAAAAATTATGTGAGTCACATTTTATATAAATAACTGAAATTCTTCTGTCACCATATAGTTTATAAAAGTAAAGGCCATTAAATCAAAGACTGATGTTGCCACTGAGCTTTCATAGAGTGTCTAAGTAACTGTAGTTTTTGGAATTAAAGAGATAGTTAGCTGTGGTACAGCATTGGTTGAAACAGTAAAACTGGGCATTGTCAAACTGATGGGTATAGGCAGAAGACATAGAGAGCCTTGTTGAAACTGCGGCTCATGTGTCCTTTAATTCATTATGTGTTAAAGATAGATCCAGGCTATTGATTTCCGTAAGATAAGGAGACTTGCTTACTCTCTTCATGTCTATTAGTTTCCTCTAGACAGTCTAATAATTTTTCATAATCACTAATGGCAATTGGAAGTATTTAATTTCACTCCAACCCTGTGTAGTTGCTACTTGGCAGTAGTAGATAAAAAATAATCCTAAGGCAGTAAAACTCTCCATTTATTACAGCATTTTGTTTGCTAAATCATCATTATAAGCACTTCAAAGTACAAAACCTTTCCACCTATTGTTTTTTTAATTAAAATTTATTTTAGACTTTAAGACAATTTTGATTCCCAAGGGGGAAAAATAGTTTAAAAAAACTGCTGTTACTCAGAGAACATAAACTCACTTATTTTCTTTCTCACTTATTTTCTTTCCAAAGTGGTACAACCACTCTGGAAATCTATCTGGCGCTTTCTAAGACAATTAGGAATAGTGCTTCCTCAAGACCCAGCTATACCACTCCTAGGTATATACCCAAACTTTGCTCAAGTACACAAAAGGGATACTTGCTCAACCATGTGTATAGCAGCTTTATTTGTAATAGCCAGAACCTGGAAACAACCCAGATGTCCATAAACAAAGGAATGGGTACATAAATTGTGGTATTTTTACACAATGGAATACTACTCAGCAATCAAAAAGGAGAAAGTCATGAAATTTGCAGGCAAATGGTGGGATCTAGGAAAGATTATTCTGAGTGAAATATCCCAGAAGGAGAAAGACAAACACGGTATATACTCACTTATATAAACATATGAAATCTATACACCTATAAAAGATAATCAAGAGAGCAGACATGGGGTAAGATGATCAATCCTCATTTAGAAAGACAGATGGGATGTGCATTGAATGTATGACAGGAGTCTACTGAGCACATCTGAAAGACTCTAACTAGCAGTGCTTTCAAACCAGATACAAAGACTCATGACCAAACCTTTGGCAGACTACAGGGAATCATATGAAAGAAGGGGAGTTAGTATGATGGAGAAAGGATAGGAGCTCCACAAGGACCAAATATATCTGGGCACAGGGTCTTTTCTGAGACTGACATTCAACCAAGGACCATGTATGAATGTAACCTAGAACCTCAGATGTAGCCTGTGGTAGCTCAGTAACCAATTGGTTTCCCATAGTGAGGGGAACAAGGACTATTTCTAACAGGAACTCAATGACTGGCTCTTTGACCTCCCCACCCCCCAAGGGAGGAGCAGTCCAGTTAGGCCACAGAGGAGAGCTTTGCAGCCAGTCCTGAAGATACCTGATAAAACAGGATCAGATGAATGGGGAGGAGGTCCCCCCTATTAGTGGACTTGGAAAGGGGCACGGTGGAGATGAGGGAGGGAGGGTGGGATTTGGAGGGAATGAGGGAACGGGACACGGCTGGGATACAGAGTTAATAAAATGTAACTGATAAGAAAAAAATAAAATTAAAAAAAAACTGCTGTTACTCAGAGAACATAAACTCACTTATTTTCTTTCTCACTTTTAAGACAATAATTGGTTTAGTAATAATAGCATTATTAAAAGTCTACATGGAAAATTTTATAGATTTGTAGGTTAAATTTATATTTTATCTATTTATTTATTTTATGTACTCATTTATATGTGTATCTGAGGCAGGTGGTGTGTGTGTATGTGTGTGTGTTGTTATGTGTGTACCGGCACATATGCCATATGTCGAAGTGAAGTCCAGAGAAGAATATTACATTCTATCATTCTCCCTTGAGACCGGATCTTTCATTGCATCTGGAACCAGACTGGAAGCCTGCAAAATTCAGTTCCTCCTATCTTTCCTCACCATCAGCACTAGTCTCCAGGCACACTCATGACTATACCTGGGTTCTAGGGATGTGAACTTGGGTATTCTCACCTTCACAGTAAACCGTTTTACCCACTGAACCATCTACCATGACGCTATGTATTTATCTTATTGTCTCTTTCTTTAAGATGCGGTAGTTGTTGAACTTCATAACCAACAATTGTTGAAGAACATATTAAAATTTTACTTCATGCTTATCTGAAATCAAGTAGACCAACTCTCACATCAACTCTCAGATTTACTCAGTTGTTGTTAGTTGTTGAAAAATTAACTGTTTTACAGAATTTCTCTTTGGTATACACTCCAGGACATATTTCTACTAAAGAGAATTCTAAAAACCTTAAATCTCATAATTGATATATGGATTGAATAATGATTTTCCAACCCAAACAGACGCTTTGGCTCAATTATAATATTTTGAAATTGCTAAAAGTGGATTTAGATTGTGACATATATGAGTATAAAACATTTATAACCTCTAAATATTTGCTACAATTGAGTGACGAGTTACAAGTAACAAGACTGTAATAACTAACATCTGATTGCCCTCATCAAACAAACTTGTTTTCGTCATTATTTATTTATTTATCTATCTAGTTAGTTATTTATTACAATTTATTAACTTTTTATCTTGTCTGTAGCCCCCTCTCTTTTATCTCCCTTTATCCCTTCCCTAGTCCACTGATGGGGGAGGATCTTTTCCCCTTCTATCTGATCCTAACCTATCAGGTCTCATCAAGGCTGGCTGCATCCTCTTCCTCTGTGACCTGGCAAGGCTGCACCCACCAGGGGGAGGTGGTCAAAGAGCCATCCACCAAGTTCATGTCTGAGACAGTCCCTGCTCTTCTTACTAGGAATCCCTCTTGGAGACTGAGCTGCCTGTGGTTTACATCTGAGCAGAGGATCTAGGTGCTCTCATTGCATGGTCCTTGGTTGGAGTATCAGTCTCCGCAGGGACCCTTGGGCTCAGGTTTTTCTTGGCTCTGTTGGTCTCCTTGTGGAGTTCCTGTCCCTTCCAGTTATTTCTATATCTCCCTTCTTACATAAGATTCCCTGTTTGGCTATGGCTCTCAGCATCTGCTTTGATACCCTGCTGGAGAGAGTCTTTCAGAGGCCCTCTGCGGTAGGCTCCTGTCCTGTTCCCTTTCTTCTCTTGCTTCCAGGGTCTATCCTTTTTCCCGTCTCAATGAGGATTGAGAATCTTCCCTAGGGTTCTCCTTGTTGTTTGGCTTCTTTAGAACTATAGATTTTAGTATGTTTATTCTATATTATATGGCTAATACCCACTTACAAGTGAATATATACCAGATGTGTCTTTATGTTTCTGGGTTGCCTCATTCAGGTTGATCTTTTGTACTTCTATCAATTTGCCTGCAAATTTCATGATTTCCTTATTTTTTAATTGCAGAGTAGTATTCCATTGTATAAATGTTCCACATTTTTTTAATCCATTCCTCAGTTGAGGGACATAAGGTTGTTTCTAGATTCTGGCTATTATGAACAAAGCTGCTACGAACATGGTTGTGCAAATGTCCTGCTGTATACTTGATCATCTTTTGGATATATGCCTAGGAGTGGTATAGCTGGCTCTTGAGAAATCACTATTCCTAATTTTGTGAGATAGCACCAGATTGATTTCCAAAGTCATTGTACAAGTTTACATTCCCACCAGCAATGGAGGAGGGTTCCCTTTTCTCCACATCCTCTCCAGCCTGTGCTGTCACTTCAGCTTTTGATCTTAGTCATTCTGATGCATGTCAGTTGAAATCTCAGGCTAGATTTGATTTGCATTACTCTGATAAATAGACATTGAACATTTCTTTAAATGTTTCTCTGCCATTCGATATTCTTCTTTGAGAATTCTGTTTAGTTTTGTACTCATTTTTTCATATTTTTTTTTATCTATTACAATTTATTCACTTTGTATCCCAGCTCTAGTCCCCTCCCTCGTCTCCTCCGATCCCACATTCCCTCCTTTTTCTCTTTCCATGCCCCTCCCCAAGTCCACTAATAGGAGAGGACCTCGTTTTTTCATTGGATTACTTGGTTTGTTGGTGTTTAACTCTTTTAGTTGTTTATATATTCTGGATATTAGCCCTCTGTCAGACATAGGGTTGGTGAAGATCCTTTCCCAGTCCATAGGCAGTCATTTTGTTCTAATGACAGTGCCCTTTGCTTTACAGAAGCTTTTCAGTTTCATGAGTTCCCATTTATTGATTGTTGATCTTAAAGCCTGTGCTGTTGGTGTTCTGTTCAGGAAGTTGTCTCCTGTGCTGTTCAAGGCTCTTAGCTACTTTTTCTTCTAACCAGATTAGTGTGTCTGGTTTTATGTTGAGGTCTTTGATCCACTTGGACTTTAGTTTTGTGCAGGGTAATAAATATTAATCTATTTGCATTTTTCTACATGTAGACATCCAGGTAGATCAGCACCATTTGTTGAAGATGCTGTCTTTTTTTCTATTGTATAGTTTTCACTTCTAAATCCACACACCTATAGATTCTTGATTTTTTTCAATCAAAGTTTTTTTTTTAGATTTTTTTTAATTTTTTTTATTTAACTTTTATTAATTATACTTTATTCATTTTTTATCCCCCATAAGCCCCTCCCTCCTCCTCTCCCGGTCCCACCCTCCCCCCCTTTCTGCATGCATGCCCCTCCCCAAGTCCACTGATAGGGGAGGTCCTCCTCTCCTTCTTTCTGATCTTAGTCTATCAGTTCTCATCAGAAGTGGTTGCATTGTCAGGGTTCTAGGTTATCTCCATGGATAGTTCTTGGTTGGAGTATGAGTCTCTGGGAAGTTCCCTGTGTTCAAATTATCTTGTTCTGTTGCTCTCCTTGTGGAGTTCCTGTCCTCTCCAACTCTTATTATTTCCCACATCTTACATAAAATTCCCTTCACTCTGCCCATCAGTTGAAATTCCAATGTCTTGGCAACACCACCATGAATATACCTGGTCTTCTGATTATGATTCATGCAAAACTGAACAGTTATACTTGGGTACTAAGACACCCAAATCCTTAATGGAGAAAACAATGTAATTTGTAATATAAAGTTTCAAAAAAAATGCTTGGTATAGCTTTACAAATTTTTCTATGAAAATTTAAAGAGTCAAGAGATAATTTTCTTATCATTAACAAATTTTTACTTATTTTGCATATAATTATCTCAGGATATTTCTAGCAATAAATCCTTCTAGAAATTACAGTAATAATCATACCATAGAGAAAGTGCATTGTAAAGACAGAAAGCTCAGTGAGAAGATGGACATCATCCTAGGAAAAATCACTGATATAAGCTACAGAAATCTCATTTTTTGTTTTAGTTTTGATTTCATTTAGTTTTTCCTGTAGAACTGTTTAATGTATGATTTTTATCTAACTATCTATCTATCTATCTATTTATCTATTTATTTATTTGTTTATTTATATATTTTTGGCAAAGAAGAGAAGTCAGTTGAGACCCCATCATGGGAATTCCTAATTGGTAGTTGTGAACATGAAGATGCCCCCTAAACAAACAAACAACAAAAAACACAAAAGTTGGTAGCAATTAATTAAAAGGGTTAAGAAACTATTTCTAACAATTAAAGAAGAAATCAAGAGTCTTGTTGCCATCGCATTCTCTCTCTCTCTGTATGTTTGTGTGTTTTCTGTGATTGCCTACAGCTGATTGTGGGACTGTGTGTATGTTCCTGTATGTGGAGGCCAGAGGTTGACGTTGAGTATCTTCATTTGATTTTTCCAGGGCAGGTTTGAGTACAGTCATTCCAGAATGTGAAGCTCATTATGCCAATGAGCTCTCTGGATCTGTTCATTTCTGTCTAGATCCCTGATGGGAGTATAGACTCAGCCAATCACACCAAGATATTTGCATGGGTTGTAGGGAACAAACTTGGGTCCTTATACTCATGAACCAGGTCCTTTTACCAAGTGAACCATCTTTTATGTTGTTCTTTGTTTTAGTTGCTTTAGAAAAACACGGTTACTTTGTTTTTCTATTATTTTGTTTTGTGTAAATGTGTAGGACTGTATTTTTCTGCGCCTGAGGGTAGCAGGTACATGTGGAGTCTGAGGGAGGGTAGCAAACACCTTGGAACTGGAGTGATGGATAATTCTGAGGTTACAACACAGTCCCTGGCACCCAAAGTCATATGTTTTACAAGAGCCATATGAATTCTGACTCATGGAATCATCTCTCCAGCTGAAACTTTAGAAAACAAGTATTCTTTTTGATGACGTGATAGAAGAAAAACTCTAACAGCTTTTCGTCTGCCTTTTCAAAAATAGTTCAAGTGTGCACCTGAATGTTATATGGGATTTATCTTTTTTCTTTTTTATTATTATTAATTACACTTTATTCATTTTGCATTCCCCCATAAGCCCCTCCCTCCTCCTCTCCCGGTCCCACCCTCCCCCCCTTTCTGCATGCATGCCCCTCCCCAAGTCCACTGATAGGGGAGGTCCTCCTCTCCTTCTTTCTGATCTTAGTCTATCAGTTCTCATCAGAAGTGGCTGCATTGTCAGGGTTCTAGGTTATCTCCACGGATAGTCCTTGGTTAGAGTATGAGTCTCTGGGAAGTTCCCTGTGTTCAAATTATCTTGTTCTGTTGCTCTCCTCGTGGAGTTCCTGTCCTCTCCAGCTCTTACTATTTCCCACTTCTTACATAAAATTCCATTCACTCTGCCCAACAGTTGGCCATCAGGCTCAGCATCTGCTTTCACAGTCTGCACGGCAGAGGCTTTCAGAGGCCCTCTGTGGCAGGTTCCTAGGTTGTTTCTTGTTTTCTTTTTCTTCTGATGTCCATCCTCTTTGCCTTTCAGGATGGGGATTGAATATTTTAGTTAGGGTCTTCTCTTTTGCTTAGTTTGTTTAGATGTACAGATTTTAGTAGATTTATCTTACCAAATGCTTTTTTTATTCATTTATTATGCTGTAAGCTATTGAGAATCAGTCTATTACTAATATAAACTTGTTCATTTGTTAGACTGTCTAAAAAATAGAGAGATAGAAGATAGAAAGAGAGAGAGGAAAAGGAGAGTGGAGACAGAGAGTCAGAGAGAGAGAAAGGGAGCAGAGGGAAAGGGAAAGAAAGTGAGAGAAAGAAAAAGCCATTAAGGAAACATGCACAAGTTTGCCCTTTAAAAGCCCATTTATCACAGCCTACTAAGAGAGTCTATGTAACATTTCGTTGCTCTTTTAAAAAGAGCCATTCTTTGTGGATTGGCTTTAAAGTAATACTGGCCAGAGAATGAGAGATCGAATGATTTAGCCACCACCCCTTCTCTCCGAGAACATTTGCTTCACTTTCCTTCAGTTGATTAGGGAGCATGATACCTTACTGAAAAGTAGTTTTCAGTTTCTTGGCAATCATGGCCAAGAGACTACTTGAGGATTTCAGACTTGAATTCACCAGAAGATAATTCTGTAGGTTCAAAGGAATGATTGTGTGAGAGCCGTATACATGAGAAGCCATCCGTTGGTGGGCTACTACTCTCTCCTCCTACACTAGAGATAAGCTTACTCCTTCTAACCATCTTTCAGTTCAGAGGGCTCAATGATATTTCGCACCACCGTGTTCATAACAGTGTTCTCCATCACCAGAAACATCTCCTTGGGCCCAGGAGAGCCATCCTTTTCTATTGTGTTGGCTTTGAGAAATCTTAGTGCCCTTCAGACATTACAAATTAAAATATTTGCAACCTTAGTGGCAAAGTTTTATTCTTTTTATCTCTTTGATTTGCATTTTATATTAATATAAATAAAAGCCCAAAACGACTAAAGTTTATTATTATTATTATTGTCAGAACTACCCCAACAGAATCTTTACAGGAGCCAGTCTGCATTTTGTACCAGATAATCTTAAATGAGGAACATGTTTATTGAATGTAACATATACATTAGTTTAGTGTCTTCAGTTTTGATGCAATCTATACCTTTCTGCTTAGCGTTGATTTTCTAAAATATAAACATAGTATCCAATAGACAGTTCCTGATTCTTCTGTGTTTCACCTGAAAATTCACAGTTTTCTGAATTTATGGCTTATTTTTATTTTAAATTAAAGCTGTTTGGGTAGGGGATACTATTAGCTTGATTTTGTTATGACTGTTATAAATTATTTGGTTAAGTAACAAGTTAAAGAGAATGAAGATTTTTTTTAAAATTATTATTTGAAGAAGTTATATTGTTATCCATTTAGTTGTACATTTGTTTTTAAATAATAACAGAGAAATATTAAATTAACTTTTTAAATATTTTTTACTATTTTTTCCAAATATTTTTTTTATTAATTACACTATATTCATTTTGTATCCCCCCATAAGCCCCTCCCTCCTCCCCTCCCGATCCCACCATCCCTCCCCTTTCTGCATGCATGCCACTCCCCAAGTCCACTGATAGGGGAGGTTCTCCTCTCCTTTCTGATCTTAGTCTATCAGTTCTCATCAAAATTGGCTGCATTGTCCTCTACTGTGGCCTGGTAAGGCTGCTCCCCCCTCAGGGGGAGGTGATCAAAGAGCAGGCCAATCAGATTATGTCAGAGGCAGTTTATAATCTTCATATAAAACTTTTTTATTTTTTATTTTTTATTAATTACAGTTTATTCACTTTGTAGCCCCCCCATAAGCCCCTCCCTCCTCCCCTCCCAGCCCCAACCTCCCTCCCCCTTCTTCTCGCTTGCCCCTCCCAAGTCCACTGATAAGGGAGGTCCTCCTCTCCTTCCTTCTGATCTTAGTCTATCAGATCCCATCAGGAATGGCTGCATTGTCATCTTCTGTGGCCTGGTAGGGCTGTTCTCCCCTCAGGGGGAGGTGATCAAAGAACAGGCCTATCAGACTATGTCAGAGGCTGTCCCTCTTCCCATTACTATGTAACCCACTTGGACACTGAACTGCCATGGGCTACATCTGTGCAGGGGTTCTAGTTTATCTCCATGCATGTTCCTTGGTTAGAATATGAGTCCCTGGGGAGACCCCTGTGTTCAAATTTTCTGATTCTGTTGCTCTCCTTGTGGGGTTCCTGTCCTCTCCAGATCTTACTATTTCCCACTTCTTTCTTAAGATTCCATGCACTTTGCCCATCAGTTGGCCTTAAGTCTCAGTGACTGCTTTGATAGTCTGTAGGGCAGAGCCTTTCAGAGGCCCTCTGTGGCAAGTTCCTAGGTTGTTTCCTGTTTTCTTCTTCTGATGTCTATCCTCTTTGCCTTTTGGAATGGGAATGGGGATTGAGCATTTTAGTCAGGGTCTGCTCTCTTGATTAGTTTCTTTAGATGTTCAGGGTTTTAGTAGGTTTATCCTATGTTATATGTCTATATGAGTGAGTATATACCGTGTGTGTCCTTCTGCTTCTGGGACAGCTCACTCAGGATGATCCTTTCCACGTCCCACCATTTACCTGCAAATTTAAACTCTACCAGGGAACTCTTACAGCTGATAAACACCTTCAGTAAAGTGGCCGGATACAAAATTAACTCCAAAAAATCAGCAGTCCTCCTGTATACAAAAGAAAAAAGGGGTGAGAAAGAAATTAGAGAAACAACACCCTTCACAATAGCCACAAATGACATAAAGTACCTTGGAGTAACCCTAACCAAGGAAGTCAAAGACTTGTATGAAAAAATTTCAAGTCTCTGAGGAAAGAAATAGAAGAAGATATCAGAAGATGGAAAAATCTCTCATGCTCATGGCTGGGCAGGATTAACATAGTAAAAATGGCCATCTTACCAAAAGCAATCTGCAAATTCAATGCAATTCCCATCAAATTACCAACACAATTCTTTACAGACCTGGAAAGAAAAATTCTCAACTTCGTATGGAATAACAAGAAACCGAGAATTGCTAAATCATCCTCTACAATAAAAGATCTTCTGGAGGTATCTTCATCCCTGATCTCAAGCTGTACTATAGAGCAACAGTTATAAAAACTGCATGGTACTGGAATAGAAACAGAATGGTGGATCAATGGAATCAAACAGAAGACCCAGAAATAAACCCACACACTTACAGACACCTGATTTTTGACAAAGATGCCAAAACCATACAATGGAAAAAAGATAGCATCTTCAACAAATGGTGCTGGTCTAACTGGATGTCTACATGTAGAAAAATGAAAATAGATCCATACTTATCACCATGCACAAAGCTGAAGTCCAAGTGGATCAAAGACCTCAACCTAAAACTGGACACACTAAATCGGTTAGAAAAAAAAGTGGGAATACCCTTGAACTCATTGGCACAGGAGACAACTTCCTGAACAGAACACCAACAACACAGGCTCTAAGAGCCACAATCAATAAATGGGACCTCATGAAACTGAAAAGCTTCTGTAAAACAAAGGACACCATCACCAAAACAAAACGAATGCCTACAGACTGGGAAAGAATCTTCACCAACCGTTTATCTGACAAAGATAACTGACTAATATCCAATATATATAAAGAACTAAAGAAGCTGAAAAGCAGCAAACCAAGTAATCTACTTAAAAAATGGGGAACAGAGCTAAACAGAGAACTCCTTGTAGAGGAATATCAAATGACAGAGAAACACTTAAAGAAATGTTCAACCTCATTAGCCATTCGGGAAATGCAAATCAAAACCACCCTGAGATTTCACCTTACACCTATCAGAATGTCCAAGATGAAAAACTCAAGTGACAACACATGCTGGAGAGGCTGTGGAGAAATGGGAACCCCCCTCCACTGCTGGTGGGAATGTAAACTCCTACAACCACTCTGGAAATCAATCTGGTGCTTTCTCAGACAACTAGGAATAGCGCTTCCTCAAGATCCGGCCATACCACTCCTAGACATATATCCAAAAGGGGCTCAAGTACACAATAAGGACATTTGCTCAACCATGTTTGTAGTAGCTTTATTTGTAATAGCCAGAAGTTGGAAACAGCCCAGATATCCCTCCACTGAAGAATAGATGCAGAAATTGTGGTACATCTACACAATGGAGTATTACTCTGCAATGAAAAATAAGGAAATCATGAAATTAGATTAACTTTTTAAGGATAATTTAAACTATTTAAAAACGTAGAATTTCTTAGAATTATGCCTAATATCACTGAGGGAATTTTGTTACCAAAAATTAAAATTAAAAATAAATTTAAAAAGCTCAATTTCTCAACAAGAAATTATGTTTACAGAATGTGTGTGTCTCTAATTTTAACCTATTGATGGTTCTTTACTATAGCAAAATATTTAATAAATCAAGTACATAAAACACTGACTACTTCGTACAAAATACTGAAAACTTCACAGTTTTTTCTACTTATTAAATAGCACCAGTCATGGAAATTCACTAAATGAGATTATAGAAAATATAAAATAATTATATACAAGCCAAATATGGTAATTTGTACCTAAAATTCAGACATTTATGGATTAAGGGTTTACGGGTAGCCTGGCCTGCCTAGAGACCTAGGAACAACCAAATAAAATGAACATAACTTAAAAGTAAATAAGCTAAATTATTCCATGAACAATAATTGACATTCGGTTTTGGTTAAGTCTTATGATACATTGTTTTCCTTTATGGTATAACCAGGCACTTAATTCTGGTATTACAAATCAATATTCATTCATTTGCAATTTTAGGCTTTACTTACACTTACTATCTCATTATGCTATATTCCGTGATATAAATGTCATTATGAATACTTTGATATCAGTTTGTTTTTTTTTCTATTTTTCACATTAAAATATAGATTTTTCTAAATTAAAATAATATGTTTGAAATATGATATAAATTATTATAAACACCATCAAGCAATTTTTAATTGACTACATCTTAAGATTAGTTTTACATTTGCCAAACACTAAGTATAAAGCAAAAAGGTTTTCCTTCAAAGTTCTGGACCACCCAAATGTATCTTCCTTCATCATTAAAAACACCCTGCAAGCCAGGACATGTGTTACAATTAATTAATTAGCCTCCAAAAGTACACATAAAGTTTTACTCCTGGCATTATAAATTCTAAGTGTATGAAAAAATTGTAGCCACCATTATAACACTGTAAAAATCGACTATCAGAACATTCTTTTCCAATGTATTCATGATTCTTCCATCTGAGCCATGTCAATTCTTCATCCTTTTATACTCCTTATGTTTTTGACGTTTCCAGATTCCTTTAAGTTGGAATTGCACATTGCGCAAAATTTTCAGCCTGGTTTATTTTAATTAGTAATTGGTACTCAAAATCTCTCAAATGTTTTCTCTTGGTTTTGATAGCTCATTTTTAATTTTAACGTTGAATAATATTACTTTGTCTTCATTTAGCAAAGATTATTTGAAGAGTGTCAATTTGCTCATAAGTTTGAGCAATTATAAAGTTCCCATAAATATAAGTTTATTTATTTTGTATGGGTTTAAATTCCAGGTTCTTTGAGTAACTAAAGTAATATTATTAATGAGCCATTAAATGATTAAAAATAACCTAATGTAGCATGCTTTCCCTTGGCAGAACATTTTTGCAGGCAAATAGAAAGTAGAACCTATCCCACAGCTTCACAAGTACCTGATATTTTCAGTGTTCTTGAACATATTGACATCTTAATACCATGGAGTATCTTTTCTAGGCTTATTTGCCTTCTTTATATTTTTTGGTGAGGTAGTCTATCAAGTTCATTAGCAAAATTATAGTCAGATTCATTGATTGCTTTGCTTGCTTAATTTGTTTTTGAGACAGGCAATCATTATGTATCTTAAAGTACCATTGTGAGCAGACAGACCTAAAATTTGCAGTGATACTCTTACTTTATCTTCACAAATGGTGAGGATTACAAGCATGCATTTAAGGATGTGTAACTCCCTTGCCCCCACCACACACACATTTTATAGTTACATTTTCTGATTTTTTTTATATTTTAGGTATTGTTATTATTTTTTTTTAACATGAACAAGTGTTTTTGTTAAAGTTTAAAGGAATGAATGTTGGACAACCAAGCTATGAGACCTCCTATGTTATCTAAAAGCAGATATTGCAGAAGAGAAGAGAAAAGGGCATGCCATTTATACTGGCTTGGATATCAGACACAGGGCCAACAGAAACCAGATGGCAGGAAAGGAAAGGAAGCTTTAGAGAACTGCATATCAGTCTTTTGTCAGAGATGTGTAAATATTTTCTCTGATTATATGGCTTTTATTTTCATTCTTTTGCCAGTAAATTTTGGTCAGAAGGATTATTTCGCTCATGGGTCTCGCCTTTGATTGTGTTTAAGAAGTTACTTCCAAATGCAGGGATACCTAAATCTTTTCCACTGATATTCTCTAGGGATTAATAGTTTTGCTAGCTGGTTTTATATTTTACATTGAGTTAATCCATTTTGTGATAATTTTTATGAAGTCTTTGTTGAGTTTTTTTTTTTTCCATACAGACGTTCAATTGTTAAAATGCACTCATTGAAAAGACTTTCTTTGCTCTGTTACATTGCCTCCGCACCTTTGTCAATGATCAGTTGACTGTCTTTGTGTGAGTCTATTTCCAGGCTCTTTGTTCTGTGCCATTGATCTATTTGTCTATTCTGACATCATGTTGTATGCCCTGAGTACTGAATCTTTGTGGTAAGTCATAGAGCCATCTTGTCCCTTCTCTATCGTTCCCTTTCTCGAATGCTATGTTTAAGTTTCTTTATTGGGACAAATCTCTGCATTTATGTCAGTTGAACAAAATAACCATTAAAGTATACTGTTTATAAATTACAAGATTTCTATTTCTTTTTAATTTATGATTTTATTTTAAAACTGCAGTTTCAGAGCAAGGTATACATTTTTAAACATCTTTAAGAAAAACTCTAAAATTACATTAATAGTGACAATACTTATATTTAATTGTAAAGAAAATGTAATTATTTTCTATTGGTATTTATGAATTTATAAACCTTATGCAATTTTCAGGATTTAGTTAAATCTTATTACAATTCTGAGCCATTTGTATAATTTTGGATGGAAGTGTAAAATAACGATAAGTATTTGTTTCATACCTATTAGATAAAAATTTGGAGTGTTAGTAAATATCGCTTATCAGACCTAAAAACAATTCTCATTAAAATTACACCAGTTTCTTTGTTAAGTGTGTTTGGCAGAATTGATTAGTTCATTCAAAACTGACAAGATATTCTGTCTATACCTGTTTTCCATGTCTGAAAGATAGGACTCATATCTTGTTTATTGCATTTTAGCAACTTTGCAGAGGAAAGGCATTCTGTAAATCTTCAATCTCATTTACTCAATCGAAGTACAAGAAAAGCCATGCAGGGCAGTTTGGATGTTCATGAGGGAGTCAACTAACCCCCAAGGGGATTGATCCAATTACTTTGGCTTCATTACATTAAAAAGATTTCACAGGACTTAAATTGTCACTATTGCATACTACAAAAAGATTCATAAACAAAGGTTGATTGCCTTCAGGTGCACTAAAAGGGTTACTTAACCTTTTGTTTGATGCGTTTTTGAACTTAAAAACAAAATATGTATCTAGTTAAAGCATTGTTAAAAGTAGAAGTAGCATACTTTAAAGCATCTTTTACCATTTTCTTGGTGCTTCCCACCCCGTTCAGCTTCAGATAACAATCAGAGGACAGATGGGTTTCTTATGCAAATCTATATCATTGTTCCTTGAGAGAGAAAGTGTCTTTTCTCAGTTGACTACCACTTATTTATATCTTGACTCTTGGTATGCACACTACTAACTGTTTTTTATATTGTTTGAAAATGATGGGAAAAAAAATCCTAAATTTTAATAAATGGGATTTTTCTCAAACACTGCTTTTGTTGCCCACAAAGCTGAGATAACATTGTTAAAGAATTAATTTTGTACAAAATGAAGCAATCTGGAAAGTAACATGACAATAGCATTCATTGGACACACTTTAGAACAAGATGCAGATTCCTCTTTCTATGTGTATTTGTACATATAACTTTCAGATTCCCTTAGTAGATTTGACCTCATACATCCATTCCTGCTTTTTTTCCTGACAGAACAGGGATGGTATTTTCTTTTCATGTTTAATAACTAACTACAAGTCAACCACTCTACGAAAGTATGAATTAGGAATGACTATTACAGGAAGTAAAGTGAGTGGAGATTTTGGTTTTGCTTTGCTTTGCTTTGCTTTGCTTCGTCAACATGACACTGGATCACCTTAGAAGAAGAGACCCAACTGAGAAAATGCCACCATCACACTTGGGGACACTTTTGTATTAACATTTGACATGGGAGAGCCATTCTGCTATACGATACTCCTGGGCAGTTGGCCCTGGGAGTTATAGAAAACATAGCTCAGATATCGCTCAATGGAGGAATAAATACAGAAATTGTGGTACATTTACACAATGGAATACTACTCAGCCATAAAAAACAAGGAAATGATGAAATTTGCAGGCAAATGGTGGGATCTAGAAAAGATCATCCTGAGTGAGGTATCCCAGAAGCAGAAAGACACACCCTATAAGTAGATATTAGATTTATAATATAAGATAAACATACTAAAATCTGCACACCTAAAGAAGCTAAGCAAGAAGGAGGACGCTGGGTAAGATAATCAGTCCTCACTTAGAGAGACAAACTGGATGGCCATTGGAAGGAGAAAACAGGAAACAAGAGAGGAGGCTACCACAGAGGACCTCTGAAAGACTCTACCCAGCAGTGTATCAAAACAGATGCTGAGACTCATAACCAAACCTTGCACAGAGTGCAGGGAATCTTATGAAAGAAGAGGGAGATAGTAAGACCTGGAGAGGACAGGAGCTTCACAAGGAGAGCAACAGAACCAAAGGATCTAGGCATTTTTTTTTCTGAGACTGAAACTTCAACCAAGGACCATTCATGGATCTAACCTAGAACCCCTGCTCAGATATAGCCCATGGCAAGACAGTATCCAAGTGGGTTCCCTAGTGAGGGGAACAGGGGCTGTCTCTGACATGAACTCAGTGGCAGGCTCTTTGATCACCTCTTTCTGAGGGGGGAACAGCCTTGCCAGGCCACATAAGACAATACAGCCAGCCCTAATAAGACCTGATAAGCTAGGGTCAGATGGAAGGTGAGGAGGACCTCCCTCATCAGCTGAGATACAAAGTTAATAAACTGTAATTAATATAAAAAATAAATATTAAAAAAAGAAAACAAAGCTGAAGGTCTGCCTGGAGAGCAAGCCAGTAAGCAGCATTTTCCAATGCTCTTTGCTTTGGTTTCTTCCTTCAGATTCCTGCTTTGAGCTTCTGTCTTGATTTCCCTGGATAAAAAAACCATGATATAAAAGTATAAGCCCAAACAAATCATTTCTTTCATATCATGTCATGATATTTAATACAGAAATAGAAAGCAAACTAGGTCATGGATTAAGAACAGGCAAGGGGGAAGTAATGCTATTAATGACAGTTAAATGATGAGTATGGTATATTCTTTTATTCATTTTTCTCTTTTTGAGAAAGGTTCCTATATAGCCTAGGCTGACCTTGAATTCATGACATAGCAAAGGGTGACTTTGAATACCTGATTCTCCTTACCTACCTGCTGATTTGTCACCATGCCTTGTTGAACATTGCATTTGCATGATGAGATATTATCCTTTAGCCACAGAGAAGTCTTATTCTCTGAAATCTCTACCGTTCTGTAATAAATCTTGCTAAGGCATAGGAAGACAACTAAATGAAAACAAAACCAAACTAAACAAAAACTAAACCTAAAATTTCTGGGGACAAAAAGAGAATTTACTCAATCTGACTTCATTCTACAGAATCAAATGAAGAAGTCCAGAAAGGGTAGGAAAATACTATGATGAGTACAAGCCATAGCATAAGAGAAAAATAGTAGTGAAGTAAGTGAGGACTAGAAAGGGGCAGCTGAGAACTGGCTCTGTGTGAGGAATTGTGCACAGACCTGTAGATCCTCCTCCTACGTGGGCTTCTGTCTAGCCTTTCCACTGGTAAGGTCTTTTCACCTAGCTTGTTATATTGTTGTTGTTGTTGTCTGTTCGTTCGTTTGTTTGCTTGTTTCCTTTATAAGACATCAGTGGAGTTTCTCCTCATGAGTCCCCAAATTCATGTCTTTCTCTTTTAACCAATTGATTTGATTCTCCTAACCCCGTAAACTGGATTTATTGGGTTGCAGGCAAACATGGATTATGATAGCCACTATACCCTAATCCTAAGCATCTCAAGCTCAACATTGTTCACATTCTGTACCAGATCATTTTTCAATTGTGCAATTAACTAAGTTACATTGACAGCAAAAGAGCTAGGAAACCGTATTTCTCAGATTGAAACACAAGGATCAAGTAACTTTCAGCACACCAAACTTTTAAGTACATGTGCCTAGCTGAATGAAAATGTGCAAGCATCTGTGAGGTTCACACTAGACAAGTGTGTTTCTTCATTCCAACACCCCTGTTGCAGAGCTGTGCTTCCCAATCTTACTAAGACATTGTTGAGTACCCTGCAGACTCTACCAATTCTGATTTTCTCTCTTTGCTTTACTCTCACCCAGATTTTGTACGTGTGTTTCTTGTCTGGAACCTCTTTTGTATTTCTCAGCAAACTTGTACTTTTCAATGCCTCTTCTCCTACTGCTTTTTGAAAGGCAAGATTTAGGAATACAATGGCAAAACAATCGGTTCATGGTGTAGAGCATTTGCCATGCGAGCGTGAGGACTGGAGGTCAGTTCTCCAGAACCCTACTGAGGATACTGGGTAGGTCTGGCGTTCTACCTAGTCTAAGCACAGGGCAAATGGAGACAAGGAATCCACAGAAAACCTGCTAGCTAAAGCAATTGAATAGGTAGACATGCTAGGATTAATGGAAAGACTTTGTAATAATACATAAGAGAGAACCACCAAGGAAAATAACATTAACTCTACTCCTTGACATCTTTATGTACATGCATGCCTTCAAAAGTTTAAGTATTTATAACTTTAAAATAGTTGCTAGTAAATCACTCTTAAAATATTTTATGGGACCTAGGCCCCCTACACATATGTAGCCAATGGGCAACTTGGTCTTCATGTGGAATCCCTAGACAACACGGAGTAGGTGCTGTCTCTGACATGTACTTTGTTGCCTGCTTTCAACAATGACCCCTGGCAGGGCTATCTTGCCTGGCCTCAGTGGAAGAGGATGCACTCAGTCCTGATGCCACCTGATGTGGTGGGGTGGATGGGGGAAGCTCCCCTTTTCTGAGGTGTAGGGAGGGGAATAGGGAGAAAAGGAGGGAAAAATGGGACTGGGAGGAGAGGAGGAAGGGGGCTACAAAGAAATACAGGGAATAAATAAAATAAAATAAATAAGTTGAAATGTTTTATGGATAAATCATGTATGTAATATTACAGTATGGTAGTTTTTTCCCCCTTGTCTAACAATTAAAATATATTATCATGTATAGTTAAAGATGTTTTCAACTTTATTGTAAATTTGCCAAACATATTTTATTTCGGGAATATTGTTTGCCTTATATCTCAAGTTTTTAATTAAGAAATTCTGGTAAAAATATATAAAATACTTTTATATATATATAAAATATATAAAATACTTGTACGATGTTAACAGATTTTGATCACTAAATATAGATGTTTTTCAACAACATAACACACTTCTAATTTTATATTAAATACCAATTTCTACAGTAGAAAATACTTTGGAATAATACAACTTTTTAAAACGACATTGGATGGCAATACTCGAAAATACTTCAAAAGTTACCTTACCTTGTGTTTTAAGCTTGACTAGAGAAAGAAAATAACATAGATAAACAAGTAAACTGGAAATATGTAATTATGATAAACTATTACTTATATCAAAATCATGTTTAACATAGTTAGAGCACATTTGCTCATCTGAGGTTCCTATCTCCAGACGTCAAATATTAGCACATATTCTGGAATAACCAAAGCAACCATTGCCAGGGTGGAAGAAAACAATACAGAAGGGAACAGCATGGTGCAAATGATGTGATGGGACAAGTGGGAAAAAAAAAAAACATTTGGTGGGGCTCTAATTAGTAATGAGGGAGAGAAGGAGATAAATATGGAAGGAAGAAGAATAAATAATAGTAAGAATGTCTGCAAAAGTAATGAAGGGTCATGCTATTAGCAATTTCCTTGATGAAAAAAATCTATAATACACTTAAGTCTCTATGCAAATATACTTCTGTAGTTTAAGTGAATTTCTTTTTTCATCTAGGTTGACAATGCTCCCTCCAAGAGCCAAAGACTCTCTAACAAAAGCCTCAATACCAGACATAGTATTGAGTTGTTTGAAGGATGATTCCCTCTTTTGAGTCATTTGTAAGAATAGTTCACTCTTTTGAGTTGATGGTTGTGACAGTTCCCTTCTCTGAGTTGTTTGTAAGGCTAGATCAAAGATCCGAAAATTCTAATGCTATTACTATTGCCCTTAGTTACTCCTGCCCAAAGATTGAAGGTGGGCCCATACTGCTCAAGACACTAGGCACTTCAGACACAGGTTCCAGGGGCCCCCGAACTGCTGCTGACTTCAACACTTCCTCCCTGAGGATGAATTTTGATGATACCAAATGTTGCCATGCAAGCTTCCAAAAGAGAATAGCAACAGACTGTGCCACCCACCAATGATGCCTATGAACCAAAGGACCAGCGGGACATGAAAAACCTAGGAATAGAGTAGTTGCATGTATCCTCATGTATACTCACTTGGTAACCAATCATTTTCTATTTGAACTGAAGACATACTTTCTTGAGGGGAATAATGCTGGTTATGGAAACCTAGCAAACTACCCAGGGCTTGTGGTCACGGATCTTGGAGGCAAGCCTACAGCTACCACCTTTCTTGTGTTTTTATAAAACTAGAAAAAAAAATAGCCCCTCCTGAAGCAAAAATTTTGTTGTTTTGAACATTTTCAGATAATTTTATCTGTGCTCGTAGATATTTAATTAAACTGTATCATTTCCTTCTGTGTTGGGTATATTCCAACCATGAAAAATGAAATTAACATTTAAGAAATAACTCAAGAAAAAGTCTCATTTTGCCCTAGTGATCTGGGTAATTTTTGTAAATTGCTCTTTGGGCCTGAGTAACTGAGATAATTACCAGAGATCCCTGTTTCGGGTCAAATACTGAAATAGATAGAACTCTACATCAAACACATAATAAGCACTTCATCTTTTCTGCCACAAATTAGTCTAGGATACAGGGAAATGCTGTGTTTAATCTGTGCATCCTTTCATATATTCTTTGTGTGTTCAGAGTGTGTCTTTAAATTGATTAGACCCCCTTTCCAACTTGTTATTTTCAAATTTATTTGATGGATTAGGAAAGGTTTGTTACATCAAAGAGAAAATCAGAAAACCAGGAAAGCCTGAAACTCTAAACACAATAGAATACAAATGATTCTTTGTTTATTCACTATAATTCAATAGTCATGTTTCTTATAAACATGTGGAAAATGAACACAGTGTCTGCTCCAACTAGGATATTTTAGATTTTTTTATTCTGTAATTAAAATTTAATTTTTTTAAGAATAGTGTTTTGTACCCCTTACTAGGAAACCCACTTGGAAACGGAGCAGCCAATGGGCTTCCTTTGAACAGGAAGTCTAGGTCTTCTCCATGTTTTGGTTTGGTTGCTCCCTTATGGAGCCTCTGTCTCCTCCAAGTCTTTCTATCTTCTTTCATAAGATTTCCTGCACTCTGCTCAAAGTTTGGTTATGAGCTTCAGCATCTGCTTTGATACCCTGCTTGATAGAGTCTTTCAGAGGCCCTCTGTGGTAGGCTTCTGTCCTGTTCCCTGTTTTCTCCCTCTTCTGATGTCTGTCCAGTTTGCCTTTCTGAGTGAGGATTGATCATCTTACCCAGGGTCCTCCTTCTTGCTTAGCTTCTTTAGGTGTACAGATTTTAGTATGTTTATTCTATATTATATGTCGAGTATCAACGTATAAGTCAGCATATACTGTGTGTGTCTTTCTGTTTCTGGGATACCTCATTCAGAGTGATCTTATCTAGATCCCACCATTTGTCTGCAAATTTCATGATTTCCTTGTTTTTAATTGATGAGTAGTATTCCATTGTGTAAATATACCACAATTTCTGTATCCATTCCTCAGTCAAGGAACATCTGGGTTATTTTCAGATTATGGCTATTACAAATAATCTACCACAAATATGGTTTAGCAAATATCCTTGTTGTGTACTTAAGCATGTTTGGATATATGCCTAGGAGTGGTATAGCTGGATCTTGAGAAAGCACTAATCCTATTTATCTGAGAAAGCACCAGACTGATTTCCAAGGTGGTTGTACAAGTTTACATTCCCACCAGCAATAGAGGAGGGTTCCTCTTTCTCCACATCCTCTCCAGCATATATTGTCACTTGAGTTTTTGCTCTTAGCCATTCTGATGGGTGTAAGGTGAAATCTCAGGGTAGTTCTGATTAGCATTTCCCTAATAACTAATGATGTTGAGCATTTCTTTAAGTGTTTCTCTGCTATTCGATATGCCTCTGTAGAGAATTCTCGGTTTAGCTCTTTACCTCATTTTTAATTGGATTACTTGATTTGTTGCTTTTTAATTTCTTGAGTTCTTTATTGTATTCTGGATATTAGCTCTCTGTCATATATAGTGTTGGTGAAGATTCTTTCCCAATCTGTACGCTATCATTTTGTTCTGATGACAGTGTCCTTTGCTTTACAGAAGCTTTTCAGTTTCATGAGATCAATCATTTATTGATTGTTGATCTTAGAGCTTGTGCTCTTGGTGTTCAAAACTAAAGTCCAAATAGGTCAAAAACCTCAACATAAAACCAGACACATTCAACCTGTTAGAAGAAAAAGTTGGGAAGAGGCTAGAACTCATTGGCACAGAAGACAACTTCCTGAACAGATATCCTTGTTTTTAATTGCTGAGGAGTATTCTATTGTGTAAATATATCACACTTTCTGTATCTGTTCCTTCATTGAGAGACTACTAGGTTGTTTCTAGTTTCTGGCTATTACGAATAGAGCTGCTAAGAACATGGTTGAGCAAATATCCTTAGCAGTTTTTGAGTATATGCCTCGGAGTGGTATAACTGGATCTTGAGGTAGCACTTATCCTAATTTTCTGAGGAAGTGTGAGATGGATTTCCAGAGGAGTTGTACAAGCAACTCCTCTCCAGCTTGCATTATCCCTTGAGTTTTTTTATCTTAGCCATTCTGATGAGTGCAAGGTGAAATTTCAGAGTTGTTTTGATTTGCATTTCATGAACTCATTGGTGAGCTCTTTGATCACCTCCTCCTCTCAGGGGTGGGGGGTGCAGCCTTGCCAGACTACAGAGGAAGATGATACTGCCAGGCCTGATGAGGCCTGATAAGCTAAGGTCCCATAGAAAGCACAGAGGTACTCCCCTATCAGGAGACTAGGATTAGGGCATATGGGGAGAAAAGGGAGTGTAGGTGGGACTGAGAGGAGAGCGAGAATGGGGCTGCAGTGGGGCTAAAAAGTGAATAAACTGTAATAAATAAACATATAAATAAAATTAAATTTAAAAAGAATTGTATTTTGTAACATGCAGTGAATACTGAGAAATAATTTTCAGTTGGCTTTTCTAGTTTTCATTTGAGAAACAAATTAAAAAACAATATTAAAGTTATAAATGCTTTCAGTTATGAACATAAGGGAATCTTCTTAGTTATTTAAATTTTGAATTTATTATGTTTTTAATTAATATATTCATGTTTTTTTACTTTTTAACAGGCAATAACTTCAAACTCCTGTGGTGGATAAATATTTTGCTCAAGAAAAAAGAAAACAGTAAGTATTTACATACCTACATGTGGACACACACATGCACATACATATCTGAAAAATTTAAAAATACTAAGATCCTCCAATATTTGGAACCCGATTATCATTCAAATTATTTAAAATATCTTAATCTGATTTTTACAATATAAAATAATTATTTTAAATTATTTCATTCGAATTAGTTACTGTAAAAGTTGAATCAGTTAAAATCAAGTCATTTTAATCTTGAAATAATAAATATTATAACAAAGGCATTCCATTTGTCAATTGTTTATGTCAGCTTTGTTTAGAGATTATCCAACATTGATTTCCTTTCTGATTTGCTAATTGCACAGTCTCACTTTTCCCTAAGTATTTTACAATTGATCATGTTTTGGCTTGTAGACCATGTCTCTACAGTTTCCTTTAGAACAATCCAAACGGTTTATAATGTTGAAAGTTAGAAGTTTTTGTAGGAAATGTATGTTCTCCTTGCACAGGATAAGCAAAGGAGCTCCTTCTAACTGAAGTTGGATGGTAAAATAAGATGGAGTCAGTGGTTTGCACTTTTGCCATTAATTTTCATAATGGCTTAAACTTGTTTATTTCAACTGTGAACATATGTAACTTGTTTTTCCTGATGTCCTGTGTTATCTTTGTCTCTTTCTTTACATTAATGTAATTACTTGGCAATTATCTCAATTCTAAATGGAGTAGGGGAATATCAGCATGCTGCAGGCTCTTTGCTCACTCAGGAATTAAAGCAATTTAGAATGGGAGGCTGCAAGTGGAAATGCTATTTTAATGAAAAGCAAGCAGCATTTTACATTCAGTTTTCTATATCACTAAAACTTACAGAGATACAACAGTGCTCTGAATTCTGGGTTTTCTAAATACTTCATCTTCATGGTAGTTTTCCTATTCAAATCGATTTCTGGTGTGTTAAACGCTATAGGGTATGCTCTGGCTTCTCTTCTCACTGATGCTATTTCCTGGATATCATACTGACTCACAGTTGAACTATTTGGCAATATTCCCGCCCACTGATTTTCAATTTGGCATAGCCTCCACAGGCAATTAAAGTGTCTTTCTGTATTGCAATAAATTCACTATTGTTATGTTATCAAATAGATAACAGTGTCATGCTTATGAAATGTTTATATAACACATTTAGAGATATGTCAGATTTAAAAAGAAATTACCCTATTTTAAGAATTCCAAATTTGCTTTTGTTTTATTTATACAATTTGATATTATTATTTAGTAAGTGCATTTATTTCTATTTTAGAAGATATAAAACTAGTACAAAGCTATATTTACAAAATTGATATAGTGTGGAATTATAGGTGAAATAACTGAAAGCATGTCTCTGCCCTTACTAAATAGAGAGTTTGAGATCAGGCAGCAGCTATAACTTCACAGATAAGAAACTAAGTTTATTATACAGTGAACAAATTGACGTCACCAGTAGGAGGGGTAAATGCTGTATAAGTTAAATTTAAACCGACTTAGGTCAGATTTTCTGTGATTTAGAAGATATTTCTAATGTGTTTTTATTTTCCAAATCATGTCTATTTCTTTTCAAGAATCAAACAAGCATCAGCATATGTTTATAGACATAATTTATGTATTATAAATATAATATGCAAATTTAAACTTGCATATATTTACACATAAACACATATAAATATATATATGTATTCGTGATGATGTGTATTTTGCAGACATATATGTATGTATAAATACATGCATACAAACACATAAGTATATATAAACATATGCATAGGAATATGTATATATAAACCTACAAAAATGTTTTTAGAGCCATATACTTTAGACAAAATTTTCATTTTTGAATCATCTAATTCCATCTAATCTCTAAATTCTTGGTGTGAATCTCATCACTTATTTATGATTACATTAAAAATCTCTTGGGCAATGAGGTACACAATCACAGATATGAAAAAGCACAAAGGAAATAGTACTTTCCTGCCTCCTGGATGCTAATAGGATTCAAGAGCAACACTTTCAATATATTGTGATAGAAATCGGTCAGCTGACAGTTCGGTACGTAGTTGCCTCTTTCTTGAGAACGAAAGGCAAGTCTTGCTGGTAAAGCTTTTACTTGGACCACAAGAGCTGCATACAACAGAAAAGTGGTGAGGATATACAAAGTGTGTGTTTGAGGGTCATCAGGGATAGGATCGCATAGGCATCATTAGGCTATATAGGAAGGGATGTTTTAAGGTTCTCCATTATATACCCAAATCAAGATGGTAGGAGAGCACCGCCCACTGCTCAGAGAGGATGGAATCAATGCGAGGACCATGAGAAAGGAGGGAGTGACACACTGTAGCTGCAGCTTTGCAGGAGAGTCTTCATTTTATTTCACTTGTTACCTTCATGACTCTAGTGGATTTAGAAAATTAGGAAATGTTAGAATAATATATGGGAAATCCCCCAAATGGTCCAGGACCAAATTTTACAACCATGGGGAAAGGTTATGTAAACAAGACAAGAAGCAGCTGTAGTAAAAAGAGAATACTCAGGAAACAACCGGAATCCTTCTCTGAGGGGTAAATGACAGTTTAATGAAAGGTAGTATCAACGGGTGTGAAAGAGAATGAAAACAAAGAAAGAAAGTAAGAAACAAACAAACAAACAAAAAATCCTATCCTGTAGGTTTGGCCCATGGGGATGAGGATGATTATTTGAAGTTATCTCTCTTTCTCAGATAGCAAATTTGGAGAGTAATCATTGATTAGAATATCTCAGAAAAAAAATAGAATGTGATGTAGAAAAGTGATCAATTTAAAAATGAGTATTGGGGAAAGCAGAAAATTTTAAAAACAATCTAGGGGACCAGTCTCTTGTTCTTAGTAAGGGTAGCTGTTAGGGGTGCACTAGGACTCTAACTCAGAACCAGTCGCCTATGTTCTCTGTGAACTTTGTCTCACCTGCTGACCCTTCACAGCAGCACTAGACTCATGGGACTATAAAACTGGAATTGGTCAAAATCCCACAGTCTGAAAAGTTTAGTTACCCCAGCATCATTCATCAGGTAAGGGCTGAAAAGCCAAATGCGGTGAGTGCTTCCCATTGGAAACCGAGATAGCATTGAGAGTCATATTTTAATTATATCTAGCTTTGCTAAGTGCTTACAAAATACAGCTTTGAATCATGAAATTTAATAAAATGAATGATCTTTTGGCATTTATGCCTGTTTGACAGTTTTGGGAGAGGGACTATATACTATAATATGCTAATATTAGTCTATCATATAGTATCAAAATTTTCTTTGAATGAGAAACTTTTATATCTCCAAGTTTATTAATTCAATCTTTACTAATTCAAAGATTTTCTTTTTTCTAAGTGAGAGCCATAGGTGAAATTATCTGGACTTTATGGGAGAGATAGAAAATGCCGGTACACCAGAAGGATTACCCTCTAGGACAAGACCATTTTCCTAAAACATTTCATTTTCTTTTTTACTTATTAAGAACCACAATTTCAGTTTTTTAATTACTAAAGTTCATTGATGCTATCTCTCACTAAAAGATAACAGTTGAAACTACAAAATCTCATTAGAGTGCAAATTTCAGTGTTCAGTATTTAAGACATAGTTAGTTCTCTATGAGACTCCCATCTCTCTGTGTGTCTGTTTACACACACACACACACACACTTTTGATACCAATATTTCCAAATTTGAGACATGAGAAGTACTATTTCTTAGGGCACTGTGTCTTGCTTATAGTAAAATTTGATTAGTTGTATGCAACCTCAATTCATTTGTTGGGATTTGTAGGCTATAAAGTAAAATGTACACCCTTGCATATCTGCATATAAACACTGTATTTGGTCATCTATTGACCTTATTCGCCCATGAGACATTGAACAAGAAATCAGTTTGACATAGACTAAGAAAAGTAAAATATATTAATTTATAACATTAATATTGACCTGGTTTTAAAGAAATAATCATCATGACATTATCTGGTAATTATAAGCTATTTTTTATTCAGAGCTTGTCTAACACTATAATTATAGTATAAATACATATATAAACATATCAGCTTTTACATCAAACAAATCTATGCGATTCTCCATCTCCTAATTGGTGAAAGAGCTTACTGGTCCTTTTAGTGTAATTCAACCTTAATATTCAAAAATTAATTTTTAATTCTCTTAAGGGAAAAATACCTTTCTGGTCAGTCTCTTTGTTTACATAAATTTTTTTCAATGCAAAATATTTAAACACATTGCTTTTTCATTACAACACATCTATCTTTCTGTAAAATACTTAAGGTGCTATGTTTACCCTGTAGAATATTGTCCTTAGCTCTGTTCCAAAGCCCTTATTGCCCTCGCTGGTCCACAATAACTCACATCCTGTGTTTTGATCTACAGCTTCAAATTTCCTTTCACTTTGCAATTTTTACCCTCCAAGTGTCTTTGCATTCTCCTTGTTTATGTATCCAAATACTTTCCTTCCTTCAAATTACCTTTTCTAATAGCCTTAGACCCTACCCATTATTACTCTTGTCATATGAAATTTATTAATTTGGGACATGTGCTCTTCCCTGATAACTATATTTGAATTAAATTTATTTATTGATTATGCCCTACTTAACTCTGTTATTTCTGTCCCAATTAGCTTACTTGAGAAACTATCTAAGAAATCACCATTATAGAAACTTACAAGATACATTAATGAAATGTAAATATATCTACTGATGGAGAATTAAGTTCAGGTAACATAAACTACTACATATACGACCAGCTCTCTGGTTCACACAAAATATGTGGCTTGAACTAGAAAACAAAATATAACTAGCAGAAATGAATGAAATTAACAAATCTTAAGAGGATGGACTCTGTAGGTCTCCTTATGGAGTTTCCCTCCTGGTCTTTCTATCTCCCTCTTCTTTCATAAGGTTTCCTTCACTCTGTCCAAAGTTTGGCTATGAGTCTCAGTATTGCTTCAGTATCCTGGAGGAGGACCTGCAGAGATCAATACTCCAACCTTGACCATGCATGGAGAGGATTTATACCCCCCTGCTCAGAGGAAGCCCATAGGCTGCTCAGTTTCCAAATGGGTTCCCTGTAAGGCAGGCAAGGTCTGTCTCTGACATAAACTCAGTGGATAGCTCTTGGATCACCTCCTCCTGGGAGGTGCAGCCTTGCCAGGCCACAGAGGAAGATGATGGTACCAGCCCTGATGAGACCTGATAGGAGAGGGTCAGATAAAAGGGGTGGAGGTTCTCCCCTATCAGGGGACTAGGGAAGGGGCATAAGGGGGAGAAAAGAGAGGGTTGAAGAGACTGGGAAGAGAGGAAGGAAGGGGCTACAGCTGGGATAAAAAGGGAATAAATTGTAATAAATTAATAAATTAATTAAAAAGAGAAACTGAAAAATATCTTTAAAAGAAAAAAAAAAGAGAGGATGATCCACCATGGTCAGATTATCACCAAATAATGGTAAAATCTGCACAAAGACCTGTTATATTATTCACAAAATCAATATTATTTTTCACAAATTTCTCAAATCATTCACCTGCATTTTTATTATTTTAGTAGATAAATGATGTTTTCTTAATAGTCATTTAAGGGTCTGTTACTCTGTGATGGTTAACATACATAAACATAGGCAAAGCCCCTCTACCTTACTTTAATATACACTGGAACATAAAAAAAAACCAAACAAACAAATGAACAAACAAACAAACAAAAAACCAAGACAAAACAAGACAAAAACCCTATGAAGTCCTGAGAACTTAGAGTTATTAAATTTTGGGGAAAAATATATTTCTTTGTGATCCAATTCCCATATTCAATTTTTGTTTTCCCCTGTGAAAGTTACATTTTGGCACGTTGGATTAAAAAATATATATATCCTTCCCCACTTTTTCTTCATTCAGGTTTAGTATATCCTTTTTTATGTTGAGGTCTTTGATCCACTTAGACTTTAGTTTTGTGCGGGGTGATAAGAATGGATTTATTTGCATTTTTCTACATACAGAAATCCAGTTAGACCAGCACTATTTGTTGAAGATTATTTTTTTTCCCATTTTATGCTTTTAGCTTCTTTGTCAAAAATCAGGTATAGGTAGGTGTGTGGGTTTATTTCTGGATCTTCTATTAGATTCCATTGATCCACCATCTGTTTCTATGATAGTACCATGCAGTTTTTATTACTGTTGCTCTAAAGTACAAACTTGAGATCAGAGATAGAGATACCTCCTGAAGATCTGTTAGTGTACAAGAGTGTTTTAGTAATTTTTTTTTTTTTTTTTTTTTTGCATATGAAGTTGAGAATTGTTCATTCAAGTTCTGTAACGAATTGTGTTGGTATTTTGATGGGAATGTCATTGAATCTGTAGATTGCTTTTGGTAGAATGGTCACTTTTACTATGTTTATCCTAAAGATCCATGAGCATGGGAGATCTTTCCATCTTCTGATATTTTCCTCAATTTCTTTCTGCAGACACTAGAAGTTTTTCTCAAACAGGTCTTTCACTTGCTTGGTTAGAGTCACACTAACGTATTTTATGTTATTTGTGGCAATTGCAAAAGGTGTTGTTTCCCTAATTTCTTTCTCAGCCTTTTTGTTTTTTGTATACAGAAGAACTACGAAAATTTTTTGAGTTAAGTTTGTATCCAGCAGTTTTGTTGAAGGCATTTATCAGCTGCAGGAGTTCTCTGGTAGAATTTTTGGGGTCACTCATGTATACTCTCATATCAGATGCAAATAGTGATACTTTGACTTCTTCCTTTCTGATTTGTATCCCATTGATCTAATACTTAACTCTTTTTAAATAAATATATGTGCCAGATGTACTCAGTTAGGGTAGGACAGAAATTGTAATTAGCATTTGCTTATAAAAATGATTTATTAATTTTTTAGATGTTGGATTATTTAATTGGTTGAAATTATATATATAATTATATATAACATATATTAATATATAATATATACATATATTAATATATAATATATACATATATATAGTTGACCTTAATTACTTTTTGAAAGAAAATTTATTTTATTTGAATACTTCAATATTGTCTAAGGTAGTAATTTTGAGGAACTAATTTCACATTTCAGCTGATTAATGTCTTAAGTACTGCACTGCACTGATAAATAAACTAAGAATATGACAAAGTAATCGGCTGCAATTACTGTGAATGTTTATGTTTAAAAGATGTGCTTAAAAGAAAGTATGAGAAAGGTTAAGTGATGATTCTTGTATCTGGAGCTCAACTATTCTGTCCTTTTAAGGCATAACTGTAGACAGCAAAAGTCTATCAGTGCACACTGTCAAAATTCACATGAGAAAATCACAATCAGTCTGTGACTGTGCATCACATACCCTTGATGACAGGATTGAAATAGCTTCCCTTGCACAGAGCTGAGGAAACAAATGTGTGTATGAACCACTTTAATAATAATGAAAACTGACTTTGTGACTTATGTAATCTTTCAATGATGTTAACTTGGAGGACTAGAGAATTGTAACTTTATGTGGAATGGCTTACTTGTCATATTCCTTTTATTCATTGTTTCACAGGTTTGGATTCAGTTATGTTAATTTCCATTCTTATTTAAATGTAACGTAAGAATGGCATCCTGGCATTGGGATGTTGTGTGTCCTATATGAAATTGGGTATTCCCTTCTCTCAGCTTGACCTGCTATTTGGTACATTTACTATCTGGACCTTTCATATTTTTCTCTTAGTTTAGAAAAGGTAAAATAGGAAGAAAAAGTAGAAAGATTATCCAATCCAAATGCAGAATATGTGTAAAAGTTGGGGTGGTAGAGCATGCAATTCTAATTTCCAATTTACATCAGACAATAAAAATCTGACAACTCATTCTGGTTGCAAAAAGAATGCAAGAACAAAATATAAAATACTGTGCAAATTATTTTCAATAAGGACTGTAGAATTGAAATAGGCTAATAGTATTTGTTCATTTTCATTAAAATTTAAAATTAATTATTCTTCAATGCTTATAAAAAGAAACCATGAATGCAAAGTAGGAACACATATATCTAAGTATGTATATATATGAATCTATATATGTGTATGTGTGTGTATAGATATACAAATAAATGCACATATATAAGATATCAGATTTTTAAACATTTCTCTGTCTACTCATCAGTGAATTATACTCTGAATTATACATAAGCCAAAAGAGGCATATATGTAATGAGTCAAATGTACATATAAAAAATCAGTTTAAAAAATTATCAAATAATAAAATTATTGAAAATATAATATGCTTTTATTTAGTCATAATCAATGACATTCATACTAATATACATACTAATTGGCATTTGTGGTAGAAGATGGGATCATATGGCAAGTGGTTCTGAAAGGCTATAAAAATCCTAATACCTGGAATTTTTTTATGAATTACAGTTTTTTCACTTTGTATCTCCCCTGTACTTCCCTCCCTCCTCCCCTCCCTCTTTTCCACCCCTGTCCCTCTCCCAGTCCACTGATAAAGGAGGTCCTCCTCCCTTTCCCTCTGAACCTAGTCTATCAGGTCTCATCAAGACTGGCTGCATTAGATAGATAGTAGCCTGGTAAGGCTGCTCCCCCCTCGGGAGGAAGTGATCAAAGAGCAGGCCAATCAGTTCCTGTCAGAGACAGTCCCTGTCCCCATTACTATAGAACCCACTTGGATACTGAACTGCCATAAGCTATCTCTGTGCAGGGGTTCCAGGCCATCTGAGTGATCCTTGGCTGGATACAAGTAATCATTTATATGACACAGAAATTCTTACTGCTAAGGTTAAAGATCCTGATGTCTGAGGAACAATGTAACTTAGATTATAAGGTAGATATTACATGTAATTTCTTTACCATTCTTAAAGAAAGTAGAGAAAAATTTTTAGAAATAAGCATCCAGGAAAAGAAAGGCAAGATGACCAACAAAAGCAGCTACAAGCCAAATAATGCCATAAGCCCTGGAAGCTGGAGAAGCAGTGAATGTGTAGACTTATGATGGCGAAAGAGACCATGGCACTGGCAACAACTCAGTAAATATGATTTCAAATCTGTCCCACAAGAATTGTAAGAGAATGAATACATCATATTTTAAAGTCACCTGGTCTGTGGCAAATTTCATTAGAACTAGCATAGGATAATGAAAAGGACAGTTTTTGATAAAATAGAATAATTTGTAGTGTATTTTTTTAATTAGACTTTATTTACTTTGTATACTCCCTCTAGTTCCCTCCCTTCTAATCCTTCCCTTCCTCCCCTTTCTCCACACACTCCCCTCTCCAAGTTCACTGGTAAAGGAGGGTGTCTTTTTCTTCCTTCTGATCCTAGTCTGTTACATCTCATCAGGAGTGGCTGCATTGTCTTCCTCTGTGGCCTGGTAAGGCTGCTCCCCCCTCAGGGGGAGGTGATCAAAGAACAGGCCAATCAGTTCATGTCAGAAGCAGTCCCTGTTCCCATTACTATGGAATCCACTTGGACACTGAACTGTCATGGGCTACATCTGTGCAGGGGTTCTAGGTTATCTCTATGCATGGTACTTAGTTGGAGTATGAGTCTCAGGAGAGACCACTGTGTTCAAATTTTTTGGTTCATCAGTGGACTCAACTCTCCAATAAAAAGACACAGACTATCAGAATGGATACATAAATAAGATCCAACAATCTTAGAAACACACCTAAGTCACAAAAATGGACATTACCTGAAAGTAAAGGGCTGGAATACGGTTTTCCAAGCAGATGGACCCAAGAAGCAAGCAGGAGTAGCCATTCTAATATCTAATAAAATAGACTTTCAACCAAAAATTAATAAAACGATATGGGGAAGGTCATTTCATACTCATCAAAGGAAAACTCCACCAAGAAGACACCACAATTCTGAACATATATGCCCCAAACACAAGAGAATCCACATTTATAGTGTATTTTTGATGAAAGCAATGTACCCATAAATTAACTAAAAGAGGAATGCATGAGCCGTAGCTAGTTATCCTAGCCACAGAAATGTGCTGGAGGTACCTTACATCTAGATCATTCATCACTATATATTCTGAGTTAACAAATAATCACAAAATTAGTTTTTTTTCTTATGGATGGTATAACTTCTGTTAATCCAGTTATGTTGCAAAGACTTAAACACTTCAGTTTGCCCTGGCATCTATTAATCTATCATGAAAGTTAATCACTGCCTAAGACTTTCACGGTCTGTGCTCACTTCATGATAGTGCCGAGGACTGAGTACCAGCTATAGAGTGGAGAGTTTAAAATGTCAGTGTGTTTGAAGAAACTTCTTTGTGTCTTCATTTCTCCAGTATTTAAAGAAGAGAGATGTGTTATAATAAAAATTTCTTTCAATCATTCTAAATATTTATTTTGACTGAGAGAGAGAGTCAAGAAATACCTAAATCTGGAAGCCCGTGGGTGGTCTATTTAGTTGAAGGTGATGAATTACGTAATTCTTGAAGTATGTGTGTTAAAATGGAACAGGGCAGAGATTATGAAAGTCAAAGATGGGATGAGATAGAAATATTACTCAAAATTCATTTGCAACATATTAAAGATTATGTCCTGTTAGTCTCACTGTCACCATTTCCCAACTAGGTGATAATTGTACCAGACAAAATTTTTATAGAAAATGCTCAAAGACTAGTACTGGAGAACTCTGACATTTGAGGGTTCAAGGGAAAACACAAAGAAGAAAGGGAGAAAGAAAAAGAGCAGAGAAGTAATGAAAAAAACAGGAATGCACAGTATCCTGGAAGGCCAAAATCAAATTATGTTCCAAGAATAAAAGACCAACTGTCCAAAACTGACATCTTCATTCTACTGATGATTCAAAATAGTCGCTATTTTGTTAGGATAACACTTTAGCAGCAAATCTTAGAGACAGCAGTTTCTGTGGACCATCTATTCGGTAACCAACTGTATCACACACTAAGTTTTTATACAACAAGTGAGTCTGATAACCAATGTGAAATATAGTAGAATTCCATCAAGGGCCTTCCATTTAAAGTACATCTGAAATGCCCTTGCTTCCAAAATCAAAACTTAAATCCAGAAACGGGATAAAGAGGAGGCTTTGGAACAATTAATTTAGTGTTGTTTTTTTTTTTAAGTGGAGTAAGAGAAATATGATAGTGACTGAAAAATAGTCAAGCTATTTATATTGTTGCTCAATTATGCAACAAGGACATTTGCTCAACCATGTCTGTAGCAGCTTTGTTCATAATGGCCAAAATCTGGAAAACAACTGAGATGTCCCTCAACTGAAGAATGGATACAGAAATTGTGGTGCATTTACACAATGGAATACTACTCAGTAATTAAAAACAAGAAAATCATGAAATTTGCAGGCAAATGGTGGGATCTAGAAAAGATAATCTTGAGTGAGGTAACCCAGAAGCAGAAAGACACACATGGTATATACTCACTTATAAGTTGATATTAACCACATAATATAGAATAAACATACAAAAATCTGTATACCTATAGAAGCTAAGCCTAAAGGAGGGCCCTGGGTTAGAGAGTCAATCCTCATTCAGAAGGGAAACGGGATAGAAATTGGAAAAGGAAGAAAGCAGGGAATAGGACAAGAACCTACCACAGAGGGCCACTGAAAGACTCTACCCAGAAAGGTATAAAAATAGATGCTGAGACTCATAGCTAAACTTTGGGCAGAGTGCAGGAAAGCTTATGAAAGAAGGGGTAGATAGTAAGACTTGGAGAAGATAGGAGCTTCACAAGGAGAGCGACATTTCCAAAAAAAATCTGAATCCAGGGGTCTTTTTTAAGACCATGCAAGGAGAAAAGATAGAACCCCTGCACTGATGCAGCCCATGGCAGTTCAGTCTCCAAGTGGGTTCCCTAGTAAACGGAACAGTGACTAGCTCTTTGACTAGTGGCCAGCTCTTTGATCACCTCCCCCTGATGGGGGAGCAGCCTTTCCAGGCCAGAGAGGAGGACAATGCAGCCAGTTCTGATGAGACCTGGTAAGCTAATGTCAGATGGAAGGGGAGGAGGTCCTCCCCCATCAGTGGACTTGGAGAGGGGCATAGGAGAAGATGAGGCAGGTAGGGTGGGATTGGGAGGGAAGGTGCTATAGCTGGGACACAAAGTGAATAAACTGTAATAAATAATAAATAAACAAATAAATATAAAGAAAAAGGAAAAATGATCTTTATATTGTGATAAAATATCTTGTAAGGAGTGACAATATAATCTATTAATGCTGAAGAGGTACTGGCATGAATTACTGGAGCAAGTCTTTACCTGACAAGATACTTACTCAAAGACACATCTGTAAAGGAGTTGGCCAGAGGAGGGAGAAATATAGCAGTTCATCAATACAGTAAAATATGACTACTCTAGAAAGAGCAATACTGAACGATGTCAGAATATGGTAAACCAAAATTTATGAATTATCTGACCATTGCTGAATAATTGTGTGTGTGTGTGTGTGTGTGTGTGTGTGTGTGTTTAGAGATAGTGTTGGCTAATGACAAAAGGTTCAAAGCCAATATCTTTGGGGAGGGGGGAAGTCTGATTTAAAAGTGTCAAAAGAGCAAAGAGAATTTCAGGCTGTTTGCAAACCAGAGTGATGTAAAACATGTTGAGGCCAGGGGTAGCTCACATGACAACTGAAGAAGGCTCTTAGTAATGTCTGTAGGGAAGAAGCATGAACAAGAGTAGAACAGTATTGTCTGAGAAGAGGCTTAAGAAGCAATTTGATAATCATTGTCCCTGAATTCCAGGACCTGGTGTGGGAGGATTTATATTATCTGAATGAGAGAGGAGACACACTTGACTGAAAGGAATTTAAAAAGGAGCAATAGGCTTTGTGTGATGGTAGACTCAAGAGTCTGAGCTGACATGATGAGATTAGCCTGGAAACTCTAAGGTATTTGATTGTAGCCAAGATTATAATTGATGGAGATGAGGTGGGGAATTTACAAAGAGGAGGAAGACTCAAGAAATTATAATTAGCAGGTGTGAGTGTGGTAGAGGTAATATGATACTTGTAATCTCTCTTTTCTTTAACAAATACAAGAATGAAAGTCAATGGATCATTCATATGCCTACTGAAGTGTTGTTCTTGGAGTTTGTTGTGTGAATAAAGTGATATTGGTAACATACACAAAGTATTACTAGTACCATAATTCTTGCTGAGAAAGTAGCTAAGAAGGTAATTGGGCACTTATGCTCTTGTTAAGGAAAATAGGCAAGAAAACCACCCAAAGAGTGTAACCCAAAGACTGTATACTTTATCATATGTTTTAACATGTGCTAGAAAGTTCAGTGGTTTCATTGTTACCATTATCTTCATTTGCACTGTGGAGAAAGCTGATGGTCTTACTTATAAACTTTCTTCTCCTTTTCGTCCTCGCCTCCTCCCTTTACAATTGGGTTGATGTAAATTTTGTCTGATGGATTAAAAGTTTTCAATTAATTTACACCAGACTCCACTCTAGAAAAGTGGATGTCTGGAGAGTTGAGAAGAGAATTCAGATGAAACAACTGTCTTGTTGGCAGAATCCTCACAGTAAAAGCAGCCCTTGCTCGTGTAACAGGTGTAAGTTACATCAAGCGGAAGTAAACATTATGGATCAAGTCTTGCTGAAATATGGATTCCATTTTAATTCAGAGCATAGGAAGACATTAGCATCTAATAGTCAATGTAAGAAAGAAATATGATTCCTTTAGTTTTGTCTTTTATGATCCATATGATCTACCATGACATCCAATCTGGTATCCTGAATAATTATCCCCAAACTGTGAGTTTGCCGATATGGTATCTGGTAGTCCCCTTTAAGCAGTAGGACCATGAAACAGTTGGGAGAAGTATTCATTGTAGAGAGAACTTTTTAAACCTCTTATAATTGGTAAATTTATTTTTACTTTTAGATTTGGTCTTAGAATTTAAGAAGATATGTCTGTCTTTTCTGTTTCGTTTTTTTTTTCTTTGTTGGCAACCAGCAGGCTCTATAGTGTTGTCCTGGGTCAAAGTCATGGTGTTCTATACCGAGACAGCATTCTATTTTTCATATGAAGTAGACAATCAGTGACAAAGAATTGACTTGATAATGTCTCACATGGTTAAATCAAATATTCCAGAAATACAGTCCCTTAGGCTGTTTAGAATTTATACTGATCAAATTTTTTAATTAATTAGTTTTGTTATTTACTCACTTTTTACCCCAGTAGTGGCCTCCTCTCTCCTCTCCTCCATCCAACCCTTCTTTCCTCTTCCATATGTCCCATCTCTCCCCATTCAGAAAAATGGTTCACACACACACACACACACACACACACACACACATACATCAAGTCTTTTCAGAACTGAAAGCATCATCTACCACGGTGGCCTGACAAGGCAGCCCTGCCAGAGGAAGTGATCAAAAAGCATGCAAGAGAGTCTTTGTCAGGGACAGCCCCTGTTCCCCTTGTTAGGGCACCCACATGAAGATCAAGATGCCCATTATGTACATATGTGTAGGGAGTCTAAGTTCATTTTCTTGTTTGGTTATACTCTTCTTCTGGGTGCTGAAGATCATGCAGGTGGCCAAAAAGAATAACTTTCAATTTTACATCTAAAAACAATATTTGAGCAAGAACTGAACATTTAAATAAACTTTGCTTAGATATCTGTTTCCTATTTTTAAGTTAGTTCTTCTAATTGTTAAGATTTTAGCATAAAAACTGAGCCTGAGGACCCTGAAGAGAATAATACCCGAATCAAGAACAATGGATGGAGAGGACCTAAAACCCTGGGCTCAGATGTAGCCCATAGACTCAGTCTCCAAGTGGGATCCCTAGTTAAGGACCCCACTCTGGCATGAACTCATTGGCAGGCTCTCTGATCACAGCCCCGGGGGTGTGGGGGGGGGGGCGGAGAGCAAACTTGCTGGGCACAGACAATGTAACCAGTCCTGATGAGACCTGATGGGCTATGATCAGATGAAAGGGGAGGAGGACCTCCTCTATCAGTGGACTAAGGGAAGGGCATAGGGGGAGAAGAGGGAAGGAGTATGGGATTGGGAGGAGACAAGGGAGGGGTCACAGCTGGGATACAAATTGAATAAATCATAATAAATGATAAAAATGAATAAAATAGTTTAGCAGAGTATATTGTCCTTTCAAATTGAAAATTATAAAATCCTATGAATATGTATTATATATGTATTACATATATTATATATTTTCCCTAAGTCTTATCTTTTATATTAATCTTGTATCACGTGCTCCATTCTTTGTAACTTCAACTAGCTTTCAAGTTTTCTTTCACATTCTGGAATCATTCAGTCTTCTTAATGTTTATTTTAATTGTGTTTTTATAATTTTAAATGTATGTTTTTCTACTTACTCACTTGTTTCCAAATATTATGAGTTGCAGTAGTGTTAACATATAAATTTACCATCTGTTCTGAAACTTTTCTTCTGTGGACGCTAAGCAATGTCTACCCTTGTCGTAAGTTCCTCATGAAAAACCAAACTGCAAACTGTACCAGACTTCTTTGTGGAAACATTATGAGTCTATTGGCTCTTATACAGATCATAGATGATAGTCATATTCCTTTTGTGGAACACATAAAAAACTGACTGTCCATGGGGAGAAAAAAGACCAAAATGTTGACAGAGAGTGAAAGTAATCATTACTGAGTACACACTGATAGCTTCCATCTTGATGGGTCTGGATGGGAAGGCACAATCACATTTGGAAATTTTCTGGGGTTGGGAGTGCTCTAACTTAGGCACTGAGTAAAGTACCCGAATTCACCCACCTGCTTTACTGTCTTGTGAAGGTATTTATCAATGAGCAGATTTTTCTTCAGTACCACCTTTCTCAAGAGAAACGAACAGTCCTCTTGGGAGGTCCATCTTTTTTTTTTTTTCCTTTCTGCCTATATCCTCTTAACTTTCCATTATTTAGCCACTGTGACATAATTGCCAACACAGAACCTAAACTTGAGGAAACAGATGATCAGCATTGCCAAATTACGCTGAAAAGTACTGAACATTAATGGAATTTGCATGTTGATGTGATGTGTATTTTTTTATTATACAAGGTTTTACAAAGGGACAGGATAATGAATGTATTTCATTCAGAAAGACTATTTACTTCTTTTTGTTAAAGTATTTAAAGGTAGACTACTAACATGTTCCTAATTTTGTCTGGGACCACAGCGCTTGAATTTGAAGGGATTTGGCATAGTTTCTGTACAATTAGTCATATAGACAAAGGAAGAAATGAAAAGCAAATTAGTCAACCAAAAATTAGGAACTACAAATTCTCCACCTGGAGAACTGAATAGAAAATAACTAAGGAGAAAGAACTGGGAATGAAATCTCCCTCCGATTTGGAGCTGAAAATTCAAATGATGGGATCCCAGTGAGCAATGTTCATAGATGTCTTTGCGGAGTCAACAAAACACCGGTTATCACAAAAAGCCAGAAAAGCATTCCTGATAAAATAAAGTGGTATTTCACTTTATATTTCAGTGTTCTCTCCACTATTGTAAGAATTAGACAAGGTAAGAGATGCACTCCTAATATAGGCCAAGGTTTTATAATAATCACTGAAGTATTGAAAATTAGTTTATAAAAATACAGAAGTGCAGTTGGGCGTGGCAGCACCTACCTTTAATCCCAGCACTCAGGGTGGTAAAGGTAAGCAGATTCAAGAGTTCAAGGCTAGCCTAGTCTACCCAGGGAGTCCAGGACATCCAAGGCTACACAGAGAAACCCTATCCTGAAAAAGCAATATACACACACACATATGTATAAATATGCATGGTAAAATACCAATCAGGTAAAGGAAATGCTGCACAGATAACATATTACTTATGGAAATAATGTTTCAACATATGCATATGACTATAACCATGAATATCATAATATTCTGACTTTGTGATATAATTGGCAAAAACACATTATTATTTTATATTATATTTTATGTACGCAATGCCAGTGTATTTTTCATAAAATTGCTTCAATTTTTAAGTAAGTAGTATATAAATATATTAGGAGGTATGTATTTAATTAATATATTTATAGTGCTATATTCAGAATCTTCATGTGAAAGTATCATAGTGATTAGCTTTTCCAAGCTCAAATTTAATTTCTAAAGAAAAGAGACTACTTGACTTGATTGGAGACATTATACTTTTCCTTATATTTTAAATATTTTATTTTGTTGTTGGTACCACTATGAAAATGCAAGTAAAATATAAAGTTCATTTTGTTTTGCAAATACAAAACATTTTTATTTCTTATAATTATTTAATTAACAATATTGATAATACAGTTAAATAATTAATTACCTAATAATAATAAAGATATGTCCATCTATGGAGAAATGATTAATGAGAGTATGAACACCAAACTAGGTCTTTACCAATAATGTGTATGCCTGGGTCTGAGGTTAAGTTTAACTTTTATACTTGACTTGGAAGAACTCAGAAAACAGCTTTCTGCAGGCCTGTGGCAGAGCAGAAACAGTAACTATTGCAGAAGGGTTAGTTGTTGTGAGAGGGATTATCAGGACTGAAGTATGAGTATTTTCTTAATTCAGTTATGACATTCTTGTTTTATACCTGTGTGAGAACATCTTACTGACAACACGATGTGGAGGTGGGAATCTGATTCACAGTTGTTAATAGAATGGGGACTCTCATTCTATTATGTCATTATTTGTATAAACCTTCAGAGGGGGGAAAAGGCCAGGGAGGGGAAGAGAAGAGAATAGAGAATAATAAATATTGGGAAAAAATTATGTCCAGGTGGCAATATTTTCTTCTAGATCTTCTTTTCTCTATGTTTCTGTGAAGCATTAAACTTCCTTAAACTTGTAAAAATAAGCCATTTGTATCCATTATTGATATTTCAACATCATAATTTACATTGACAAAGCCACTTATAGGGATAATGCAAAAAATATGTTCTTAAAATCTTTATGTTCTTACGCGTCTAGGTCTTACCTCAAATATTCTTAAGTAGACAAGTAATTCAACTTTAACGAAAATAATACAGCTTCACAGTGACTCACATCCTAGTATCTGAATCCACTATCATTTGTTCTTGTGGAGTGATGCATTCTATTTGGAGAATGTAAATTGTGCCCTTATCTGATAAAAATGAGACATTGAAACCTGTCTTAAATAGAGGGTTTATTTGATCGTAAAATTTGAATAATTCAAAAACAGATGTACACGCTCTAAAACATGTAATATTATTTATCAAATCATAAGTCATGCAAAACTTAGTGTGTTGAAAATACACTAAGAAAGAAATTAGGTAGAATCTACCTAATAAGAAATTAGGTAGAAAAATAGCTAGAGTTTGGGATGTTCACAAATAGCATATTAGGACAATGACAAATTCATATCTGGGGATTTTTCTTTCCCATCATAGAATAACCTAGGAGTAGATTAGATTAGTTGTTAATATCACTTAACAATCAAAGAAAAGCCCCAAATGAGAGCATAAGTGGAACTGGAAAGTCAATAAAAATGAGAACATAAGTAAGAGCTCTATTATCACTGTAATTTATATCAATTAAAATCAGTCTAATAAACTAGCCTTTTAAACACAAGAACAAATTGTTAAAGAACCCTCATTTCCTTTTGCCTAGTTAGGTTGCCAGTGCCTGGTTTCAGAATTAGAAATTGCTTCCTGAGTTGAAAGACTGTCAGACTTTTGAAAGAATTAGCAATGCATGATTCCAAGGTTAATTCTTGAGTGGGTTCCCAGGACCCAGAACCCAAAGACAGTGTTTATAAGTTTCATAAGGGGTTGAGCAAGGAAGAGTAGAATCATATGGGTTTGTCCTGATGCATTAGTCATTTAAGCCAGGCAACAGAGAAACAGGATCCAGACAACCTTATGAGACCTGATAGGCTGGGGTCAGATTGTAGGGAAGGAGGACCTCCCCTATCAGTGGACTAGGGGAGGAAAATTGGAGGAGATGAAAGAGAGGGCTACAGCCAGGATACAAACTGAATAAAGTGTAATAAATAATAATAATAATAAAGAAAAAAAATTTAAAAGCTAATAGTTCTAGCATGCATCTGTTTGTATTAGTAGAACGTTTAACCGCTCGGTGGTTTGATTCCTGTTAAAAGGCAAGGCTAGGTCATGTGTATTGTTTTTTACATGGAGATTCTTCTTGCTTTCCTAACACCCGAAATGTGCTGGCTCAACAAGAAACAGCTCCAGGAGAGTAAAAGGTAGAGTTGGAAACATGATGGTCCATGATGCACGTTTAGCTAACAATTTCCCAGGAATCTTGATTTCAGTTTATTTGTTTGTACCTCACTAAAAACAGGAATTAGTTTCACCCCAAAGCTTAGACAATACCTTTCTAATCTCCTCAGTTAGATACAGATGGATTATTTCATCTCAGTAGAACTGGGTTATATTTTCCTATGACATCCTCACAACTGGCCTTGAAGACAGGCAATAAAAATTTTGTCACCTGACCAGTGTAAAATTCTGTGTTTTTTTTTTTTTACAAGATTGAGAATTCTTTTTTTTTCTTTTTCTTTCTTTTTTTTTTTAATTTTTATTTTTCTTTTGGTTACAATTTGTTAACTCTGTGTCCCAGCTGTATCCCGCTCCCTCATTCCCTCCCCCTCCCCAACTCCCTCCCTGGTCTCCTCCCTGCCCCTTTCCAAGTCCACTGATAGGGGAGGACCTCCTCCCCTTTCATTTGACCCTGTTTTATCAGGTATCTTCAAGGCTGGCTGCAAAGTCCTCCTCTGTGGCCGAACAGGACTGCTCCTCCCCTAGGGAGTGGGGGGGTCAAAGAGCCTGCCCTTGAGATCCTGTTAGAAATAGTCCTTGTTTCCCTTGCTTTGGAAAACTACTTGGTTACTGAGCTACCACAGGCCACACACAGGCTACCATCCCAGCAGAAGTTCTATGTTATATCCATAGATGGTCCTTGGTTGAGTGTCAGTCTCAGAAGAGACCCTGTGCCCAGATATATTTGGTACTTGTAGAGCTCCTATCCTTTCCATATCATACTAACTCCCCTTCTTTCATGATTCCCTGCACTCTACCAAGGTTTGGTTATGAGTCTTAGTGTCTGCTTTGAAACACTGCTAGGTAGAGTCTTTCACATGCCTTTTTCGGTAGACTCCTGTCATACATTCAATGCACATCCCATTTGTCTTTCTAAATGAGGATTGATCATCTTCACCCATGTCCACTTTCTTGATTATCTTCTTCAGGTATGTAGATTTCATTATGTTTATCATATCTTGTGGGTCTATATAAGTGAGTATATACCAAGTTTGTCTTTCTCCTTCTGGGATACTTCACTCAGAATGATCTTTTCTAGATCCCACCATTTGCCTGCAAATTTCATGACTTTCTCCTTTTTGATTGCTGAGTAGTATTCCATTGTGTAAAAATACCACAATTTCTGTACCATTCCTTCCTTGATGGACATCTGGGTTGTTTCCATGTGTTGGTTATTACAAATAAAGCTGCTATAAACATGGTTGAGCAAATATCCCTTTTGTGTACTTGAGCAAAGTTTGGGTATATACCTAGGAGTGGTATAGCTGGGTCTTGAGGTAGCACTATTCCTAATTGTCTGAGAAAGCACCAGATTGACTTCCAAAGTGGTTGTACCAGTTTACATTACCACCAGCAGTGGAGGAGGGTTCCCCTTTCACCACAACCTCTCCAGCATGTGTTTTCACTTGAGTTTTTCATCTTGGCCATTCTGATGGGTGTAAGGTGAAATCTCAGGGTTGTTTTGATTTGCATTTCCCTAATGGCTAATGAGGTTGAGCATTTCTTTAAGTGTTTCTCTGCCATTTGATGTTCCTCTTTCGAGAATTCTCTGTTTAGCTCCGTTCGCCATTTTTTAAGTGGATTACTTGGTTTGTTGTTTTTCTGCTTCTTTAGTTCTTTATATATACTGGATATTAGCCCTCTGTCAGATAAAGTGTTGGTGAAGATTCTTTCCCAATGTGTAGGCAGTCGTTTTGTTTTGATGACTGTGTCTTTTGCTTTATAGAAGCTTTTCAGTTTCATGAGGTCTCATTTATTGATTGTTGCTCTTAGAGCCTGTGCTGTTGGTGTTCTGTTCAGGAAGTTGTGTCCTGTGCCAATGAGTTCTAGGCTGTTCCCCACTTTTTTTTCCAACTGATTTAGAGTATCTGGTTTTATGTTGAGGTCCTTGATCCACTTTGACTTTAGTTTTGTGCAGGGTGATAAATATGGATCTATTTTCATTTTTCTGCATGTAGACATCCAGTTGGACCATCACCATTTTTTTAATATACTGTCTGTTTTTCATTGAATGGATTTGGCGTCTTTGTCAAATACCGAGTATTCATAGGTGTGTGGGTTTATTTCTGGGTCTTCTATGCAGTTCCATTGATATGGAAGGAAGACTTTTGACATGCTTACTCATGCATTATTTAATTTAACTATCACCTAAAAGGATACATATTAACGTACTCTGTGTCTGACATAAAACTACTTGCAAGCAAATTAAAAGAAAAATACCACAAGCCTACTTTAAAAATAGGTCAACTTCTGTTGAGTTATTAAAAAAAAATATTTTTCACTGGGCAACAATCTTCAGTTTTATATCAGAACTCACAGTGCCTACAACAGCACAACTGCTAAGTGAGGACCCATTTATTAATACTAAAAGTTCCAGTTAAGATGCTGAAAACCAAAATTAATTTGAAAAAGATCTAATTGCTCCTTAATTTGATATAACTGGGGCATACTTAATGCAAAAACAAGATTATAATATCACCTCCAAGTATATTCTATACATATTTATGACTCAGATAATAAGTAGGAAAACGTGAAATATGTGTCAATGAAAAATAAGTTTGTAAAGTTTGTGTCTTCAGTTATTAAATCATCTGTCTAATTCATACATTTTTTGAAATTCAAATAGAAAAATTGTCAAGATGTAACTGCACTAAAATATATTTTATTTATTATATTATGTCTGTTACTCATGGAGAAACCTTCAGGTATAGCATCCTGTGTTAATAGTCTTTGACATGTCTTTTCAGCGTTGAATTTTTAAGTTTTCTTTTGCCAATGTTGAGGTGGGGTCTTGCTGTATAGTTCAGGTTTGCCTCAATCTCTTGTGGAGAACAGGTAGCTTGACTAAAAATCCCTATTCTATTTCAGTTTCCTGAGTACTGGGATTGGAAAAATTCTGATTTCTTCACAATGGCAATTCACTCTGAGAAAATGGTTGTTTGTATTATAGCAACCGGAAGAAGAGCTGTCTACACAGCTAAGGGACAGGAGGTAGGCAGAATCTAAAAGAGCTAATCAGGGAGTGTGTGCATAAACAAGAAAGGAGAGACAGTGCATCTTCCCAGAGACCTACAAGCATGTCACATCATGTCTCTTCAAGCCTTCACGTTCATTGTGCTTGTGAGTTCACTTATTTCTGATAACCGTCATTGAATTCGTAGAATAACTGTGAAACTCCGTGACTAGCAGTTGCAGTTTTCACTAAATTTTCTATTCCATTTTTAGAGACACAAGAGTGGTTTGGATTTTTTATTAGATCTTAACTTGAAGATCAATATTTAAACACTTTAAAAGTTTAGAAGAAGCTATTATTATCATTATTGTTTTAATATGTATTAATTAAAATGTAATTTTGTCACTTTTAACTTTACTTTCTTCCTTCCATCACCTCCCACGTCTCTCACTTCAAATTTATAACATTGTTTTCTTGCATTATTGTTACACACTCACACGTACACACGCACACACACACAAACACACTCAGAGTGGGAGGAATGTCACAAATATATAAATACAATTTGCTGAGACCATTTTTGTTGCTCATGTGTATATGCTTTCAGGGTTGACCAATTTTTATTGGTTAACCCTTATCCCTAAGAGAGGTGATTTTTTTCCCTCTCTCAACAGTCCTTAGTGGCCTGTAGTTTTTTTGTCTGGAAGTGGGAGTATAAATATTTTGCTTCCCTCCTCTGTGTTAGCATATCTATTGATAAAGTCATCGTTCAGATCTTGTTTATGCAGACAGTTAGAGCAGTGATAGTCTCACAGCTGACTTTCTGGCATTCTGTACCCATTGGCAAGAGGTTGACCATGATCCACTGATCCCTGCATATGTCTGGATGTTTCTGTAACCGTTTCCATTTTGTTAAAAGAGAAGCTTCTTTAGAGGGGCATGAGAGGTACTCTTACCTGTGGGTGTAAAGATGAGATGGTAGCAGTTTCTCCTCTAAGATCCATGGTCTCACTAGTCAGAATAACTTGCTAAGTTTCTGTTACAAGGCATGATTTCCCTCCTGTTGAGTGGTCTTTAAGTCCTGTTAGACAGCTTTCCATCAATATGTACATGCCATTTATTGATATGTAGGTTTAGAGATATCTCATCCTAGTGGTCATTGTAGCTCCGTGTGTCAGAGGTGAATAGGGGTATGAATTATTTCCCTTCCATGGTCGTTTGTTCATTGAACCTTTGTTTCAGGAATTTTTTAATAGATGTATCCATTGGGACTGATCTCCACTATTTTACATTTTGATTGGATGTCATTTCCTATAATGTTCTCTGTTGAAAATAGAAGCTCCCTTGATTAGGGATAAGGACAACATTTATGTGTTGGCATGAGGACAAATATGTGAAATGTCATTATGTGAAATGCTTGCAAAACTATTCAAGGGAAAACAAATTCCATGAAAATAATTTCAGTTTATATACTGCCACGCAGAAATAATATGGACTAGGTGGTTGACAGGTAGGTGGTGATTTCTCGTACTCCTGCAAACAGAAATGGGGAAACCCAAGATCAAGGTGAACGCAGAGGAAATTCACTGTGAAGGGCCTTTCTTGGCCTGCCTGGTTACTCTTCCTTTTGTGTTCTCACACAGAACAGACAGGCAGCTCTGATCTCTCCTCATTTTATTATAACAGTGTTATTATGATGAAGAGAGCACCAACTTAAAGTGTCACCTCCATAGAACTACATCCCTTACAAGTACTCTTACACAAGGAGGTAAGAAGGTTTAAGTATGGTCGGGGCATCAAACTCATACCTGAGCATAAACAAACTATTATGTGTGTATTCACAGTAATCCTCTAGTAAACATAAGATCTGACTGAGACCTTCATATCTGAAAAGAGAACAGACTTCAACATTTCCTCTTGTCTCTTCAAATCTGTGATTTATATCCCCCTGCAGCCCTAGTGACTTTATCTTCAGAATTGAATGTGGAACGGAAGAATGATATTAAGTAAGTGATTGGAAACAGCAGTTAAGTGTTAGAGTGGATCTTGTTGTTTATTACATTCCTTCTTATTATCACATCAATATTACTTAGAAGATAACATATGGCAGGGAATAAAATGAATAACAATTTATATGCAGTCCAGCTGTGTATATGCCATTTGTCTTCATATGTGGTCAAAAATAAAATTCCTGATCAGATTTCAGCTTTACAGAGAAATGTGTTTACCTGTGTCCCGGATATATATATATATATATATATATATATATATATATATATATATATA
>NW_026596147.1:10307024-10371295 GCF_907164565.1 Psammomys obesus | reverse complement strand
ATATATATATATATATATATATATATATATATATATATATATATATAAACTTATACAGTATTTTACATTTTTTTCATTATTATTAATAATAATTACAATTTATGCACTTTGTATCCTGGCTGTAGCCTCCTCCCTCATCTACTCCAAATCCCCTCTCTCCCCCTCTCTCCTCCTCTCTCCCTCTTCTCCCTGCCTATGCCCCTCCCCCAGTCCATTGATAGAGGAGGACCTCCTCCCCTACTAGCGAACCTAGCCTATCAGGTCTTATCAGGATTATCTGGATCCTCTTTATCTGTAGCTTAGTAAGGCCACCTCACCAGGGGGAAATGATCAAATAGCCAGTCACTGAGTCCATGTCAGAGACAGCCCTGTTCCCCTTACTAAGGAACCCACATGGAGTCTGAGCTGCCATGTGCTACATCTGAGCAGTGAGTTGGTAGAAGGTAAGATTTTAAGATTAATTTATTAACTAATCTGGGAATATGAGTTTGCTTTAAATTAAAAATAAAAATTAATAAGATTATTTAATTTCTCACATTAAAAGTTATCACAGTATTTCTTATAATTTAATAAGCACATAAAAATAAAAATGTTTATTTCTTAAATGATTAACAGAAAATAATATGATATAAGACTTAATTTTTAAATAATATTATTTTATTAATAAAATTATTTTAATAGACTGAATTTTATGTAAATTTAAAGACATTGTCTTATTTATAAATAATATCAGGAATACTTTTCATTAAAAAGTCTATAATAAGTTGATGAATACATTTTCTTAGATATGCGTAATTGAACTGTATGCTTAAAATGTGTTTATGTTTATTGAATTTTAATGTATAATATAATAAAAAATAACATGCTTTAGAGAAAGTTGCTTTTTCTGTTTTGATGTATTACATTTATTGGAGCTATCCTTTAGAGTAAAGTATTGAAAAACTGAAAGAATTTGCATTAAAAGTAAAGATTCAACTGGAATGTAATTAGATTGAATTTTCCCCTTCATTAAGCATATGGATAAATCAGATGTGCATTTTCATTTCAAAAGTTTATTATAGGGAAAATACATAAATGTAATTATAAGCATTCTCATTAATTTATCTTTGATTTCTTGCCATTATGCATATGTGTCCAATTTCACATCTATGCCGGTCATTTTCTTCAGTTGCATTTCTGCTTTAAGGGATATGGATTATCATTACATTTGGAAGGCTTTCTGTCACTTACAGGCTAATGGCCATAAAATTAAACTTGATGTTCAGTCACCCAGATATTTGAAAGCAAAAGCAGATAATGGGGTGAGCAGTTCTGCAGGCCTGCTTCCCAAGTTATTGATTAAAGGCTTATGATTTATCACTATGAATCACTTTTTAAGTACCTGGTTTTATGCACACCCTCACTTTGCCAATTTAATAGAAATGAGGAGGATTCTAGTTTTTAAAATAAAATATACTAAATGTTCTGGCTTTAAAAAAATCAACTTATTCTGGTAAAATATTTTTTTTTAATTTTAAGCATAGGAAATGCCTGTGCCATGAACATCATGCAGATTTACATAATATCAGAGAGCAGATAGTGATTGATGCTTAATGAAATAAGAATAACATAAACTTTGACAAACATTGTTGCCAAACATTATGGCTGAACTTACTTTATTGAGTATGCATTCAAAAACCCAAATATAATTGATCTCAAGATCCCCTTCATGCTGCTGTGTTCTCCTTTAATTAAAAAAATTTTTTCAAAAAAAGCAATTGATGAACAAAATAAATGCATTCACATATTCTAAAACAAGGATTCTTAACATGTGGGTCACTACCCCAAACTATCAGAAAATGCAGATATTTACATTATGATTCATAACAGTAGCAAAATTACTGTTATGAAGTACCAACAAAATAGTTTTATGGTTGGGGTCACCACAACATGAGGAACTTTCCTAAAGGGTCACAGCATTAAGAAGGTTGAGAACCACTGCTCTAAAACTTGATACTCTAGTCAAATTAATCAGAGGCACTCTGTAGAGAAATTTTGAATGGCAGAGAAACACTTAATAGAAATGCTCAGCATCCTTAGTCATCAGGGAGGTGCAAATCAATATGACCCTGAAATTTCACCTTACACCCATCAGAATGGTTAAGATAAAAAACTCAAGTGACAACATGCTGGAGAGGATGTGGAGAAAGGGGAACCCTACTCCACTGCTGGTGGGAATGTAAACTTGTACAACCACTTTGGAAATCAATCTGGCATTTTCTCCAACAATTAGGAATAGCGCTTCCTCAAAATCCAGCTATACCACTCCTAGGCATACATTCACAACATGCTCAAGTATACAACAAGGACATTTGTTCAACTATGTGTGTAGCAGCTTTATTTGTAATGGCCAGATGTCCCTCAGTTAAGGAATGTATACAAAAATTATGGTTCATCTACACAATGGAATATTACTCAGCAATTAAAAACAAGAAAATCATGCAGGCAAATGGTGGGAACTGGAAAAGATCATCCTGAGTTAAGTATCTCAAAAGCAGAAAGACACACAGGGTATGTACTCACTCATAAGTGGATATTAAATATATAATATAGGATAAACATGCTAAAATCTGTACACCTAAAGAAACTAATCAAGAAGAAGGACTGGCTAAGTTGCTCAATCTCCATTCAGAAGGGCAAAGAGGATGGACATCAGAAGTGGGAGAAAACAGGGAACAGGACAGGAGCCTACCACAGAGGGACTCTGAAAGGCTCTATCCTGCAGGGTATCAGATCAGATGCTGAGACTTATAGCCAAACTTTGGGCAGAGTTCAGGGAATCTTATGAAAGAATGGACAGATAGTAAGACCTGGAGAGGACACGATCTCCACAAGGAGAGCAACAGAAACAAAAATTCTGGGAACAGGAGTCTTTTCTGAGACTGATACTCCAGCCAAGAACCATTCGTGGAGATAGCCTAGAACCCCTGAACAAATGTAGCCCATGGCAGTTCAGTGTCCAAGTGGGTTCCATAGTAATGGAAACAGGGGCTGTCTCTGACATGAACTCAGTGGCCTGCTCTTTGATCACCTCCCCCTGAGATGGGAGCAGCCTTACCAGGCCACAGAAGAAGATAATGCAGCCAGTCATGATGAGAGTTGATAGGCTAGGGTCAGATGGAAGGGGAGAAGGACGTCCCCCAACAGTGGACTTGGGGAGGGACATAGATGGAGAAAAGAAAGAGAGGGTGGGCTTGGGAGAGGAGTAGGGAGGGAGCTACAGGGGAATACAAAGTGGATAAACTGTACTTAATAAAAAGAAAAAAAAATATTTACTTATTTAAAAAAGCGTAAATAGTATTAGTCATAGATATATGGAGGAAGAACAAAGTTCATTATCAATGATGTAACAGTATTGGTGTAAGTATGTCTTTGGAGAAGAAAAAAATGGAAAAAAGACAGTTTGCCCTAAAGCACAGCTTTTAGTCTGTCTCCTTTCCGAGTGATAAAGCACCATAGACCACAATTGTTATCTTTTGTTTATGAAGGAAATTTTTTTGTTCCTATTTTGCTACAAAGTTCAATGTGTATACCCGGTGACAACTCCTCTCATCAGAATCCCAATAACTAAACAAATCATATGAGAAGATGCAGAGGTAGTATGTGTGTGTGTGTGTGTGTGTGTGTATGCGTGCGTGTATGAATGTGTGCATATGTATGTGTGTAGATATGTATCCCCGTGTATGTGTTTACATGTGTGTGGATGTGTATATGTGTGAATGTGTATATACGTGCATATATGATGTATATATGTATGTCTCTGTATGTGTGTCCATGCACGCACTTGGCACATGCTCATGTCCTGGTCTCTCTTCACCACTATGCAATTAAGAGTTCATTGCCTGTGACCTTATCTGAACCGAATCACCTCCAGTTGTCTCATTTCTAAGTACATAGTTGATTTGTTCCAACCTTTTAAGAGTCTCACGAAATTTAGCACAGGCGCCCCCGAGGAAAACCGAAAGGGTGCTAAGCCATAGCAGTATATTTTCAGCAGAAAAGAAAAACTAAGTCAAATACCAACGACTATCAGGTTCCGTTGAATATATGTAGTATCTATCTATCGTTCTTACTGATATACAAAATATTTTGTACCTGTAAATTCTATTAAATAGGCATATTTGGGCAGAAATCTGAAGGAGGAGAAACAAGCACATCCTTAGAGGACTGACCGGGTCAGTGGAGAGAAAAGTTTTCCAGACAGTATTGGACAACGTTAGAAAAACAGGAGGATAGCTCATCGTTCTTAGAAATTGGATACAGTCTGAATATTTAAAAGTGTGCATGGGCATGTGTCTAAGAACAAGTATGTTTTATATTCCATAAATGCTACTTCACTCCATAGAAGTTTCTGAGCAATGATCTCTAAAGTGTTTACTGGCAAAGTAAACCTATATCAATAATTATAAACATCCTGATTTATGGAGTAATTATTTTAAAAGCTTGAATATAATAATGACACTACATTAAATACATAAATAACATTCGATGACTTTATAAATTGAAATATGAATATCAAACCAATATCAGAATGGTTCTTAGTAATTTATGGTGTTTTGTTTTTTATGGTGTTTTCTTATTCATAGAATTTTCTTCGGCTTGAAATTTTCTACTCAGGTGTAAATTTAGTTGATCGTTTGAAATTATTAAATTAATACTAAAAGGTAGTCTTCAAATCAGTTACTTTCATTTGAATTTTTCCCTGCTTGAACTTCTGTCAAAGGAAATATAGGATTTTTCATTTGCTTAAAACACAAATGTCTCAATGGCAATCTTTCAATTTTTAAATTTTATAAATTAAATAAATTGTAATTTATTTATATTTGAGACTATAATATGTCTAATACATTATTAATAAGTGGGCATTAACTAATATTCAAGAGTATGCAGTCCCAAATATTATCTAAGATCATTTTAGAAATGATTAATTACCAAATTTCAGATAACCTTAGATGTAACCTAGAATGAAAGTGCTCCTCTCCCTGAAATAAATTTATTAATTAAAGTTGTTATAAACTTTAGCACATATATTTTAAAAGCTAATTGGATGACATGTTAATACGCTGTTAATGAAAAGAATAGCACTTACTTGCCTTATTAACTTCTAATCAGTTAATTAGTTAAGAGTAATTAGAGACTGTAGTCTTATTGCCCTGACTGGTCACCTGAGATTCCAAATAGAACTTCTAAAATACACAACTTAGCTAAGTGCTAGAGGGCTTTTAAACACGATCCTGGGTTTGGGTCTCTTCATGAAACATTTAAGAAGAATTAGAAGGACTTGACATTGTAAGACACATGACAGTAGAAAAGTTAAAATTTATGGGAGAAATGAAGGCCTAGTGTTTACAACACTAAATGAATTTTATTGTTCTATAAAATGTTGTTTCCTTTAGAGATGCCGTTGGCCTACAGGCTTGAAGTATGATTAAGAGAAGGGTGAGACTCAGCAGACACATGTCCCAACCTTACCCTTCCACACGTGTTCTGCATACTTTGAAGCAATGGTTAGACAGTGAAATCGAGCTGCTTTTCTTCCCCCATGAACCAGGCCTCCTACCACTTCAGTCCCCCTTTTGACACTTGTGACATAAGGACCTCCCCACTTCACACTGTATTGTGGTAAGAATCAATGTACAGAGAAGCAATCTCTCACCTAAGATGCTACCTATAGTGAGTGAGAGAATGTACTGTTCAAACAGGGCTATTTTACTTCTTATCCCTGAAGCCCATCCAATCTGTCAGAAGCTAGACATAGAATTTCCTTCAGAATTCTATTGCTATAATTTTGATCTAATTATGTACATATAAAGGATTAGTAGCTTAGGTCATTTATGCCATGGCAAAATACACAAGTTGTCAAAGTAAAGGAATTGCATTAGTGTAAATTCAGGAATACTATAAAAAAGTAACTTTTCAATACATAGTGCATGTAAGCAGAAGGAATGCAGCATTGTCTCTGCACCGTCAGCCTTCCACTTTCTGATCTGACCCATTGGTAGTAATGGAGAAATTATGATTAAATGGATTAGTAACATTGAACTAGGTCTAATTATTGAAAAGTGAAATAATGATGTAGACAAATTCATACCGTAAAAAACAGAGAACGTCAAAGAACAAATAATATGTGGTCAGAATCTTATATTTTGCTTTTGCTTTCTTCGTGTGTTTAATGGAAGAAGTAAAAAGAGTAGAATGGTGCTTGTTAAGTCATCAGATGTTCTGTTCATTAGAAGATGAAGATCTGCCCAAAGTTTGGCCCTGAGTCTCAGGCTCTGCTTCAATACCTCAATCAGTAGAGTCTTTCAGAGGCCTTCTGTGGCAGGATCCTGTATTCTTCCCTGCTTCTGATATCTATCACATTTGCCATTCTGAATGAGGATTGAGTGCATGAACTTTTATGAAAGAAGGGGGAGATAGAAAAACCTGCAGGGAACAGAAGCTCCACAAGGAGACCAACAGAACTGAAAAACCTCTGCAGGACCCTGTAGAGACTGTAAGGACCATGCATGGAGAGGACCTAAAACCCTGGCTAGATGTTGTTCATAAACTCACTTGCCAAGTGGGATCCCTAGTTAGGTGCGCAGGGGCTGTCTCTGGCATGAACTCAGTGGCCAGCTCTCTGATCACCTCCACCTGAAGGAGGGTACAGCTTTGCTAGGCCACAGAAGAAGACAATGCAGCCAGTCCTGATGAGAACTGATAGGCTAGGGTGAGATAAAGGGGAGGGGCTCCCCCCCTATCAGTGGACTAGGGAAGAGACATAGGAGTAGAAGAGGGAGGGAGGATGGGATTGGGAGGAAACGAGTGTGGGGGTGACAGCTGGGATACAAAGTAAATAAATTACAACACATAATGATTAAAAATTAAAAATAAAAAAGTAGATGAAGATCATTCTTGATATTATTGACACTGAGAAGGAAAGTAGAACTTGGTGGATGAGCCAGTAAAACAAACCATCCAGAGAAGAAGAGCCAATGCCACAAGGGCAGTTTGAAAACTTAAACATAGAATTACCAAACAGGTATCAAATAAATTGCTTACAGTTTTATGCCCAAAATAATAAAAGAAAGAACTGGAAATGCTTCTTGAATGCCACTGTTTACAGCGGCCTTATTTAAAAATACTTGGCATATGGAAACAAAACAAATGTCCATCAAGTAGTGACTGTAAAAGCAAAATGTTCTGCTTACATATAGTGGGACATGGTTTAGGTTTAAAATGGACACTACAAGATGAATAACCAGTAAAAATAGCAAGTTAACTAAAATGTGGGTACAAAAAGATATATAATGAGGGACCCCAAGATATTCAGAATAAACACATTTATACAGATTAAAGAGTAGAATAAATATGACAGATGCTGGAAAGAGGGAAGAATGGGAATTAGTGTATTAGAGAAAGAATTTCTTTCTGAGAAAATGAAAATGTTCTGAAAGTAGACAATGGAAATGATTGTCCAGCAGTTTTACTGTTGCTCCAATATTTTAGTTAAGTAGTTAAAATTTAGAGTTTTATTCTTTTTTCTAGAATGCATAGTTGTGATTTTTTTGTCTCCACCCCTTCCTCTTCTTTCTCTTTATGCTCCTCCTCCTTTTCTTTCTCCTCCTCCACCCTCTTAATATTTATCCCAACCTTAAGAAGAACTTTGATCAACCTTTTAGATGAAACATAATTCAGAAAGCCCTGTATTGCAGATGTTTAAAGGAGTCGCTGGTCTCTAAAATGTAAGAAAATGGAACTTTAGATTTTAGATATTTATAAATGCCCCAATTGATAATTGTCTGGTGTAACATTTAAAACAGATTTTACCATGCAAATGCCTATTTATATCTCTGTTGGAAAGCAACCCCATTCAGTTCTGGAATTTGAGCTATGCTTATTACTTTCTAGACAGCTTGTCCAGATAATTGTCACCAAGTTTCATGGCATCACGTGGTTCATAGCACATATGGAGTCAGTTGATTAAGGGTCAACTTTCTTCTCTCAAAAGCGTTTACTAGGCTGTATAATGTTAGAGGAGAAAATAAAACTTCCATAATAACAACTAAATTTATTAGACATTTACAAATGGGCAAAGGCCCCTCTCTGTATAGAATGAACAGAAAAAAAGAGAGAATGGCTTAGAGCTATATGGGCAAAGGTTTAAATAATTTGGAAGCATGAGATATTCTCTGTCTCTGTTTCTCTATTTCTCTTTGTCTCCATGTCTCTGTCTCTGTCCTTTTCCCTCCTACCCTCTTGTTCTCTGCCTCCTCCTGTTCCCTCTCCTCTTTTCTTCTCTCCTCTCTCTTTGTCTCTTCTCTTCTCTTTTTTTTTTCAAAATTCTCTCAATGAAGCATATAATACATGCACTTTACATACAGAAAGTTGTTAGGATGGATGAATCCCGAGTGACTGTACAGCATTTCAATCCTTGCCTCCTTGCTTTTGTTCCATATTAATCCTCACAGGTAAGCTTTTTAAAAAATAATTCCTTACATCTCTTTCCTTAACAAATATTTATGATATTCATCTTCCCTGTGAGCACTGAGATATGCTGATATTTTTTTCTTGTTAGCAGAAAGAACCCTGTCAAATAAGAAAATGCCAGAATACGAACATAGCAATATAATCACTTAAATATGGGCATGAAATAAACAACATCCTCATAGGAAAAATGTTCTGTGAATGGGAAATACACTCATTTGAATCCATGGATATATGCAGTAATTCCTACATATAAAATGATGCCCCCAAAAGTTATCAGTCTGGTATCTGCAGAAAAGCTTCCAACACTTCATGACATAATCAATCCTGTTGTTATTTTAAGTGTATGTATCTATTACAACATAGTTATGAATGGGAGGCAGATCTCTTGCTGAGAAGAATTTAGATAACAAATGCTCAGGTTTGATTTTATTTGGCTTATTTTTCTAACAGTTTGAAAACACAGTGATTTTTTTTTTTAATTAAACTCTGTGTGTTCTGCAGTTTACTGTCCTCTTTAAAAAGACAAACATCTTTGGATTTTGTTCCCCTGTTCTTAGGGTATTTAAACAGTGCTTTACTGTAGATAAACTTTAAAGCAGTCAAACAGTGAATGAACACAAGTTGGACCCACTTTAGAAAAAATATATACATTTGTAAAGTCCCCAATTTCTCTATATAATTCCAGCATATTCTCAGAATTCTTCTTTAAAAAGCAGTTATAATTCATTAAATGTTCTATGGTTCTACTATTTATCATTGATTGTTTTACTTTATTAACCTATCAGAGAGAACAGAAAAGGTTATATAACTACCATGAAACTGTAATGTAACTATTTTTTCTTACAACATCAATATGCAGCCATAGAGTCGTTATGGTCCTGTCTGTATAATTTAACCTATAGCCCACTCTCTCTTGTCCAAATTATTTCAGAACATACTTATCCAACACTATGAGCTATAGATTAGTCATAGAGAGTATACACATGCAGAGTATACACAGCTATGACACTGAGCTACAGAAGGATCTTGCTTTCTGTTGCCTCTTAATATCCCATCCCTTGTAGAGGTCTGCAGTGCATTAGTTCCAGGGACATACTGCTGGCATAGATCATCTTATATCCAGAATTATCCATTTGAGGGCAAAATAAAGGACTGTGTAGCTAATTATTTGCAGTCGAAATAAACTATATAGAAGTACACCGTTGTTTCTCTCATTGTGACCTGAAGTTCTAAACAATTTAAATAACTCTGAGGCAAGAGCAGATGGTACCTTCAGTTCTTAAAGTAATAAACATAAAGAAATGGACTCCCGAGGAATCCAGTCCCCTGGAAAGCAATTCTGTGCATTGTCAGCACTGGGATGAAACCCAATTCCCCACGCATTTTAAAAGTATAAGATTGCTATGAATTGAACCATACTGACACTTTAATCTACTTGTAATAAATAACTGTAATGCATTTGTCATTAAGAACCTGAGGGAGGATACAGATAGAAGGCATTACAGCAGTCTCATCTATTTTGTGGCTAACTACATTTTCTTAAGAATAATCTACCTGAATGGATTTAGATATAAAAAGAAAGATACTACGCGGATGCCCTGTGTTTGAATGCCCTTTGGAATAGACTGGGACTATGTTAATTAATCAGACAGTCGTTTTCCTTTTACAGACTTTGGTCCCTGGTTAGTGGTGCTTTGCAGCATGAATGAAGGATATGTCTCGTGCTTTTATGTCTCTCTTAACCTCGAACATCAGGCCTCTAAGCAAAAAGCTAATGCAAAAATAAAGTGAAAATTATGGTTTCCTCTCTCCTAGTTGCTCTTAATTGCGTATTAAAATCCTCAGCTAAGTCGATTTCAACAAGGGAACATGAATCAAATGGGCATATTCCCTTCAGTAGCACAAAGATAATTCTGAGGAAATTTGAATATTGAAGGTCACTAGAATTTGTTGGAATAAAGCCAGGAAGGGTCACATCAGCTTGGCATTGCCTACTGCCTTGAGGATAGTAAGTTATCTGTAGTTTTTGCCCATTCCTCTCTGGAATTTGTTTATTATAATAATTTCACTATTGCCACCATTATCTAATCCACCAAACATGGTTTGTTATCTAATCTACCAATATGGTTAAGATGGTTTATTCCGGTAAGTGACGTAAGTCAGTATGGATTCAAAAGTATTTGATCTAGAACAATAACTCACACATAACAACATTTCATTTATGGGCTTCCCTCTTTTGCCTGTTTTCCTGCCTCATATGATCATAAATAACTTGTAAGAGCAATAAATTACTACATAAAAATACTCACAAAGGAATCTCAATCATGGTTTCATTTTCAAAGATATGCCTGAGTATATGTGATCATCCTCAGCCATCAAAGTCAGCCATTCCAGACCTGATCCTGCTCGCTTGGTTTTAAAGTTGACATCCAGTACACATGCAGAGAAGATTGGAGTGGCTCTTGCCCTCAAGTAACCCTGGCTTACATTACAACCCCAACCTTGTTTCTAGAGTCTGCCTTAACTCTCCCAGTGATTTGATTCATTCTGATTTTAAACAAAGGAGTGATTGGTAGGAGGCTTGGCATTCCTTGGCCATGCCTTCAGACAAAATCAATGTTCACAAAACCAGGCCTCCTCTACTGTTGTTTCATCTTCTTTGCCAACATGTACCTTCTCATGTTCTATCAGGGCTAAGTAATATAGATGTAGCTAGAGACACCATCCCTCAAAACCCAAAGCACCAACCTTAAATTCAATTACTTTACTCTCCCTTTTCTCTTCTATTAAAACCCTGAGAGAATTCCATGGCTTTCCTTTTCTTTTTTGTCTCATGACAGCCCTGGTGTTCTTCCATGCGCACCCTCTTCCCATGCTTTGGAATGCCTCTTCCACATAGGAACAGAAAACAACATTTTTTTTGTTTTAAATAACAATAATTACCTGCTCTGTTGATCATTCAATACTTCAAAACTTCCCAATGCAGTATGCTTTAACATAATTGTGTTTAGGTGAAAGAAAATGTGATTTGCTAAGCATAGTAATTCAATGCTTTCATAGGTGTCTGTCTCCCATTTTTGCAAAGTAGATCATGCAATCCTAAAGCCAAAGAGTAGTTTGAGAAACATGTCAGCTTTGTGTCATTATGATAGCATATCTTAGGGTACTGACTCTCCAACTATAGATAGCAGACAGACTTCTTGTCATGCTTCTTTCCCTCTCTTTCACTCTCTCCCTCCAGTCCTCTCTGTGGTGAATGGTGTAGGTAGATGTAAATGACCATGTCTGTATGCCCATGTATTTACACATATATTTGCATGTGTTCATATATATATATGTGAAGGCCAGTCATACTCTCTATCCTTTTCTTTTCTTGTGACATTGTCTCTCAGTGAAGCAGGAGCTCACTGATTCAGTTAAGCTGGCTGGCCATTGAGCCGGATAGATAGAGATTCCCATTTAATCTTCCACAGTGCAAGGATCACAAAGATGCATCTGTTGGCTATGACCTTCTTTCATGTGGGTGCTAAGAGTACAAACTTGGTCCCTGTGCTTGCAGAGCAGGCCCTTTTTCAAGTGGACCATCGGCCATTCTCCACTGTAGGGCTCTAAAAAAAATAAAATAAAATTCCACCCAGAGCACCCTGATGAAGAACTTTTGGATAGCATAGTGTAGATCAGCACAGAACCCGAGCCTGTGCTCTACACTAACTGTATAATTGAATAATTTAGTCCAGAAATCTGTACTGCCCCATGTAAAGACTCCATCTAAAAACTAGAAGGCTGTGAAAGATAAATTTGAACATTGCTATATCTGAGCATTCATGTACAGAATCTTCTCAGGAAGTTATCTGATCTCCCTCTGAAGTACATTTGGATTTCAGATACCAGTCACCAGAATAAAAAAAATAAAAGTTATTTCTAAGAAGAAATTTCATAAAATTCCCTTCATTTCTCTATAAAGAAAGTGGTAATTATTATCATTCAATATTCTATCACGATAAAGTTTACATTTCAATTGAAATGAACAGAAATATTATGGAAACAAATGTATTAAATTTCTCTTTATTCCTCAGAGCCCACAGTGTGGGACTTGGATTATGCATATACTTTCTGAAACCATGCCTTAGCAACTGGAAACATTTTTCAACAAGTTGGAAAATCAGATTGATGATTTCATGAAAATATGGCAGTTGTATGGAAGCTTAAAGGGTTTTAAATATGCTGTTTTTAAACTTTGCTAATTATGTTCTTATGTGCTCATGATTTTTTGACATGTGCATAGTTAGAGTTATTGAAATTTAAATTTGTTCAGTGCACATTTATGAATGTGTGTTTCTGAGTACTTATTGCCAGATAGAGCTATGCTAGGTTGAGTAGAGTTGAGGGAGGGGAACTCTTCCTTGGAACTTAATAAAGATTATTTTGGTCTAGACTTACAGCCCAACACATACACTTATGTGGGGAAAAATGCTAGCATTCAGAGTCCCTCCAAGTAGCCAGTGAACAAAAAGAATTTCAAAAGAATGGCTTTTTAAATGGAAATGTCTACCTTTTAATGTCAATCTGCAGCATTTTATGGAAGCTCTGAATATTCAAATGTGCCAAGAGAAAAGCCCTTGGGTAAATCTGACTACAAAGCCATTATGCTTCACAGCTCTGGCCAGATAATGAACCCATTAGGAAGTTCACTCTCCCACATGCTCAGGTTTTCTTTGATAAAATGGTCAAGGAAGGCAACACAAAAGTCTAGTAATGATGTCTTCTCACCAACAATTCATCAATACAGGGTGAGTGGTCATAGTCCTAGGAGAAACCTAAGTTCATTCAACTTACTACCTGATCACCTTCAAACATCTAGAATTATCATTTCTTCCAAGTTCATTTTTCATCTTTATGCAAAACTATCTTGAGAAGATTTCAGAATTCTTCAGTTATTCATCAAAGAAATATTTTAAATCTTACTAAACTGGTTTTCTTTTTAAAGTAACAACAAAACCTTCAAAAACACAAATATAATACCAATAACTAAATGAGTTATCTAATAATCTATAAGTAAGCATAAATATTGTTAAAATTTTCTTTATAAATATTCTGTGTGGTATTCAAATCTACTGTTTTTGATTTATAAATACATTTTGAACTATGATGTTAAACGTTGCATTATGTTTGTGTGTTGACAAGGCAAACAGCTGTGCTTTTCCCAATACACATTTTATGTTCTTGTAAGATATGTAATAAGTGACAGCAGAAGGACACAAAATGTCAACCCTCATATGGATAAGGACTAGGCTGAAATATGCAACCACTGTCTGAAAGCAAGGGAACTGTGATGGGTGAGTTACGAAATGTAGCTCAAAAGTCTCATGTACTGGGCACCGGTTTATCAGTTGATGCACTTCAGACAAGTGACTGAATCCTGAGTTCCATGACCTAATCAATCGAATACTCTTTTGATGGATTATTCCCATTATAATTGCATTACTGAGATGTAATAAAGAGGCATAGTTGGAGAAACTAAAGCATAGTGCATGCTTTGGAAGACTACACTATATAGTCTTCCTGACCTATTTTGTTTTTCTTTCTCTCTTTGTTTTCTGGCTGTCACAGGGTGTTAAGTTTTCTTTCCCATGATAGTTCTGCCTCAGAACAGACATGTGACAGCAGAAACTAGCAGCCATGGATTCAAACATCTGAAACCATGAGCCAAAAATGACCCCTTACTCATAGAGTTGTTTCTTTTAGATATTCATGATAGCAACATAAAATCTCTCTAACTGGATAACAGTATCCCCATGTGATAAATATGGTTATGGCCTAATGATTTTTTTCTACAAGATTTCTCTCAGGGCTGTTTTAAATAGTGTGAGATTAAAAAAAAAAAAAAAAAGCTAATGCTGTTTGTAGAAAGACATATTCTAAAAATTTAGAATACATATGCCTTGTTCTAACTTCCAACTTGTTAATAAAATGAAAGACTTCTCCCAGATTAGGGAATGAGGAAAGATGAAGTACTTAACTTTATTGAAATGTCATGACACGCAACAAAAATGCCCTTCTGATTCCAACCAAAAATTACAGTGTTATTGTAAAATGGCCATGGGAGAGATTTAGCTATGCAAACAAAATGTTCTTGTCTAAATATATCCTATTTATCGTTCTCTGTCTTCAATGTTCAAATGTTGTTGTCAAATGTTCACTACTGCCAATAGTTTTCAGATATAAATCAGCGGCTCTACAGTTTTTTCGTTTTTTAACAACCCATTCTTTATGGCTTCCTACTAGAAAATTGAACTGATAAAGATTGATTAGCAAAATTCTCCCTAAAAAGGCGGTCAACAGGTCAATATCCATTAAGTAGTGTTTTGAATTATCATGCCCATAAGGGATATTAGGGTTCTTAACAGCCTCAGTATTATGTTAATTTATACTTCTTAATCTTTATGAATTTACTTTCCAAATGACCTACTACCATTTATCTACACATTTCTTTGATTGGTGTTTGTAATGTATTTTTGAATTTTATTTTCTTTCCTTTGTTTTTTGTATGTGTGAATTGCTCTTTGAGACTGCACATATTAATCTTTAATGCTTATTAGCTGGGATTTTCATTATGTTGTACAATATACAATAACAGGCTTTTGTAAGATTGGTGATATTAATGATTTTGCTAATAATCTTCATAAGTATTTATTGTATTTTAAGAATATTTCATTTTATCCTAAATATTTTCTAATAATTTCCTTCCTCACTCTTCCCTTATTATTACATCTGCAGCATCAACATTCTTTTTTTTTTTTTTTTTTTTTTTGGTGTGGTTATTTGTCCCAAGACTGAAAGCCAGTTTCATCACATGAAGCCTTTGTAAATATATTCCACTGCCATTACAACGCACTGCTATCTCTTCGCTCAGTCCTTGAACTTTGAGCTGATAGCACTTGTAAAAAGTATCTTTTCTTTCTAATCCTTTGTGGGAGAAAAAAATCTTATTTATGGTTTCTCTCAGCCAGAGGGCTCAAGTGCTATTCCTCTTTCACAACAAAATAAATATTTCTCAAAGCATCACCCACTATTGAGTTGAATGCCCTGTTGGCAACTATGGAAAATCATGTTGCTATATCTATTATATGACCTCACCATGACCTCACCACAATAATGCCTGACCTCATTACAAGCACTAAGTATTTTGTTTCCCCTTTAATTCTCAGTGGGGCACAAATATATTAACCCATGACATTTTTGCTAATAGAGATGAGCAAATGAAAGCAATACTCTGAACTTGACCTTTGCATTCAATGTGTGCATTTCCAAAAGCCCAGTACTTACTTTGTAGTAGTTTTCTGTTTCTTTTTTTTATTTTATTTTATATTTTCAAGGTATCCCTTGAAAATATAATAATATGTAAGTCTGGAAGAAATGTTTTTGGGCAATCTGGCCATTGGTCATCTACTTTTGTAATGCTGTTTAAGCAGTGAGGGAGGCCACCAAAGTTGTTGTTTTGTTTTGTTTTTTTCCCTTTGGGAGATGCAGTAACTGTAATTCTGCTGATGTGAAGGCTCCCAGAAACTTATTCTACTCAAGCCCTCTTCAGATGAGTGAATTTGTGGATAAGGCAGAAAATAAACGGGAGGGCACAGAGACCATTTGGGTACCAAACAATTAGGAGTAGAGAAGTGCAATATCCACTATCATGTTTATGGGTCTTGGCTTTGAAATATTGTCCAGTTCCGTTTTTCATCTCTGTCACTAGCTAAGCTACCAGGAGGAAAGTAACACTTATCTCTCTGAGACCTTCGGGGCTTATTCATTCTTTTAAGAGTGGGAGGTTTGGAGGAAAGTCATTAGTCACCGCCTGGATACTAAATAGAGGAAGTCGCATGCACTAAACAATGACCATTTTGCCATTTGCAATGAACCATTCAAGTGGGGATTTTTGTTGTTGTTTCTTTGAACTCAATGAGGGTATTCATCACTTTATCTCCCCCAAGGGCTAGTTACTTTGGAGCTCAGTGAATAAAAGAAAAGAAAGAAGTAAAGGGAAGGAGGAAAACACATTATTTTCGCTTGTCTCCTAATTATAATGATTTGTGAGTCACACAGATATGTGTGCTGCATGCATCCCAACATAAGTTTTGAAATATATCGGACTCTCCTATAAATGAACTTTGGTCCTATAAGTGATAGTTGCATGCCAATGACTAAATTTGCAACTTGAAATAACAGAAAAAAATCTACATGGTTGTATGAAACTGATCCATATCAGCCCTCTCAAAATCTTGATGGCACTATGAGTCATTTAATATTGTGTATTCATTGCTGTTGCTTTCCTTTATTATAGGGTAAACTTGGGCTAGATGTAGGAACATTATCTGTCTGTTTCCAATATATCTCTGTAGTGCCTGGAAGAATACTTGGGTGGCAGTTGGTACTCAACACAGAAATGCCGAAAGAACAAAGTCTTGTTCACTATGTTTAGCCACAATTCATTTCCTAGACATCAACTATTTCCAAACCACTAGTGACAAACACAAGAAAGGCTAGGCAAATAAATCTTATTTCTGAAACTCCATGAAAATGTCCAGCACAAGATTAAGGTGACATCCTGAGATTCAGGGTTGAATTCTTTCCTTATTTAGCAACATGGGCTGAATTGAATATTTGGTTTTAGCTGACTCAGTGGCCTGTGGATTAGCAAACAACCATGTTCTTTTGAAATCTGAGTTCTTGCAGTCTCAAACTAGTAGTTAAAAAAAGTAATTAAGCAAATGGGTATAATGCACAATGAAATTTCAGCATGAAGAACACAAACACTTTATATGTGTGTTAGGATATGTAAGGTAGTTCAGGGAGATTGATAGACAATTCTTTGAGGTTTATCAAATCAGAGACACCTTTCATGGACTAAGAAGTGAGAAAAGATTAAGCTAAAGATAAAAATAAAAACAAACAAAAAACAAAAAACTCAGAAGAATTTCAAACTTTAGTAGTAGAAATAATAACCATTTAGAATGTCAAACAAAGAAGGAGATGAGAATAAGTAGGTTTTCAAATATCTACTAGACACAACATTAAAAACAAATGTACTAGAGTTACACCAAGCTACTTTATGGCCTTGTGGCTATTGTGAAGGGTTTCCATAATTTCTTTCTCAGCCCGTTTGTCTTCTCTTCCATTGCTGGTGGGAATGTAAACTTGTACAACCACTTTAGAAATCAATCCAGTGCTTTCTAAGATAATTATTAATAGTGCTACCTCAAGATCTAGCTATACTACTCCTAGGCATATACCCAAAAGATGCTCAAGTATACAACAAGAACATTTGCTCAACAATGGTAATAACAGCTTTGTTTATAATAGCCAGAATCTGGAACTAACACAGATGTCCCTCAGTTGAGGAATGGATACAGAAATTATGGTACATTTACCCAATGAAATACTACTCAGCAATTAAAAACAAGGAAATCATGAAATTTGCAGGCAAATGGTGGGAAGCAGAAAAGATCATCCTGAGTTAGGTATCCCAGAAACAAAAAACACAGATGGCATATGCTCCTTATAAGTGGATATTAGACACATAATATAGGATAATCATACTAAAATATATGCACCTAAAGAAGCTAAACAAGAAGGAGGACCCTGGGTGAGATGCTCAATCCGCATTCTGAAAGGCAAACAGAATGTACATCAGAAGAAGGAGAAAACTGGGAACATGACAGAAGCCTATGGCAGAGGCCTCTGAAAGACTCTACTCAGCAGGGTATCAAAGCAGATGGTGAGACTCATAGCCAAACCTTGAGCAGAGTGCGGGGAATCTTGTGAAATAAGGGAGAGATGAAAAACCTGGAAGGGACAGGAGCTCCACAAAAAGAGCAACAGAACAAAAAATTCTGGGCACAGGGGTCTTTTCTGAGACTGATAATCCAATCAAGGGCCATGCATGTAAATAACCTATAACCACCTCACAAACATAGCCATGGCAGCTCTGTCTCCAAGTGGGTACCCTAGTAAGGGGAATAGGGACTGTCTCTGACATGAAGGCAGTGGCTGGCTCTAGGATCACCTCCTCCTGAGGAGTGGGGCAGCCTTACCAGTCCACAGAGGAAGACAATGCAACCAGTCCTGATGAGACCTGATAGGCTGGGGTCAGAGGAGAGCTGAGGAGGACCTCCCCTATCAGAGGACTAGGGGAGGGACATGGGAAGAGAAAAGGGAGAGAGGGTGGAGTTGGGAGGGGATGAAGGAGGGGGCAACAGTTCGGATACAAAGTGAATATATTGTAATAAGTATAAAAATAAATTAGAAAAATTTATAAAACAAACAAAACAAAAGAAACAAAATAAATGTACTAAAGCAAGACCCAAAGTAGGAAGTTAGCAGTTGTCACTGCCAATTAGATGTTGCTGTGTTAAACCAGGCAGCTGATAACTAGGCTTCAAATTGGAATATGTATTTAGATTATGCTTTTAAAGCTTTAATAGGGGAGAGTGTTTTAAAACATTGATCTAATGAAAGCACTTAAGGTGAAAACATGGCATAAAATAATTCTCATTTTGCTTCATGTGACTGAGTAGCAGTACTGGCTGTTGTTCAGTTCAAAAAAAAATTTTGCTAACACTAATTTTGTCAACTACCAACTACCTCAATACTATTCATATGGCTGTTAGCCCATACTCACATTGCTAATGTAAAAAAGTTAAAACGAGGTGCATAGTATGTCACAAATATTTACCTCAAAAAAAGGTCAAAGATAGGCAAGAAGACAATGTGAGAATAGGCAAAAAGGACATCTATAAGAATTGTACAACCACTCTGGAAATCAATCTGGCACTTTCTCAGACAACTAGCAATAGCGCTTCCTCAAGATCCAGCCATACCACTCCTAGGCATATATCCAAAAGAGGCTCAAGTACACAAAAAGGACATTTGCTCAACCATGTTTGTAGCAGCTTTATTTGTAATAGCCAGAAGATGGAAACAGCCCAGATGCCCCTCAACTGAAGAATGGATGCAGAAATTGTGTACATCTATACAATAGAGTATTACTCAGCAATGAAAAATAAGGAAATCATGAAATTTGCAGGTAAAAGGTGGGACCTTGAAAGGATCATCCTGAGTGAGTTGTCCCAGAAGCAAAAAGACACGCATGGTATATACTCACTCATATAAACATACAACATAGAGTAAACCCGCTAAAATCTGTAGATCTAAACAAACTAAGCAAAAGAGAGGACCCTAACTAAAATGCTCAATCCCCATCCTGAAAGGCAAAGAGAATGGACATCAGAAGAAGAAGAAAACAGGAAACAATCTAGGAACCTGCTACAGAGGGCCTCTGAAAGCCTCTGCCCTGCAGACTATCAAAGCAGATGCTGAGACTTATGGCCAACTGTCAGGCAGAATGAATGGAATTTTATGTAAGAAGTGAGAAATAGCAAGATCTGGAGAGGACAGGAACCCCACAAGGAGAGCAACAGAACATGAAAATTTGAACACAGGGAACTTCCCAGAGACTCATACTCCAACCAAGGACTATTCATGGAGATAACCTAGAACCCCTGCACAGATGTAGCCCATGGCAGTTTAGTGTCCAAGTGGGTTACATAGTAATGGGAAAAGGGACTGCCTCTGACATAAACTGATTGGCCTGCTCTTTGATCACCTCCCCCTGAGGGGAGAGCAGCCTTACCAGGCCACAGAAGATGACAATGCAGCCACTTCTGATGAGAACTGATAGACTAAGATCAGAAAGAAGGAGAGGAGGACCTCCCCTATCAGTGGACTTGGGGAGAGGCATGCATGCAGAAAGAGGAGGGAGGGTGGGATCTGGAGGGGAGGAGGGAGGGGCTTATGGGGGGGATACAAAATGAATAAAGTGTAATTAATAAAAGTAAAATAAAAAATTAAAAAATAGATGAGCATTGTGTAAAGAATGAATAAAATCTACTTGAGCAAATTAAAAAAAAAAAAAGAATTGTCTTCTGAAGTTAGGTATGTAGAAAGAGAAGTATAATCCCCAAAGATTTTAGGAGTTCAGGAAGAAGGCAAGCTAGTGTAAAAGACCTGAGGCTTGCACATCTGAAGAACAGCCAGCATGTGCGTATTACATATCAGGAAAAGAACAGTAGAGAGCAGCTCAGAGCCTGATCAGCAAGAGACTTCAATTGTATGGCATTTCCCAATTGCCAGGACATTCAAGTACAATAAAAATGACAACCTGGCACAGCTGGAAAAGGAAGCAGTGAAACATTACAGAACCTCAGTGCCCAAATTTTTAAGTTCTTTCTACAAAGTCTGAGAACCTTTTTCTTTTAGCTTCTTCATCAAACCCAGTGTCCTGTTCCCTTGTGTCGCAGACCACATTTGGGGTAACATTAGACTTCATTTGCAACTCTCAAACAGGCAGAGCATTTTCTATTAGATCTAGCTAATTATTGGAGTGTGCCAAGATATTAAGTGGATGGAAATGTTATTGTCAGATTCTCAGATGTCAGAGAATCTGACATCTGTCAGAGTCCCATCAAATTGTTTTTTCAAGATCTATTGACATTAGTATTTGAATATTAATGTGTGAACTTTCTTGCTTAAGGAAAGTTTTAAACAGAAAAAAATGCAACATGTCAATGAATTAGATCAAGGATAGCCACAAGCGAACTTGAGAAGGAAGAGTTTCGCTTGCATGCTTTTTCCCCCCATCTAGAACATTCCTTTCCACGTTGTTTTATTAGAGTCCTCTGGCATAGTGCTGAAGGCTGTTTCTTATCACACTACAACCTTAATCTATCTGTTCAATTCTCAGATTATTGAGCTCACTTTGTATTGTGAAAGCAAGACTTTATGACAAGTTAACCTGGATGGTTTTGCCTATGGAACAAGCTCCTTCGACATATTGATTTCATTCCCAATCAAAATTCCATGATTCATAGTTACTCATTTTAGATATTTTTTTTTCTGGATTCATTTAGGTTTTGTTTTAGGCTGATTTTGCAAATTCAAGTGTCATTATATATGATATGTGGGTTACACAATTTCTAAAAGTCTGAAGTAGACAAGGAAAATGGTTTTAATTTGTACTTTCTTCCAACAGAGCTGTCCTCTATGGAGCTTTCATAGTTTTAGTGTTAATAGAATCCACAATGACCTCTATGCCAGACAGCAGACTGAGAAGAAAGAACGTTGAGCTTCATTCTTCATTCTGTTGAAAACAAACAGAAAGAACAAACAACAAAATACTGTGATCAGAACCTGGCCTCTGTTTTAAACTCCAACAAATATTTTTAATTACCAGAAAATCTCTGCATTCATTTTCTTGTTGAACCTTAGCCAATAGTTGCATCATTATTTGGATAAAATTCCTGCTCAGCACTTGCTGACTTCCACCCTTATAATAAAACCAAATGAAATCATTATATAATGTCAGTCAAGAATAGACAGAGAGTAAGATATCATTATTAAATACACAGGCATACACCAAACACAGAATGTATCTTCTTTGTGTGTTGAGTTTTCATCTTAGTAGTCTCTTTAACAAGGAATCATACTGTTCATGTATTTAATTTAATTCATCTACTTTTGTCTCTTTTAAGTATGTTCCCTAAGGCCTTCAGGCAATGAGTGCATTTTTTTAACAACTTGCATTTGAAATAAATAAATAATAGTGGTTCATTACACTGGGTCTTACTTTTTCATGGTAGAGTTAAAATGAATGAATATTTAACATTATTATTTAAATCATTCACACATGAATTCTTTGAGTCTATTTTTTTTTCATCCTTGATAATGGTAACACCAAGACATGCTTCAATTAGAGGGTAATTTTAGAATATTCAATTGAGAATAATATTAAAAATGAGAGACTTTCTACGAGCATGGGTTCTTTTTGAATTATCGTACATGAAAATATAATATTGCTTATTTTTGTTTGTATGTGCATTGTAGATTTTTTCCTAACAAATTTTAAATAATTTTGTATTTTGTTTTAAAACATCATGAATGTAGCATTGATTTTTACCAGACTGTCCTTTTTGTTTCAGCAGAAAGTTTTTAATTTTATCATGTTTCCAGATAATTTTTATGTCTCTTATTTTTTTCTCTGCTAAAAGATAATTTTGGCATAGTTCCTGGAATTGGAATGAGGCAGATAAAATATGCGCTCTGAAACAGATATATTAAGGCAGACATATCTATAGCCAATGGATCCAACATCTGAATAGCAAAGACATTTAATTGCTTATTAATAACATTCTAAACTGTCTGATGAATGCACATTCTTAAAAATCATTTTTCTAAACAACATAAAATTGCTATAACTGTCCACTTGAGATAACTTAAAATTGTATTAGGTGCATATTTTAAGAGTCCATGTCATTGATATGTATACACACACCTCTACTTAGCTTGATGCACAACAGTATGCACATACTTAATATAGAGCCTATTATTTTCTTATTAAATAATGTTCTTGTATTCTGAAAGACACGAATGGTGAGGTATCCTGAGTACATTTCCTGTACAGTGATTTTCAGTCTCTTTATGCTATATACATGTAAACAGGTGCTTCCTATTGTAGGAAACAGGTGTATCAGTCCATAGGCTTGTGAAGTCAGACTTTATTATGGATTTCTTTTTTTTTTTTTTTACTCATTTTACATCCCTGTGGTAATCCCCTCCCTCCTATTCTCCTGGTCCCATTCTCCTTCCCTGTAATTCCTATTTCCTCTCCCCTACTCTTCAGAGAATGGGAGCCCCACCCCCACTCCAGAGCATCAAGTTGCAACAGGACTGAGCACATCCTTTTCTCCTGTGGCCTGGCAAGGTAGCTCCACCAGGGGAAAGTGATAGAAAAGCAGGCAACAGAGTCCATGTCAGAGTCAGCGCCCAATCTTTACTAGGGGACCCATATGAGGACCAAACTGACCATTGGCTACATCTATGTAGGGGGCCTAGATCCAGTCCATGCATGGTCCTTGTTGGGGCTTGAGTCTCCACAGGCACCCTTGGGCCCTGATTAGTTGGTTCTGTTGGTCTTCTTGTGGAGCTCCTGTCCCCTCTGACTCCTATCCATCCCTACTCTTCCACAAGACTCCTTATGCTCCACCCAATTTTTGGCTCTGGGTCTCTGCATCTGCTTCCATCAGCTGCTTGGTGGAACCACTGAAATGACAGCTGTGCTAGGCTCCCTTGTGAAAGCATAGTAGAGTATCATTAACAATGTCAGGAATTGGCTCTCTCCCATGGGGTGGGTCTCAGGTTGGGCCAAGCATTGGTTGGACATTTCCTCAGTCTCTGCTTTACTTTTGTCCCTGCACATGTTTTTATCAAGTGCTATTTGTTTTCAAATTTCAATCCAGGGGTCAGACTTCTTAGTGATATCTGGAGAGAGGCTACCGGAGTTAGCATTCCTAAGGGCTTTCTTGGAAGAATACATTTTTTCTTTTTTTTATGAAATATAGCTTTACTATAGCTTAGACTGGCCTAAAAATCATTATGTGGCTAAGGTGTAGCCTCCAACTTGTTCTTCCTCAGGCTCCTGGCTGCTATCATTCCAGATGTATACCACCAAGACAAGCTTTCCTAGAATTCCGGCTACAAGTGAATCTATGTTACCCAGAGGAAAATTACTACTGCACAGAAATGGGTCCTGGATCTAGACAGGCTGATCTCATCATGCAGAGCTACACATTAAATTACCGAATTTGTTTGACTTTAACAAAGTACAAGTTTATACTATGACGTAGGCATAGAGTACATGATGCAGTCATGCAAACATGCTCTGAGTTTTATCAAGGAGGAAAAGGTTTTAGATGAGTAGGGCTGGGAGTCAGAGGGTATTGACATGAGCCATTTGTTGTTGTGAATGTTGAAACAGTACATCTTATGACATTGTAGCTCTGGTTTGTCCTAGCATTTATTTCCTAAGCCAGAAAAGAGTCATAAAATAACAAGAGGTGTACAGGCATTCAGTACATACAAGATTCTTTCTTTGTATATAAACCAAGTGATCAAATAGGACTATGAGCTCACTTCTTTAATTCTGAAGGACTAGCCAGCTTCCTGGTCAGTCTCAACTTCGTTTATGCAGGCTCTGTGATGGAATATGTCTTCTGTTTAACATCTTATCACCAAGTTCTGGTGGGCAACCAAAAGCAGGGCAGCAGCTTTCTATCAACAAGTCAAGGGGAGCTATACCATAAGTGTCGCTGTGCTTTGGAGATCTGTGGCTTCTGGGAGGAGCAACGTATCTGACCTTTAACCTGAATATTGTTTTGATTTCCTCGGTGTGGCTGCTTCATGTAAGGACATGAGCAGCCATCTTACCTCAGGCTGGTACAATACAGGTTTAGCTAGAGTAATTAGCATATATATATATTCATGTCCTTAATCACACACACACACAAAAAAAACCTTTAAACATCAGGAGGCTCTCATGCCCTTGCGAAACTGTTTCTATAGTGTGTGTGTGTGTGTGTGTGTGTGTGTGTGTGTGTGTGTGTGTGTGTAAAACTGATTCTGATATTGACATGGGTTATATTAGCATATATACTTTCTCTTTGAATTTATTGAGATAGGAATGTCTCCTCATATGCCATTTATTTCCAATTCTGTAATATCAGAATGGACTTTTGCTGCACCAGATAAACTGACTTTGGCTACTTCCCAGCCACCCGATTTTTCTCTTTTTTTCCCAAACTGCTGGACTGTCTATCGATCTGGTCACCTAAGGTGAGAGAAAAAAAAAAAAAAAAAAACAAGCTCAACAAAAATTGTATTCAAAGCTCCTGTGATCATTTTTTTTTCCTTTTCAGAGCAGCAGGAGGATGATGGGGGAGGGGACAGTTCTCCCTCTCAGTGGGGAAAATGAGAAAAAAATCACAGGCACACACAGTGTATGTAGGTCATGCTTCTCCTGAATGGAGGACAAATCCATGTCTAGTTCCTATATAAAGAGAAAAACTGGCCCACTCTGAAATTTAGTTCTTCTATTACAAAAATCTCATCTCAACTAACTGAAAAACCAAGCAGTTTGTATGATGTCATAATGGAAAACAATTATTTCACTGTCTTGTTGCTAAACAGTGCTGGTAAACAACATTACTGTAGCTTATTATGCTTAATTTGGGTTAACTCTGAAATTATAGAATTCTGAGATAAAATGAATATTGTAGTCTCTATATTGAATTGAAAGTTTATTTTAGATTGTACCATATTTCCATTCTTTAGTAGAAACACAGTTACCAAACTCTAAAAAATGGTATAATAATCATCAAAACCACCCATAAAATCACAGTTTAAGGCATTTTAGGTTACAATGTTTTAGTTAGTATAAGCATCTCTACTACCCTCCCCCTTCTTTTTACCTCTTATTTTGAAGATATTTTGGGTAAAATAAGATTATTCTCTACCTCTTCAAATAGAATCTTTGGCATTCTTTCAGACAATGGGGTTGAAGGTCAGGGCAGAAGACAGAGGAGAAATATGGATGTCAGCAGAAATCGCCAGAGAGAAAACATGAGGGACAGAGGGCAAGAAGTTAGGGTGTTGAGAGGCGCTGAAGCAGACAGAGAGGGGCACGAGATTAAAGCTGATAGCACCAGCGCTGCCGGAGAGTGCCATTGTGAGGCAAGCTGGGCCAAAGAGCACCTCTGGAAGGGTCAGGGCAGCACCTCCCACGCCGGTTTAGAACTGAATAAAGGATTATGGGCAGAAGCACAAAGTGGAATTTTATTTTTAAAACCTCCAAGTAGCATCTACTTGCCCATCACTCTTTCCAAAAGTTGTCTGCCTCTTCCAAGTTTTCGGGAAAACTAGACGCCATCATCTGGAGCAGGTATTTTCTTTTCTCTTTTCTTTCATTCTTTTTTTTTTTTTCAATTTTGAGCTTTATTAGAAAACTACCAGTAATGTCAACACCATGGTACTGGGACAAGGCTAGAGACAAGCTAATGAAGTAGAACTGGTGGTCTACAGATCACTGCACGTCTCTATTGTTAATTCACTTTAAACACTGGTGCCAAGATCATCCAATGGGGAAGAACAAATAATCCTTTCAATCCTAGAAAAGTCAGGTTTTAACAAGCAAAGGAATTAAGCTACAATCTGGGCCAACTATATGTTAATAAAAATTAAGTTAAAGTGGGCTGATATAATATAAAAACCTAAAAAAAAAAAAAAAACTTATATAACAAGTTGCAGGAGCAAATCTTCACAATTCAGTCAAAAGATTCCTGGACACAGGCCACGAGGAGGCTCTTGCCATCATTTCCATCAAGAAAGTGCAAAACAAAACTTCAGTGACCCACCACTCCGTGGTTATTAAATTATGTGCACTATAAAATGGAAAGCGACCAGCGCTGGTGAAAACGTGGCGCACTGGCAATGAGAACAACTTGCTGGCGGGAATGTGAAAGTGTGCCGTTGTGCAGCAATCTCAGAAAACAGCTTAGGGCGATCAGAGGCTGTCTCTGACATGAACTCAGTGGCCGGCTCTTTGTTCACCTCTCCTTGTGTCTGTACCCACAGCCATACACACGTCATTTCCTATGTCATTGACTCTGTACTCCCCCAATGTCACACAAGCTCTGCCGTTGTCTTTGACTAGGTTACATGTTTGGTCTTCAGCTACTTTGATCCTTTCTGTATTAGTTACTTTCCTTGTTAACTTTACGAAAATATCTGACAAAAGACAATTTAGAACACTAATGACTTATTTTTTTTTCTTGTGGTAGATATTGTCCATTGTTGCTGAGAAGGCCTACCAACAGGAACATAACATGATTGGCCATGTTGTGTTTATAGTCAGAAATCATAAAATAAAGATCCTGGTGCTCTGGTTGCTTTCTCTTTTTACTCAGCCCAAGAGACCCCAGGTCATGGGATGGAGAAGAGCCTTCCCTATTCAGGGAGAGTTTTCAGTCTTCATTTAAATATTCTGGAAATATCTTCATAGATAAGACAAGAGGTTTCCATGGTGACACAAAGGTCCTTCAAGCTTGCAAGGCTAATCATCAAACTCCCATATTTTCTATTCTAAATTATATAACTTGTTTCATAGCTCCAGTGAAGAAACTCATCTTACTTAATTCTGTCAAGTCTTTTAAGCATATCTAATCTTTTCTTTTGATAATTCCTGTCAAATATCAAAATCTACGCTATTGCACTTAAGATACTATATTCTGTGCTGTTGCTTGAATATATTTTCATGTTTGACTTTAGGTTCTCTCAAGACAACTGATATATTTTAATCTTCTACTGACTATCCACATTTTCTTTGAAATAATAAATCCCCGTGTTGATCTTTCAATTAGTGTGATAAATACTTGAGATAAGTGGTATAAAAAGAAGGAAATATTTATTTTAGACAATGTTTTCAACAATATCAGTCCACAGTTGGTTGACTTTTGTTTTATAGTAGGGTACTGTAACCTGAGGTGAGGGTGTGAGAAAGCATAACAGGTAGCTTCCTTGAAGTCTGAAAGTAAAGAACCAGCGAGGAGGGACTAGATACCAAGTGCCCTGCAAAGACATGCCGCCAATAACCTCACTTCTTTCTAGTAGTCAAAGCTTTCTGAAATTTTCATCACCTTCTAATAGAACTGTAGGCAAGTTCCAATCCAATGGGTAGCATGTTGTCCTTACCAGTGATATTCTAAAAATTTCACTTGGGTGTTCAACTCTGTTCATCAATGATGTCATCTAGAGGGAAGTAAATGAATTTATATTTCAAAAATCAATTTGAATAAATAGAGAGTAGTTCCCTGTATCCCTGTGTTGGAAGGATTCTGAAGACTAACCCGAGGCCATCTGATGGGATCATGGAAAGGTAGCATGGCAAGGGGATTTTGTCATTTACTAGAAAGTATGCTGCTTAACATAGTAAATATGAATGTAGCCTAAAAAGTACCCAGTGGTCATAGAAGTACATAATTGGTTTAAATATTTAAAAAAGGGATACAAAATATCAATGAAAATCAAAAGACACTACTAGAAAAATAACCAAAGACTACATTATTCTAATATCTTTGAGTTTTTGAACACACACACTATTCTATGTTGAAGAACCATATGCATAATATTATAGATTTAAAAACAGTCATATAAGCATAACTGTATATGAAAGTTTTTAATGGCCGGACTCATTTAAGTAGTGAACTCATCTAAAAAAAAAATCTATATAAATTGTGTTAGTCAGCAACATAAGAGCATACACATTTAGAACAATTAATTACGTACAAAACAAATAATTTCTATGGTAGAAATAATACATAACTCACTACATGTCATACGTCGTGGGTAGAAAAGTCTTTCTCTAGATAGGTTTGGGTCAGATGGAAAGGGAGGAGGACTGTTCCCATTAGTGGACTGGGGGAGGGGCAAGGGAGAACAGGGAGGGCGGGATTGGGAGGGGATGAGGAAGGTTACAGCTGGGATATGAAGTGAATAAATTGTAATTAATAAAAAGTAAACAAAAAATTAAATAAAAATTAAAGGAAAACTTTTTGATTTTGTTTTTCCTTTCTGAAGTTACAAATAACTTTTAAATGCAGAACATTCCAGTGACTTCATAAGTTTCTTATTTGTCTTTCATTAATATTTATAAAAAATTTTAAGAAACCTTAACTATAATGTTTGTTCAAACATCAAAGATCATTCTTCATGGATTTATTATATTCCCGTGTAACCTGTGAGCTGAGACACCATCTACTTCTTTGCCATATCATCTTTTAAATGATGTCTGATTGGCTTAGAAAGTGGAGGTAAGACCTTGTGTAGAGCAAATGGTGGATTTGCTTATTCTCACTAGAGAAAGTCCAGGCTCTATGAGCTCAGAATTCCTCTGTAACAAGGAAAATGTCATCTGGTGCCCTTTCCATAACTCTCTGTTATAGACAGAATCTAGGAAAGCAACTGAATTGCCTATATACAAAGTACTGTTGTTTATGTACACTATATTAATTCTTTATTTAAGACCTAGAAACTACCCATCTTTCCAGTGTCCACTAACCAAGACACACACTAACCTGTTACCAAGAAAAATAATTACAACTGGCATGTCTTGCCAGTTGACCTGAATGTGACATTTATATTTGTAGCGTTAGCCTCAACATCTTGTTAATTTCAGTTACTCCTTTTCCTCTCCTGAATGAATGGCTTCTTTCCATAAAGTGACCACTGACCGAATTCCCAGATCATGAAATTTAAAAGCAAAAACCAGGAATAAGTCATAGCTCTTAATTATGTAATCCTATAATGAATTTACCCATTCTTGATCAAATTAGGAAATGTTTAGCAGGTACACCAGTCATTTTGAATTTTCATGTTGGTGGTTGATGTTAAACATTGTGACATCAACTTACTCGATGCTTCTTTCATGTAGATTATCATCTTCAACACCTCAGTCTGTGATGTAGTCTTCAACCTCAACTCTTGAGGGCACAACAAGCCATTCGCACATGACTGATGCAGACTTCTCTCTGGTCTACATAATCATTGCATCATCAAATGCATCACTCAGGAAGAATTAGCCCCACACTCTAAAACATTTTTTCATTTTTTCTTGAATTTGTTATAGATTAATGATAACAGAGAAATATTATTGAATTAGTATGAATTACACTGATAACACCAACCATTCTATTTCACCCAGTCAGTGTATGATAAATATTATGAAAGGATTGGTCCTAAACTCTATAAATTTTTCATAGCATGTAATTTCCTTTTTAAAAGCCAACGGAAAGTTTAGGAGAACTGGACAAGCAGATTCATCTGTGTTTTCTTTAAGATCATCATCAAAACTTGTAAGACTATGATACCTCTTGATATTATCTTTCTAAGCAAGAATCACAACAAGTTCCACTGTTGTATAATATACGAAGGAGAAGATTCTTAAATCTTAACTAAGTTGTACTATTAGGTTTACCACAAATAAAAGGCTGTAGACAACACTAACCCAGAGACTCTGTGGCAACAAGCACCCTGGAGACATCCTAGAGGAAGCGCCATGAAGCATGAGTTTTATTAACTTAAAAGTGAGACTATGACACTTGGCCCTGACTTGCTTCCCAGAGGCTGCTCCTTTGGCTATGTTGCAATAATAGCTCCTCAATATCTAAAACCAAGAACGAGAAAGCACTCATCCACACAGCTTACAAGTATTTCTCCCTGGAAGATAAACATAACCCTAGGCCTTGCCTCATAATAAGAAGCAGGTGCTGTTGTCCTCTATCCCTGTGTGCATTGGAAGCAAGTTGCAAGGTCCAATTCGAGGGCAGATGCTGAAGTTGTCTCCCAAGGTCGCAAGCAAACTTTTCTTAACTTCATTAAACACCCAAGCTACTCTTTCTTCTCCATTTTCATTGAGACTCCATTTCTTCTCAAGATAAATCTGGAAAAAAATATGAGAATTCTGAAGTGTTCGTAATCTCATTTTATTTTTGAAAATCATTCTACACTAAAACAATGGTTGAATGAAATAAACACTGTGATTCACATTTTAATCCTTACAATCTAAATACGCCTGGAGACAGATTTAATGAAGAACTGTTTATATCACGTAAATGTCTGTGTATGTCTTGTTTGCATTAATTGAGGTGTGGTCTGGTTTACATTAATTGAGGTAATGTCTGGTCATTTTAGGTGGCACCATTCCCTGAGTGTGGGTGCTAGATAGTATACTTGTAGAAGAGAGGGCTAAGTGCAAGTTAGCATCCATGAATTTCTTTCCCTCTGCCCCTGACTACAGTTGTGAAGAGACCAGTTATCTGATTTCCATGATGTCTTGATTTACACCCAGTATAGCTTTGGTTGTTATGTATGTATTATGTATCTATTGATTTATTTATTTATGTTAATGGAGATAGTCTATCACTAATCTGAAACTTACCAAGTAGGGTAGGCTGAGTTGACACCAAGCTCTGCTGCTCAAACTTAGTCACACTTTAAACCCCCCCTGGAGATATCTCAAACACATTCAGGCCCAGGCTGTATTTTGAACTTTTAAATGAACTATCTGGAGGACAAGATATGACTGCTGCAGCTGCAATAGCATCCACCATCTCAATCACTTTGGATGGACGTAAATAGAAAAGGGTGGTTTTCACACGGGGTTGTTAGTTCCCTTTTCATTTTGTTATATTGTCTCCTGTCTCTGTAACTAGTTTTTATTCAATCGTTATTATTTTTTATTTTTTAATTAATTAATTAATTTATAATAATTTATTCACTCTGCATCCCAGATGTAACCCCTTCCCTCTATCTCCTCCCATTCCAACTTTCCCTCCTTCTTCTCCCCCTATGTCCCTCTCCTAGTCCACTGAGGGAGGTCCTCTTCCTCTTCCATCTGACCCCAGCCTATCAGGTCTCATCAGGATTGGCTGCATTGTCTTCCTAGTGACCTGGTACAGCTGCACTCTTCCCAGGGGGAGGTGGTCATAGAGCCAGCCACTGAGTTCATGTTGGAGACAGCCCCTGCTCCCCTTACTAGGGTCACCTCTTGGCCACTGAGCAGCCATGGGCTACACTGAGGAAAGAATATAGGTTGTCTCCATGCATGATCCTTGGTTGGAGTATTGATCTTTGCAAAGGCCCCTGTGCCCAGATTTTTTGGTTCTGTTGGTCTCCTTGTGGAGCTCCTGTCCTCTCTAGGTCTTTAATCTCCTCTTTCTTTCCTAAGATTCCCTGCACTCTGCCCAAAGTTTGGCTGAGTGTCAGCATCTGCTTTGATACCCTGCTGGTTAAGAATTTCAGAAAAATCTTATTTGAAACTTATGTGACTTTACAATTCCAAATCAATGTGGAAATAAGATCATTTTCTTTTGTATTTATTTCTAGATGTACAGCAGCAAGAGTAGGGTATTGCAAACCTTTAAAAGCCCACCAAAAGCGGTAACTGCTATGTGAAATATCGCGGCTAGACATGAAATACATGATAAAGCATAGTAGTGTCTTTTAGTGTCTTATTCTTTCCTCCTTCTACCGATATAGGTGCTAGTCCCTAAACTACAAATTAGCACATCACCCTTTAGGATAAGTTCTGAGACTTAATCAATTTTACTAAATCCTTAAAACACGTATCTTTCCATATAGGACATGCTTTGTTGACATTTATACTATTGGAAAGGCCAGTACACACATCTATGAATATCCTAAGAAAGAAATATATATGATGTTACATATTTCCCCCCCCCCCCTTTTGAGAAGGGATTTTATATAGATGAGGCTGGTCAGAAAATCATTATTTACCTGACAGGTGGACTTGAAACTTTTGAAAACTGAGCTTGCTGGTGTATACCATCATGCCTAGGTTACATAGTGATGGCGATCGCACCATGCTTCAGTACATGCTGGCTGAGCATGCTGCCTACTGAGTCCCATGATAATATGTGTTCCTAGTAGACGAAAATGTCTCAGAACTAATATAATTTACAATTTTAGGGACACGTGCTATTAACTCTTTACTTACAGCTTGTAAGAGAGTTAGAAATATATGATATGATGTAATATAATATGATATGATAATAATACATGTGTAGGAGCATGTGTTTGAGATGCAGTGAGATGTTTAATAATCACATATAATGCACATAGTATATATTTTTTCAAAATGTTAAAATTTCATCAGTAGCTGGGCATGGAGGCATATGCCTGTAATCCTAGCACACAGGAAGGCAAAGGTAGGTAGATCTCTACGAGTTTGAGGCCAGACTGGTCTACAAAGAGTGCCCAGGATTTCTACGCAGAGAAATCCTGTCTCAAAGAACAAAACAAAACAAAATTCAGTAAAAATGACCATCAATAGAAGAAAAAGAGAAAATAAACTAAACACATTATAGTTCCCTGTATAAAAATATCACTATAAATAATTGTGGGAATTTTTAATTAAAATGTAAGAGCAATCACTGACAAACACTGATAGAAAAAACACAAAATTTCGTCTGGATGATTGAAAAACTGTGTTCAAAGGCTCATTTTCCCTCTTTCAATAGCCACTAATTGTCCATAGCTGCTCTTTACTAAGTTTTGGGGTTTGTAAGTTTTCCCATAATCAAGTTGGAATGTATTGTTTATATGTCAATTGTTAATATTTATTGGGTACAATTCATATATATATATATATATATATATATATATATATATATATATATATTTTTTATCAAATCAGGCTGTCTCACCCATTCTTTTTGCAGTCTATGGCTTTGTCAGTTTTATTTGTCTTTCATACAGCCAACTATTTCTTTTTTTAATTATTTGCATGATTTAAAATGTCTGTTTCATTAATTTCTGTCCTAATTTTGGTTACTTTATCTACTGGGTTTTCACATTGGGTTGCTCTTATTTTCTAAATCCTAATGTTGTATAGTTAGTTAATTTAGTTTGATTCATTCATTTCTTTTAATGTAGGTACTAAATTTAGCATTAATTAACTTTCTCTTAAGATTGACTTCATTGTATCCAAGAGATATTATATTGTAATATCATTCAATTCTAGGTTAATATCTATCTTTAATCCATTGCTGTCAAGTAGAATATAGAATGTTACTTTAATTTTCCTATATTGATCAAGACTTACTTTGTGCCCTAATAAGTGATCAGTTTTGGAGAAATTCCATAGATTATTTAGAAGAATGTGTTTGGAAAGATTGTCCTTAATCTAGAGTATTAAACCACCTGGCTGTAGTATCATTTGGGTGGGATGTTTTGTAGATGTTCACTTGATACATAATGTCACTGGAACAGCATGAGAGTCATGCATTGTAATTTATCAGTGGCTTTTTAACCTACACTGTGCATACATGATTAGAATTTCCATAATATTTTATGGACCTTGATTATTCTTTCAAAGTGTCTTCTAAATCTTTTTGTACCCATAGACATTGCTGCCCTCAACAGCAATTCAGTCAGAGAAGCTACATTTTCCAGTGGGTGCTGGCTAATTTAGAGACTCATAGTTTGTCAACATGCTGAGAGTAACAGTCAAAGCGTTTAGTATCAACTCTCACCTCTCACCGGAACTCAGGCGGCTTTAGAAGTAGAGGTAGAAAGGATGGAAAAGCCCTAGGATTAGGAGGAGTGTTATGTAGGGCATTCTTCTGGACATGAGATCGCTACTGTAATCATAAACTCACAACAGTTATGATTGTTTACACAAGGCATGCACAAAATGAAGTCAACGAAAAATTCCCTCATAGATTGGATAGAAGAGATCCAGGATGTGTCTCTTACTGGGGAGCTATTTGCAATTGAGTTGCTGGGGAATGGGGAATTAGTCTTCATTGAGGAAGGAGATCCTTGTAGCATTTGCATAGTCCTAGTAAAGGCTCTGCTCCCACATTCATTCCTATGTGGTAACTGACTCCCTGAGTGATTTAAAAAAAAAGAAAGAAAGAAAGACATGAGACATGAAATAGAGGAGAGAAAATGTTGTGGAAATTAGTAAGATGGAGAAGAAAATTGGAGTTAATTATAAAACGTATATTTATACATGTATGAAACTCTAAAAACTTAAAAAATTTAAAAAGCTAATTTGGTATAAAGTAAGCTTGAGAGCAGGAAGGAAGCAATGAGAATTGTTTCAAAAGCTATTATGAACCAATAGCAGGAAGGCCCATATAAAAATAAGTGATGAAAACATTGTCATATCTGATGGTGTAGATGGCTGCCTCATCAGTGCTATTGTAATCCACGGCTCAGAACTAAACTCCTGTTATTTGTATTCAGGGTGGGTCTTCTCTGTTTAGCTCTTCAGCGGGATGTATGCTTTCACCTTAACTTTCTAATCTAACGTGTGCTTCCCTGGAACACTACGATATTTAAGGACATTAGCTTTGTCCCAATAAAATTCTTGCTGTACTCCTTTACATGCACGACCCCACAGTCTGATGCATATCCCCACACACAAGTGTTTATTTATAAATATGGTCTTACTTTATAGAAAAGCTTCAGGGAATAACCTGGGGAGAAAGCGAGTTCAAAATCCTGTCTCTGCCAACCATTTGCTTCGTAAGAGTGAGCAAGGTGCTCATATTCTGATTCCATTTCATGTGTAAAATTACATTTGTATCTATCATACCCAGTGGTGAAAATTTTGCAATGGTTTGTATGAAGTGGTTTTTTTCCAGTTGTACTGGAATGAACATTCAGACACCTGCTGCCCCCCCCCCCAAACACACAGACTCTCAGAGTACCACTCAACTCACATGTTTCTTTTTGGGACTGTTTCATGGTTCCCTCCATGAACAATAAAGCAGTTGTGTTGAGTCTTCTTTTACAGGCTTTTTGTTTTGTCTTCTACCAAGATAATGCAAAGCAAATATCCACAAATTGAAACAAAGCATGTCTTCAAATTACTAAGTACACCTAGTTCGTGAAAAAAAAAAAAATTTAAAAAGTGTCTATGATGACGTACAAATAGATAAAGGAAAACCATATTCATTATTTAGGTTTGTCTTATTAAAAGTGATGTGTGCATTTTACTGGATAAAGCTTAGTGAAACATTTCTATTTGTAGGGCATCTTGCTGTTTTCCATTATGCGTTCACTCCTCCTTCACAATATACTTCTCACAAAAGTTCTCTTGTGTTGGATTTGTAAATTTTATTTTATGTGTGCTTTGCCTGTATGAATTTCTGTACACCACATGTGTGCAGAAGGGAGAATAGAATCCTGTGGAAATGAAGTTATAGACATACACCATATGGAGACTTGATTCCTCTGGAAAAACAATTGGTGCTCTTAACAACTGAGATGTTTTTCCAACGCCAAGAAGTCCTTTTATCTGTTTTTAAATAGAAAATTATTAAACGTGTTGAAACTTCTTTAGTTGAAAGAGAATTACATAACTTACCCTTCCCCTTTCTCCCTCCAGCTCTTCCAAGTTACCCTGCCTTTAAGTGCTCCTATGACTACCCCTAAGTCAAGTTGATGATATCTTTGTATATAGTTCATTTTGGTTTGTGTGTATATGGTTTCAGGTCTGACTGCTCTTCATTGGACAACCAATAAGGAGGCCTATCCCTGAGAGAGACTGTTTTCTTGTTTTCCCAGAAGTCATGTGTTGCCTTTGATTTTCTGTCTAGGGATAGGATCCCGCAAACATTTTCCCTTTCCATATTAACATGTCCATTAATATTGTTATTGTTCAAGTCTTGTTTATACAGCTGTTTCTAGGAAAGACTGGCAACTGACTTCCTAATATTCTGGCTCTTACAATCTTTCCACCCCTTCTTCTATGCTACTTCCTGAGCCATAAATACAGGTAGGAGGAAGATGTAGACATCGTGATTGGGGCCGGGACTCTCCAGAATCCCGGCATTATATACAGATGTCTTTTGCTATGATAATCTCCCTTTGCAGTAAAAACAAGCTTCTTGTTTTTAAAGTCTTGGCAACTACACCTATTTGCGGGTATAAAATGAAATAGACTGTAGTGAAGAATTATTCTGGTCTAGCAAAGGAGCAGTAGTAGATTATTTTCCAAGGTCCATGACCACATTAACCCTGAGGATATGTCTTAGGTTTCTAGTGCCAGGCATGGTTTTCCTCCTTTTGGTTGGGATTTAATTCTAATGTGACAGCTATTGGTTGCTACCACACATGAGCACCATTTACTACACCTCTGTGTATTTCTTGTTGCAGCTGAGTAGGACTGTTTCATTGCTTTGCTTCCTTGGCAGCGTGCTAATTATATTTCTGTAATCACTGAAGCCATACTGCAGGAAAGAAGCTTTCAAGTCAGCTCCTTCTTAAGTCATCACAATCAGGTATGACTAACTGTCATCTGTTATGGCCAATTCTGAAATAAGAAATAATGAAAAATGAAAAAAAAAAACTAAAGAGTATAGACATTACAATAAATTTACCCACAAGTCCTTCTTATTCTGACCACTTACTAAAACAATAATGCTAGGTCCTCCTCTAGGAGCCAAGACCTAGCCAGCACAGGATTCTGGCCCAGTTAATGGTACTAGGCATGGGTTTTATCTTGTTAGGAAGAATCTGAATCCTACAAAAAGGTGATGGGTTACTTCTATAGCATTCGTGTCACTATTACATCATTGCACGTGCATATCTTGCCAAGTCCGTCATTGTTTTAGCTCCCAGTGTTTATAGCTAGGTAAGACGACTGATGACTTCTCTAGTCGTATGCATGGAACATTCTGGAACTATGAAAGCTAGTCAGTAGAGATGAAAGGACATTTTCTTACTTAGCTACTCATGTGGAAGGGCCCGCCCATTGTGGGTGGTTCCATCCCTGGGCAGGTGGTCTAAAAACTACATGTACACTCAAGTTTCATATATTTTGTCATAAAACTTATGGGCTAACAAAAGTAAAATTTGACATTTCTATTAAGTTTAATTTATAAAAAAATATTTTAAAATCTACTGGATTATCCTTCCTTTCCAATTAATATAACAGCAAAGTAATTAGGTTCTTAGGTTATTTTGTTGAGTGAAAAAAAATGAAATGAAGAAAAAAAAATATGCTCACTCCAGATGGAAAAAACAAAAACAAACAAACAAAAAAAAAGAAAAAGAAAACAAAACAAAACAAACAAACAAACAAAAAAAAAAACTTGTGGTTTTAGTGTGGTTAAGTTCTTTCTTTTTCTAGCAATTTATTCTTCTAATCACTTTACAACCTGAACACAGCCCCTCTCTTCTCTCTTCCCAGTCCTACCCTCACACCCCCTAACCCCGTTTCACATTCCCTTCCTCATAGAAGAGGGGAGCCCTTCCCCCCATGTGTACCTATACAAGCTGGCTCATCACAGTAGGACTAAGGGCAACTGAGGCCAGACAAGGCAGCCCAGCTACAGGAAAGGGATCCAAAGGCAGGAAACAGAGTCAGAGACAGTCCTCCATTCCAATTGTTAGGGGACGCACATGAAGAACAAGCTCTGTATCTTCTGCGTACGTGCAGAGTGCCTACGCCCAGCCCATGCATACTCTTAGGTTATTGGTTCAGTCTCTCTGAGCCCTCATGGGCCCAGGTTAGTTTAATCTGTATGTCTTCTCGCTGCATCTTGCCCCCTCCAGCTACCTCAATCCTTCCCCCCCCCCATTTTTTCACAAGACTGCCAGAGCTCCACCTATTGTCTGGCTGTGGATCTCTGCATCTGTTTCCATCAGCTGCTAAATGAAGCCTCTCAGAAGACAGTTATGCTAGGCTTCCCCCCTACCCCCGCAGGCATAGCATAATGTCATTAATAGTGATGGGAATGGCTCTCTCCCAAGTGGTGGGTCTCCGGTTGGGCCAGTCACTGTTTGGTCATTCTCTCATCTCTGCTCTATCTTTATTCATATACTTTTGGCAGGCAGGACAAATTTTCTTTGCTTGAAGGCTTGATGGGTGGGTTGGTCACCTGACTACAGGAAGTGGCCACTTTAGACTCCCTCTCCTCATTGCTAGGAGTCTCAGCTAAAGTCACCCCACAGACTCTCAGAAGTCTCCCTGTCTCAGAGAAGCGTCACCCATTCTTTTTCCTTCTATTTCCTCCCTCACCCTGCTCTCCCCACACCTGACCCCACCCAGTTCCCTCCCTTCATCGCCTTCAGGTTTCTATTTTATTTCACCTTCTGAGTGAGATTCAAGCATCCTCCCTCGAGTCCTCCCTGTAACTTGGCTTCTTTGGGTCTATGGATTGTAGCATGGTTATTCTGTAGTTCATGGCTAACATCCACTTAAGAGTACAGACAATGCATGTTTTTATGAGTCTGGATTATCTCACTCAGGATGATATTTTCTAGTTCCATCCATTTGCCTGCAAATTACATGTTGTATTTGTGTTTTTTTTTTCTTTTTTAAAAATATATTTATTTTTTATTAATTATAGTTTATTCACTTTGTATCCCAGCTGTAGGGCCCTATCTCTTCCCCTCCCAATCCCACTCTCCCTCATTCATCTCCTCCCATGCCTCTCCCCAAGTCCACTTATAGGGAAGGTCCTCCCTCCCTTCCATCTGACCCTAGCCTATGAGGTCTCATCAGGACTGGCTGCATTGTCTTAGTCTGTGGCCTGGTAAGGCTGCTCCCCTCAGTGGGAGGTGATCAAAGAGCCAGCCACTGAGTTCATGTCAGAGACAGTCCCTGTGCCCATTACTAGGGACCTCACTTGGATCCTGAGCTGCCGTGGGCTACATCTGTGCAGGAGTTCTAGGTTATTTTCATGCATGGTCCTTGGGTGGAATAACAGCCTCATAAAAGACCCCTAGGCCCAGATTTTTTGGTTCTCTTGTATTTGTTTTTAATTGCTGAGTAAAGCCACTATTTAAGTATCTTGTAAAATTGAAAATATTACACACCAAAACATTATTGAGATTAATCTGATGAGGTAACGGCAATTTGTAGGTGTATTCTAAAACTTTTCTCAAGGCAGCAGAAGGCACACAACTGACATATAATATTACAGAGTTTGAATTTTTTCATCTTGGTTATTTATAGTCATGCAAAAGTAGTTTTACTACAAGATCAGTAGAGGTGATAGTTTTCCTTAGTCAGCCTTTAAAGAATTAATTCAACTGGAAAGCTACGCACTGCTGTAATCTATAAGGTTGGCAATAAATTTAGAAGAAAGAACAGAGTATAGACTTTCAGTGAGGTAAGCCACATTTTTAGCACATGAGGAAGTTTATTATTGACTGTCAATAAAAGAACACATAAGATCCAAATGATGTTATATTTTAAGTCAACATTTTAAAACAGAGCCTTCCCATATGTTGTGAATCAAACTGTAACAGTATGAGAGACTTCTGTGGTCATGGAATGTCTTGGTGGTAGAATATTTTCTTAGCATATGCAAAGTACTAGGTGTGAGCTTGGTACCACTACCAAAGAAAAAGAAAAGTACAGAATCCCTGGGTGTCCTTCCTAAATATTGTACCATAAAGCTTCATCTCATCTCATGTGTTTTTTAACTTTTTGTTTTTTAACATAATCGCTTTATGTAGCTTATGAGAGCTTTGAGCTTATTACACTGATATGTAGCCCAGGTTTTCCTAGGATGTCTGATAATTCTTCCTCTGCCTCCCCAGAGGGGGAATTATAGGTAGATACTATTATGCCCAGCCTTGATTTTCTTTTTGTTTTTTTTTTCTTTTACTCAAGAACAAATGAAGGTGAAACTTTGATGGTAGGTTTATTTTAAAGAAGATCTTTGACTCCCTCAATTAACAATATAGGCATTTGTTATCTATCAGGATGATGAAGTATACAGCTACAATTTTATATGAATGGGGATTGTAGGTGTATTCCCCTAAATGTAGGGGAATTGTAGGGGGAAAATCCACTTTTAATAAAATGGGGTAATAAGAATTCCATGTTTCATTCATTTTTTATGATTTGCTATAGTTTGTGTATATGGATTTTACTTGGAATGTGTACCACACTTGCCTGGTGCCCATGAATACCAGAGGAACCCTTTAAATCCCATTGCTCTGTTGCTATGTGGGTTCTGGCAACTGAACTCTGGTCCTCTGAAATGGTTACATGTCCTTTGGGAGATAAGAAAGAAAATATGGGAAAGTATTTCTCCATAGAAATGGCCGAACCATTAAAATAAATATCTAACAACTATGTTCCTTACTATCATGGGCTAAGCGACATTTTCAGATAACCGACGACAGTTCCACAGCCAGGAAGAATGAGGACCTGAGAAAGCATTCTGTTGGCACCCTATAAGCCTCCAGATAAAGAACATTACAGACAGGACTTGGGTGACGTTCTTGGTAGAAGAGGCAGAAAGACTGTAAGATCCACAGGGGATGGAGGAGACCAGAAGCACAAGGCCCTCTAAGTCAACTGAACAGGTTCATGTGAACTCACAGAGACTGAAGCAGCAAGGTTGGGGCTGATAGAGGGCATCTCAAAATCCTCTGTGTGTGTATCTTAGCTTTCAGTTTAGTGTTTATATGGGACTCTTGAATATGTGAACGAGTGAGTCTGAGCCCTGTGACTTTCTTTAGTTCTCCTTTCCTGCTGTTTCTGGATTGCCTGGTCCAACTTTGCATTTTGTTGTTGTTGTTTTATAGTGTCATATTTTGTTTTCTTTATGTGTGATTGTTAAGCTTATTCATTTTGAATGAGAGACAGAAATAGAGTGGATCCCTACTGAAGGGAAGGTGAGGAGAAACTTGGAGGAGTAGAGGGAGGGAGAAATATCAACAAAATACATTGCTTGATAAAGAATATATTTAATAAAAGGGAAAACACGAGTTGCCTGTTTTGTTCATTTTTATATTTTACTTTGTATATATGGATTTTACTTGTATGAGAACCATGTGTGCCTGATGCCCATGGATAAGAGAGGAAGGCATCAAATCCCCTGGCTCTGCTGCTATGTGGATGCTGGGAACTAAAACCTGGTCCACTGACATAGCCACATTTTCTCTTACAGTTGAGTCATCTCTCCAGTCCCTCGTTTTACATTTTAAACCTTAAACGCTATATATATATATATAATTACCTGGTATTTATATTTAAGAAAACAAGAGACTAAAAATGAAATGGAGTGGAGAGAGAAGGGATAAATATGTTCCTTCTTATCCAAAGTTGGGCTTAAGGAACAATCATTTTCTAAGAGAAAAACGCTGACTTGGGATAGAAGTAAACAATTTCTAAATTTAATATCATCCACCCATAGGGTAGAATTCCCTTACGATTCTAATTCTCTTTAACATCAAATTAAAAAAAGAAAACCCTTGACTCTACCACAATGTTACAAAAAAAAAAAAAACCTCAACTATTTATTGTTTGAAATAATTAGCTACTTCCCAGTTTTACCAATATTGCAATATATATCCCAATTTCTTTTTACTATTCTTTTGATCTGGCATATGCTGTGGTTTTTCCCTCACAGAAGTGCTAGGTGTTCTCTGGAATTATTCTATTTTGTACACTAGAAAATTGAAGTTGCAAGATAATGAAATAAAGTATTTCTGGTCATGAGAGCTGTGTCTCCCACACTATGATCTGTTGAGGAAATGCTAAAAGAAGAATCTTATTTGAAGTCTACACTAACCAGAACAGAGGATTGTAGAGTGAACAACTGCAGGTTTAGCCTTCACATTCAATAATTTGGCTTTTGTTATACATAATAAAATAATAAACAAACAATAATAAAATATCAACAATAATTCTGCTACTGGGAGAGTTAAAGAAACGCTACAGGAACCTTGAAACAGACAGTTACAATTGCATTTGAGAAACTAGCAAAAGATAATGTGGTATAAGTCTCTTCTCTTTGTTTAATATTCCCCATGGGGATGCAGCCTTCCCAGGCCACAGAGGAAGACAATGCAGCCAGTCCTGAAGAGACCTGATAGGCTGGGGTCAGATAGAAGGGGAGAGGACCTCCCCTACCAGTGTACTAGGGGAGGAGCATAGGGGAAGAAGTGCCAGGGAGGGTAGGATTGGAAGAAGATGAGGTAGGGGAAGACAGATGGGATACAAAGTTAATGAATTGTAATTAGTAATAATAATAATAAGATGAAAAAATAACTGTTGATGGGATGAAATTTTCAGCTCAATTACATTTTGCAAGATTTTTTTTTACCTTGTTTAAGAGAATAAAAATCGTGGTTCAGTGTATAGAATCATTACTGAAAGCTGTAATAAACTTATACACTTTAATATAAAGTGTATATAAACACTGTATAAAACAGTATAACAGTTACTGATTCATCTGACCATTGTCTTATATACCAAATTGTTCCTCTAGGTGAAAATCCTAATTTTCTCTCTAAAAGAAAACAATACCTGGGTTTTCCTTTTTAAAATTGTGACTTATTAAAATAGCAAGAGCAATTGCATAATATAAATATTTTCTTCTTTTTTAATTAATATTTTATTTTTTAATATTAGTTACAGTTTATTAACTTTGTATCCCAGCTGTATCCCACTCCCTCATTCCATCCCAATCCCACCCTCCCTCCCTCATCTCTTCCCTGCCTCTTTCCAAGTCCACTGATAGGGGAGGACCTTTTCCCCTTCCATCTGACCCTGTTTTATCAGGTATCTTCAGGCTTGGCTGCAAAGTCCTCCTCTCTGGCCTAGCAGGGCTGCTCCTCGGGGAGGGGAGGTCAAAGAGCCAGCCATTGAGCTCCTGTCAGAAATAGTCCCTGTTCCACTTACTAGGGTACATTTACTAGGGTATCCACTTGGATACTGAGCTACCATGAGCTACATCTGAGCAGGGTTTCTATGTTATATCTATACATGGTCCTTGGTTGGAGATACAGTCTCACAAAAGACCCCTGTGCCCAGATATATTTGGTTCTTGTGGAACTCCTGTCCTCTCTCCAGGTCATACTAACTCCCCCTTCTTTCATATGATTCCCTGTATTCATAACCAAACCTTCGGCAGATATAAATATTTTCTAATCAACTTTTTCTTCAGTGCTATAGATTGCAGAATTATGTTTATTTACTAAGATTATGTCATTCATGAGAGTTAGACAAATTCTTGCAGATATTGTGAACTGTGTAATCATCCCCCATTAACTGGCTAGCTTCATTTTCACTATGAAATTCTTCTCTCGTGCAGAATAATCCGATTTTTTTAAGAAACAATCTAGGTTAGCCTAGTCAGGCAACTATAATCTCATTCCTAAAGTAAGAAATTATGTACTGTAGGGAGAGAACCTCATACGACTGTGTTTTGCCTCTTGATATGTCTTATGTAAATGTGTCTGACAAGAGGATGATAGCTGATTTTAGAACTCTTTTGATTCCTTCATATTCCTCATTCTATATATCTTCAGCTGCGGTTTTCTAATTTCTCATCTAGCCTTTCTGTGTTTGTTTCAGTATGCCAACTTAGAAATGAGTTTATTCTGATGTTTCATGAAAGTGTTAGTGCAGGCATCAGAATATGCTATCACTGATTTTGGCTCTTCATAACATAGCATTTTGAAACAAATTTTAAACACATTTAAGAGATTTCAAGCGTGAAACCATAATTAATTTTAATGCATTAAAAATAAGAAGGTAGCAAATAGATTAAAATAATTTTCCTGCTATCACAGTAATATTTCTTCTTTTTTTATTTTTTATATTAATTACAGTTTATTTACTTTGCATCCCAGCTGTAGCACCCTTCCTCATTCCCTCCTAATCTCACCTTCCTTCCATCATCTCTTCCCTACTTTTTTCCAAGTCCACTGACAAGGGAGGTCCTCCTCCCCTTCCATCTGACCCTACTTTATCAGGTCTTACCAGGACTGATTGTAGTGTCCTCCTAGATGGCTTAGCTAGGCTGCTCCTCCCACGAGGGGTGGGGAAGTCAAAGAGTTAACCACTGAGTTCATGCCAGAGACAGTCCCTGTTTCCCTTACTAGGGTACCCCCTTGGATACTGAGCTGCCATGGGCTATGTCCAAGGAGGGGTTCTAGGTTATATCCATGCATGGTCCCTGGTTGGAGAATCAGTTTCAGACAAGCCCCTGTGTCCAGATATATTTGGTCCTTGTGGAGCTCCTGTTCTTTCCAGGTCTACTAACTCTCTCTTCTTTTATATGATTTATTGCATTCTGCCTGAAGTTTGGCCATGAGTCTCAGCATTTGCTTTGATACACTGCTAGGTAGAGTCTTTCAGAGGCCCTCTATAGTAGGCTCCTATCCTGCTTCTCGTTTTCTCCTACTTCCAATGCCCATCCCATTTGTCTAACTAAGGATTGATCGTCTTACCCTGAGTCCTCCTTCTTTTTTATCTTCTTTAGGTGTACAGATTTTAGTATCTTTATCCTATCTTATAGGTCTAGTATCCACTTATAAGTGAGATATTTCTTCTTTTAACCCATTCTTAATTTTTTCTCTTATGTTTTTTTTTAATCTCCTACATTATATATAACCATTATCTAGAAGGAATACATAGCTAGCTTTATAAGACTCTAAGGTTCAGAGTAGTAAACACTTTCCTTAAAAAATTATTGTGCAGGTGGGAGAAGAGAATGCATTTCTATTCATTATTGCATCATTTTAAAAAAAATTTATTATGCAGCTTGTAGAAATAAACTATATACTTCACACATTTTACAATTTTTACAACATTTTATGGTATGTGTATTTGGCATGTTTTGTCCATTTTACTTTAGCACTGAGTTGTTGCTTTAAAAAAAAGACAAAAAAGCAAATCTTCTATTCTTTAACTTCTGAGCACTTTATAGTCATTTCCAAAATAGAAATGGAGGGACTGTTGCCCTCAGCAGGGAAAACAGAGAATAGAAAAATAGAGATCATGTTTATAGTTTTTATAAATGTAGTCAACATCAACAACAGTGTGAGAAACTATGCTCACTATTATCTGCAAATCTCTGAAATGAACATAGAATAGTACTTGTTTTTGAGGTTATTTCTATTTGCTTTTTTGTCATATACCTTTTAAAAGCAGTAATTATTATTCATTTTATGTAAAAATAACACAGAAGATCAAATTAAAATAGAGTAGTACATTTTAATATTTATGCCTGAGATTACCATTGATTATTTACAGTAAGTAAAACAACATAAAATTGTTCCGTTTCTCTTGAATAACAAAACAAGATAGAAGTTCTTTCAAATTAGATGAATGTAATATTTGGTCTCGAATGCTTATAAAATCAGTGCTCATTTAAATATTTGAGGCATCATCTCATTTCTGAAATATTGATGGATTATATATTTAAACCAGTAGTGATCTCTTTTAATACATAAAGGTATTATATTGCAAACAATAGAAGAAGTGGTATTTGATATTTCTTCTCCATGACATTATTCTGAAACAGTGTGCCACAAATACAATGAGCAATTCAAAATTTATGATGCACTGCATAATTTATTGTCATATTTCAAGCTGGAAGTTAAAATTTTTTTTAACTTAGAGAAAGGATGAAATTTTTGAGGTATTTTAAGATACAGGTTTTAAAAGTAATTCTTTTCCTCTTTCTCACTCTCTCTCTCTCTCTCTCTTTTTCTGGCCTGTTCTTTCTCGTACCACCCTCCCTCTGCCTAAAATTGAGAACTTTTGAACATCCCAGTGTCTGTGACGAGATTGAATTTATGTACGGTTGACATTTAAAATAAAATGTTATTGGAGAAAATGTCAGAAAGTGTAGATGTTAAGTCATCTGCTGGAGGAACTTAATATACTTTATAACCTTGTAATTTTTATCAGATTTAAAAGATTTATTCTGTCATAAATAAATGATGTTATCCTTAAACTTGAACTTTCTCTTGGAGTAAATAATAGTCATTGAAGAAAATAAATTGAATGTTGAAGAATTTAAACTACCCCACAATGCTATGGGGTCGGTAATAGGAAAAGTACAGGAATTAAGATAGTTTCCCAGTTCTACCATTTCTTTCTTTTTAGAATAATCAAATTCCCCATAAATCTTCTAAATGTAAGAAATCTCACATGGTTTGGAAAATATGGGAATAAAGCACTTCTTTTCAATAGAAAACGTGTGTCCTTCTCACACGGCTGATACTATGAAATGACAGTGAGAAAGGAGATGCGTAAAATAACTGCAGTGGTAAGCAGCACAGGGGAATGCCCCCTCCCTCCCACCAGGCTGTTCTTAGCTGCATGGGAGTTGTCAAGTAAAGGGTACAGATCTCAACTCTTAAACAGTTAGAAATTTAGTGGCGAGGAGACACATGAAACAAACAGCTCACAGTGCATTCAAGTCAATTAGGAGAGAATAATATCCAAAAACCAAGGGTGTTCCTGATACACAACTAGTGGCCACTTTCATGAACCTTGCCTTAAATCCTTAAATACTGGCATTACATCACATACAATTCTGCTTTAGTTTGTTGTTGTCAGTATCATTTAATAGTCTTTACACACCCACTTGCTAACATCAAAAGCATTTAAAATAAGAATAAGGCTTTTAGATTTAAAATTTCAGCAACCAGTTTTAAATGCTTACTATAGCTGCTACATCATTTCGGTATTTGTCGTCAAGCAGCATGGACTACTACTTTGATTCATACTCAAATGAAAATTTTTTTCTTACTTGCCAGTTTACCTTTACTATAAAACAATATAATTTTCTCCCCCCACACATGCATGGAGACATTCTAATGACCCTCGATTCCAAAGAAAGATCTATCATCAGGACACCAGGTTCTCTGAGCTGAAATGCTTCCCCCAATGCCACAGAGAAGGCTCCACACAGCCTGGATGATTATCAGACCTAATGAGAGGTTGATTTGCTTTGGGGAATAAAATTTTGTACCTTTGCTCTTGCATTCTAAGTCAGTTACTAACATTTTTTTTCATAATGATGTCAAATGCTAAGATTTCTTTCCACGAACAGAGAGAGTTCTGGTTTCTCAATGTATGCTGACATTTTTCCTTCCTTTTCCTCCATCTGTCCTCTCCCTTCCTGTCTACCTCCCTCCCTTCCTCCCTGCTCTTATTTATTTTGTTTATTCCCCTTTTCCTTCTCTTTTATGTTCCTTTGTTCCTTTTCCCTTTCATGAAAACCCAGCACCTGATTTATGCTAAGTACATGCCCTGATACAATGACATACCCAACCAAGTATAAATCTTAACACATTTTAAGAACATATCAAAGGTTATCTGCCTCTGCATACCTTTTTATTATGCATCATGTCACCAATTGATATTTTGATTCAAGTTTCATCTCTGGTTAAAAGGATGGAACCTTCTGGCAATGAGGCAGATGTGCTTTACTATGGATGTGTAAAGCCAGTAGGCGTGCAGTCCCTAGGGTATTGAGAAAGAGGGAGTAAGGTCATGCAATTTAACCACAATGATTAGACATGAAATGATCCAAGATACGAACAGAGTTTAAAAAGAAAAAAAAAAACTGTCTAGAGAAAAAACACCTCTGTAAACAGATTTTTCTGAGTCTTTCCTTCTTCTACCCCAGTTTCAGACGTTCCCAAGTTAATGGCCTTGACCCACATATTCCTTGCAGTTTTTTCTTACTTAGTCTTCTACATAGAAAGAGCCTAAAAAGCTTCTGTGGTTCTTCGAAAAGCAGAATGTGATAGTGATTTCTTTGCTAGTATGACCGGGAGAGGACAAGAGCTCCAAAAAGACAAAATATATCAGGGCACGGGGGCCCTCTATGAGACTGTATCTCCAACCAAGGATCATGTATGGATATAACCTAGAATTCCTGCTCAGCTGTAGCACATGGTAGCTCAGTAACCAAGTGGGTTTCCCTAGTAAGGGGAACAGGAACTATTTCTGAGATGAACTCAACAACTGGCTCCTTTACCTCCCCCTCCCTCTGAGGGAGAAACAGTCTTGCTAGGCCACAGAAGAGGACATGGCAGCCAGTCCTGAGGATACCTGATAAGCTAGGGTCAGATGGAAGGGGAGGAGGACCTTCCCTAGCAGTGGACTTGGAAAGGGGCAGAGAGGAGATGAGGGAGGGAGGATGGAACTGGGAAGAAATGAAGGAGGGGGCCACGGCTGGGATACAAAGTAAATAACCTATGATTAATATAAAAAAATAAAAATTAATTAAAAAAAGAAAAAATGTTGACTGGAAATTTCTTGGGACAATAACACTAAATCCTGGAAGCTTATAACTTGTTTGGTGTTTATTTTCAACCTGTTCAGGAAAAGAAAAAGAAGAGTGGAAATAACTTTTGTGAGTTACAATTCCACAGTATTGTACACTTAATTAAAGGAGAAATTTCCCTTGGCATTGACACATTTGTGGGGAAGAGAACTTTGCCCTCTCATGAATGAAAAATATTTGAAACAGGACACGACAGCTACAGTCTATGAAATTTTAAAGTGTCCAAATAAATTTCTAATTATAGAATGATTCTCATTAAATAGTGAACATGTATAATTACAGAAAGGTTTTCACTTAATTAGAATCTCATCAGAGCTTCCATCTGCATCGAGATTTTGATAATAGAGGTCATGACCTTTTGGGGTTGTTGGGGAAAAGTAGGTCAAAATATGAGGGTGTAGTAAGATTCATCATGAAGTTTTGAGCATAAATAACTTTCATTGAGTTCTGGGAAAAGCACATAGTAAAAAAAAAATGTTATAAATGTAATGGACAGATGTCAGCATAGTTCACACCCATGATACCAGCCAAGCAACCGCTTTTATCATTGCACCTTAAATAGGACCCATTTTACATACTGATGACTTCTATACATTTCTGACTTGGGAAAACTTCAGAAGTTAATGGAGAAAATACATGAAATTCTATAACAGCAGGTAGGCTATTTAATGAAGTATTTTGTTTGGGATCCTCATTTTGCTACTGTTGAACTTTAAATTTCCCCAGGAAACCATGAAACAATTTTATCTGAGGATAACATTTCAGTAGAATACTGAAATTCATAGTGTATATTCATTGTAACAACATTAGGATCCTTTTATAACACACAGCAGACAATCTCAGGCTTAATTTGTGAATAATAATACTCATTATTCTCAGTATTTTATCATTGACTTTGACAACATTTAACAGAATGTTTCTTGTATAGTTCAGGTATGGTACCATTTAACGAAAATATACATTTGAATGCAAATGCCCCCAGAGGAATGAAGACCAGGCTGAATACCAAAAATTGTCCTAGGAAATGGGACATGAATTTCAGTTCTTACTTTGAGAAATTCAAGGGCCCATGACATAAAATACATTTTCCTGACTACAAAATAATATCTATGATAGTAGAAAAACAGTAAAAAGCAACAGAAACGCTGTGTATCAAATACACAATTCGTCACATATTCTTTTTTTTTTCATGAAACCCCACTGTTTAACAAGCTGCATGTAGCCTTCCTAGCCTGTGTTTCTAGAGTCACCTTATTTTGATATCAATATTCTGTATTACTTGTAATTAATGTATGACCCCAGTGTGATGAAGTTATCAAAAAAGAAAATATTGAGGCTGTACCTGATATGCTAACTTATGTGGAACAATATCCTCCACCCAGGAACATTAGGAACACAACAGAGGCCTGTAGCAATTTCTATACAAAAAAAAATATACTGGCTAAACTATATTAATCCAAATCACTGTCTACTTATTCAATGAATAGTTGGTCTCAGACACTAACCAGAGAGCACTCTGAAAAAACACAGGACTTGAAGATGCAATCCCTGCCTGCAGAAAATCTAATAATAGATAGGTGAAACAGTAAACATATCAATATTGAATTCAAATAAAAAATAATATGCACTTAGGCATAAATCAAAGTACAACTACTTGGCAGTGTGAGAAGAAAACAACGTGATGTCTTAACAGATGTCCCAGGCCACCAACAAACTTTAGAAGCTTTCTTCTCCAGTTTGAGCTGATGAAATAAACTTCTAATAAGTCTCTGTTGCTTCTTGAAGACTGATTCTCCTCAGACTTGTCCACTTGTTGTGTGAATAGAAAAGTGTCAACCAAAATGTATCTGTGAATGAAGAAAGGCAGCTAGAAACTCCATCAGCATAATACTGATAAAGCACAACTGTCTTAGGCAAATAAAATAAGGATGGTACAATTCATATTTAAACATTTTGCATGCTGACATGAACAGTTTAATAGCACCTGTAAATGATCTACAAACTCAAGATCATTCCATGTAGTTCCATTGCTCCTTAAGATGGTGTCAAGCCTTTTTATTGGGCTTGAAAACATCTTCGTAACTTGAGGCATTATCTCTGCTTGTGTAGAAACTCTGTCACCTCTTAGGTCATAGCCTGATATCACCAGTCCCCTGTGTTTTATATGTCTCATTTGGCAAACCCCAGCTGTAGCCCCCTCCTCATCTCACTCTCTCTCACTCTTCTCCTCTCATGCCTCTTCCCCAGTCCACTCAGGTCTTTCAGGTCTCATCATGGACTGTCTGCATTGTCTTCCTCTGTGGCCTATTAAGGTTACCTCCCATCACCATGGGATGAAGTTCTTTTTAAAGTTTAGTGAAATACACACACACACACACACACACACACACACACACACACACACACTCACATCCAACCAAGGAAGGGATACATTATAACGTACTAAAGCAAACAAAGCCATTTAGTAAGAAGCAAAGCATTTGACACATTAGTAACTATTTAACATTGTGGGGAGAAAAATCAAGTGACAATTTCCATATTTTACAGTATGGGCTGAGAGACAAAGTTGAGGCCTGACAGCTCATGCACATAGAGGCAGTGAGCAAGATGGTGCTTGTCAGAGGCTTAGAGTGTTGTGAGGAAGGCAACTGGATGTGTTAACAAAAACTTCATTGATATGATGGTATTTAAAATAAGCTTCAAGGAAAGATAGTCTCTGTGGGGAAGAAAATGAGAAAAGGGATACTTCTGAAAGCTATGATTGAAAATATAGGTTGTAAAAATGATTTATTTTTTTAGAAAGAGTTTCAGATTGAAAGTAAGTTTTGAATACATTTGTAAAGTGCACAGGTTAGGTAGAGATTTTCAGTAAAAAGTGAAAAATGACAGTAGTTCCTGAACGCAATAGAAGTTACATTTATCTCCATTATAATTTTGATATAGAAGCCATTTGAGAAATGGCCTAAAAAGAACATGGGATTCCATAATGGCTCTAAACTTTAAAGATACTATTAGTTCATAAATTTGGGCCTCAAGAAATGTAAATATTTGAAGTATCATAGTGATATTCCCAAGTCCTAAAACCTCTGAAGCAGTTTTGGGTTCCCAGTAGTTTATCAGGAAGGAAGTAATTTAATATACTCTCACTTTCCTCTGCTCATCATTCTCACATTCCTCAAATACTAATCAAATGTTTTATAAAGAGGAAAGCACATCATTTTCCTGAAACTTCTTTATTCCAAGACTCTCAGGCCTACAAGGAAAAAAAAATGGCTGAGTCATATGTAAATTGAAAGACTTTAAAATACCAGTAAGAAGCCAGACATGGTGTTGCCCGTCTGTAATTTCACTATGTGGGAGTGGAGCAAGAAAATCAGCATTCAAGGTCATTCACTACTTCATAGAGAGTTTCAGGTTAACCAGGCTCTGTGACAAATAGTTCCAAAGGAAAACAGATTCAAAGAGCCAAGCAACCAACCAAACAAAAAAACAAAAACAAAAACAAACAAAAAAAACCCCCCACAAAACAGTTGTCCTCCCTTTCCTGCTTCTTCTTTCTTCTGTGTTGGTTGTACTTTCAGATATGTATATGTTATCATCCTTCCAAACAGTTCCTTCTATTGTCTTAGTTATGTATGCAAATGCGATTCAAGGTATTGTTGTCTACGAAATCCTAGAGACGCTGTGCCTCACCGTGGTAATTATCTGTACATATGTCATTTGATGGAATTATAGCAACAAGTTCTCTGAGGCTGGATCCAAGGATTGGTGTGAATAATTTAGGGAGATAGCCCAGATGCTAATATGCTTATTGTGCAAGCATGAGATCTTGCGGTCAGAGCCCCAGCAACTACATAAAGAATCAAATAACTGTAATTCCAGAGTTGTGTGTTCGAAGATGCGGAAATTTTTGATACTTTCTGGCCAAATATCCTAGCCATTCAGTGGCTTTAGGCTCATCTAGAGATTATTTTAAAAGGAAGATGGAAAACAGTTGAAGACTCTTGACACCACTGCTTAGCCTCCAAACACACACGTGCACACATACACCAACACACACAAACACAAATACACACAAGAGTCCATGCACCAAATCTATGAACTAATGAGCACACACACACAAAAGTGAGTAGCTAAAGAATGTAAGTATAATTTCCACCATGCCATGGCATGATTTTGCTTGCTTTGTTCTTACAACAATCACTTTTTGTTTTGTTTTGTTTTTTGTTTGGAGGCCAACTCCGAATTTAAGAATTATTTTTATAGTGAAGCTTATACAACTGTAGGGTAAGTGATGCAGCATTATTGGATAAAGCAAGTAAAACTGATTCAGAATAAGCATCTAAACCAGAATTTTTTCCTCCTGTATGTAATATCTTCAAGATCATACCTGCAAGGCAGAGGTTACTCTGGCTCTTAGGAAGAACGTAAAATATAAATAAATAAAATAAGTAAGTAAGTAAGAAGAAAAGAAAATTCTGCTGGATTACCTATATGATCTTAGTCACTTGGGCATGAAATACTCACCCATTCCCCAGGCAGTGTCTTAATTTAGATGTCTTCTTAAGCAGATCATTGACCTGGCAAGAGATATATTCAGCAAGAGCAAAATAAATCTCTCAGATTGAAAGTCATCACTCATAAAAGAAACAACATTAAGATAGTAGAATTCAACCAAGCTTGTAAAAACAAGATTTTACAACAGAGGAGACATTTGAGGGATAAGAGTTGATCTCATGTTAATGTGGATTTGCTGTAATCATTTGCCTGCAGAAGGGGGATTACTTAGTGAACACTGCCCTCTATATGTGCAGGCTTTCAGTTGACAGCATCAGGCCAGCTCAGGAAACAGAGACACGAACAAAAGGAAGTTCAAACAAATTAGTTTATATTTGCTCAGCATTTTCATAGAGGGAAAATAAATCTACCAATAAAGGACACGCTGTAATCAGTCTCTAATGGAAAAATGAGGTCTGATTAAGACTCTTCGGCTAATGCACTTCAGAGTTAGTTATAACCAAATTACTGAAAATGTTCAAAAAGCCCTTCTGTCATTATGTGACTTACTTTGTCTCATTTGTCAAAGGGCTTTTGCAACCTTTCTTGCTGAGCAAATGTCCTTTTCTCAGCCTTGTATTTCTGTGTGGGCTTGAATTCCTCAGCCAGTTGCGCCTGATCACCCAGCAGGCACAATTAAGGAAGTGCATTAGTTCTTCAGTAGATAATAGATGCTCTAAATAGCTCTCTATAAGAGCCTGCATGGCACAGTTCTATATTTTTAAGTCAGCTGGATTCACTGTTTAATAACCTGAACAGCTTGAGTAATTTGAAATCATAGAAATATAAAAAAAAGAAGCAGAAAGGATAAAAAGTGGTGTAATGTATTTTGCTTCAGGTCTTTCTATACATTTTCCCCCTGTATATCTGAAAAGGATGGGAAGATTATATCTGAGCACTAACGGCCACAGCTATTTGCATACCATGAGCAAAGAACAGCTAACAATGGGGTTCTTTGTAAATGGTGTATTTTGATCATTTTGACCAAATAGTCCCTACGCTGGAAAGCAGCAAAATGAACATGGTATAAAAGCAGTAATTCAATAATGGGAAAAAAAAAACATTGTATTTTTTTAACATGTTCACAAATGACATTTTAACTGCCAGGAAAGTGTACTCAAAGACATGACTTTGAAATCTATAAGATACTACTGAATGTTCATTCATCAAACATATACTGGATGATCTAACTATAGAGATTTAGGATTTATCAAAAGATATGATACCTGATAGAGAGGTAACCCAGAGCCAGAAAAACACTCATGGTATATATGAACCTATAAGCAGATATAAGCCACATAATACAGGATAAGTACAGTAAAATGTATAGACTTAAAAATCCTAAACAACAAAGAGGACCCTAGGGAAGATGCTTCATTCTCATTCAGAAGGGAAAATAAGGTAAATACTGGAAACTGTAGAAGAAAGGGAACAGGTTGGGAACCTACTACAGATGTCCTCTGAAAGACTCCACCAAGAAGAGGATGGAAGCAGATGCAGAGACTCACAGCCAAACTTTAGGCAGAGCGCAGGGAGTGTTATGAAAGAAGGGAGGAACAGAAGGACATAGAGGGAACAGAAGCACCACAAGGAGACCAACAAAGCCAGCAGACTCTGACATGAACTCAGACTCTGACATGAGCTCTTTGATCACTTCTTCCTGGTGAGGTGGCCCTACCAGACCATAGAGGAAGAGGATGCAGGCAGTCCTGATGAGACTTGATAGGCTAGAGTCAGACAATAGGAGAGGAGGAGGACCATCCCTATTAGTGAACTAGAGTAATGGGGTGGGAGGAGTGAAGAAAGAGGGTGGGTGGGACCAGGAAGAGATGAAGAAGGGAACTACAGCTGGGATACAAAGTGAATAAATTGTAAAAAATAAAAAAAAACAAATAAATGAAAATTAAAAAAAGAAAATATGAAAAATGTGTTTTGATTTTTCGGTGACTGCTCTACAACAAAATGAACATATCACAATATTAGTGTAGAGTCCCCGCTATTTAAATTTCATCAAGAAGCATGGATGACAGTTATGTGTGTGATAAAACTTGGATCTTGGAATTACTGATTCACAGCATATCTGATTATTTCGTGAAACATACTGGCATGTATGGGCATGACTTAATATGTCAAAAGATGTTGACTTTCTCTGTTCCCGATAAGATTTCAAAAGATAAAATAAGTATAAAGTTCAGTGAATACTAATTTTACACACATGCATACATACTTATATATTTATTTTGTTGTTGTTGTAGACATTGAATCTGGGACATTGTATATGCTGCACTTATTCTATACGTCTGGGAATGTGTGTTGGGTTTTATTAACAAACAAAAACATGTATTCATCTTGCAAAGTAAATTTGATCCCTGTGCTGTCCATAGATCTTTATAATGGTCCTTTATCTCAACATTATTAAATTTTTTGGTATTATAGCTAATGAAATAACTTCACAGCTTTCCCTAACATGAAATAAGTACTCTTTTCAACAGTAGTTCATTAGTGTATTTAGTTTATTTTGATGTTTTTACTGGATGTTTTCATGAACATTTTTAGTTACAGCTTCATATACGATCTTTGCATTTTGCATAAAATCCTAAAAGAAAGAAAAGTTTGCATCCTAGAATGGGGTGATTATTTTACTGTTGCCCATGCTGATCAGTAACCAAGGGATGTGCCCACTTCATCCCATGTGCCCTTGAGAACAATGGACATTATCTCCAACAGTTTCTCCCAAACTGTGTTTTGAGGAAACCTAGTGTATAACGGGTGTGAATAATTGTTCTTGAATGAAACTGTGAAACGGTCGATAAAGTTTGCAAACTACATTCTGAATCTCCCTTTAGGTGATTCATACTGCACATTAAAATATTAAAGACTGTAAGAGGTACTGATATAAATACACCCCTTCAGGTTTGTTAACTCAGGCTTTACTGAGCCTTGGTTATCAAGGAATCCTTTATTGATGAAATACCTATTAAAATAATTTAAGGCATCAGAATTCCTTAGATTGCAGTTTGTAAAACATCAGTCGTCCATTGGAACATCATATAACTGTCAATTGCAGAGCATGCTGTGGACTGCATGCTCCCCAGCATGCAGTGTCTGCTCCCTTCTTCTTTACCATGTCATTCAACAGAGCAGTGCGTCCAGCTGAAATCACCTTGGCAAACATGACTACCACAAACTGCGAAAAGAACAATTGCAATTCCCTCCTGCAGAGCCTTAGTATCACTCAGCTCACCCATCTTCTTTGAGGAATTTAGCTGCTAGTTCACTATGTCTATGACTTCTCCACGCCCTACTGCTGGTGATCGTGGTATCCTCACAGGTAACTATCGCCATGTGAATTTGGAATAGTCCCCTTAGGTCTATGTGCTATGAGCCTGCTCCTATGCATGGTGCTTTTGAAAAGTGGCGAAACAATCAAAATGTAGCACCTCGTGAGAGTTGCTTAGGTTTTAAGGGCCTGGCGCTGATAATGGGACACTGGTACCTCATTCTTCCATTTCCTGGTCATAAAATAAGTGGTTTTGCCTTTCCACGTGCTTCAAACGTCATTAGCTGACTTTCTTCTGGCTCCAAATTGTTGGGACCAGTCCATCTTACACTAGAACCATCAACACTAGATAGCAAAGTAAATATTTCTTCTTTTTAAATTAATTATTGCAGGTACGTGTTACATTGGCAGAACTTGGAGTGACAGTGTCGTTTTCACACTCTCGAATTCTTCTGTCACTGTGTCACGTGTCAGTTACACATTCACACTATCATTTAATTAATCAGAAAATGATAATATGTATCCTGTTGTCCCAGTATACTCAACAAGCACTGCCTGCCTTTCCGATGATGTTTTTATGTTCTAAGAACACGTCTTTACTGTTAGTTCACTGTCCTCCTCCAGAAGATAGCCCATCGTACTTACTTTCCCTCACTTGATTTAAACTATTGGCTACTCATAATGAGGTAGCGATGGTACAATCCACATTTTTAGTTTTAAACTCTTTCTGCAAACATTTTCTGAAACTAACTGCCAAGTTCAAATCTCTTGATGTTTGTATCCATGCAGCCAATACAGAGCAGTATTAATTATATATTTTTATTTTAAACATTTATTTATTATCATTTATTACAATTAATTCACTTTGTGTCCCAGCTGTAAGCCCTCCAGTCTCTTTCAAGTCCTACCCTCCCTCCCTCATCTCCCCTATGCCCCTTCCTCAGTCCACTGCTAGGGGAGGTTCTCTTCCCCTTCTATCTGACCCTAGCCTATCAAGTCTCATCAGGGCTGGTTCATACTATGGATCCCATTTCCTGCAATCTCAGATGCATATATAATGAAATAAGAAAAAATAAAATAAAAATTTCCTTCTCCATGGCTATAACACTTTCCCATTATTTCCATGTTCAGTTGATAACATTACATCCTAAGCTACTGAGAAATTCAGAGCAATAAGAAACATTTTCATTTTCTTTCTTTTTTAAAAGCAAGTTTCCACTTAATAGATGGAAGTAAAAGATGATGTAACACTTAAAAAGTAGAAATCTTATTTTCTTTTTACCCTTTTTATTTTTCCCATAAATTACACCCAAACTTGCTTTTTACTTTCTCTCCTCCTCCCTAATTATTTTTTTTCTCCAAATTCTAACCCCCATCCACACCCCCTTCACCTCCCCTCACAAAAGAGCAAGGCTTCCAGGGAAATCAACTAAATATGACATAACAAGCTACAATACATCAAGGCTGCACAAGGCAACCCAGTTGGAAGAAAAGAGTCCCAGGAGCAGACAAAAGAGTCAGATACACACCCATTCCCACTGTTAGAAATCCCACAAAACACCCAGCTAACAGCCATAATGTACACAGAGAGGATGGGATGAAGACCAGTGTATACCCCTGGCTTGCTGCTTCACTCTCTGTGAGCTGATATGCTGATGTGAACATGCTTAGTTGATTCAGTGGGGCCATATTCTCCTGGTATCCACAGCCCTCCAATCTAGATTCACTCTCCACATAATGTCTGTGTCATCACGTACTGACAACTGGACAAGGCATTTATCTGTTAGTACAGCAGAATATCATTAAAATCATTATATATAATATATATATATATTATATATTCTTTTTCTGTTTGGCCAGTTGTATTTAGTTTAGTTCCTCTATAGGTGTCTAGGCTATCCAGTCTCCAGTTCTTGGCCATCCAGGCAGCATCAGTCATCAGGCATAGGCTCTCTCTCCAGGCATGAGCCTCAAGTTAAACCAGACATTGGTTTACATGTATGTAAAACAGATTACATTGCTTATTTTGTTATTTTTTTAGTTGATTGAATGAACTTATCTTTTAAAATTTTTACAAGAGAAGACCAAATTTTTAACTCTTTCTTTGGTTTTGATTAAACTTCACTTGGAAAAATCCCCTTTGATAGTGACAGAAGAAGCTTACAGGTATGATATATAGCTTATTTCAGGACATGTGATGTTCCCAAGTAACAAAATATCAAGTTTATCAAAGCAAGGTCATGCTATGTTATATAGCTATGCGTCAAGGAAATGTATTAAACTACTGTTTTGTTTTGTTTTTTTTTTAAGGAATGAAGATTTTTAAAGGTAATATAAAAAGTATTATGCCAGAGAAATTTAATCATAAGCCTCATTATATTTGAACTCATATTTGTATAGAATTTGAAAGAAAATGAAACAGCAACATGCTAAGTGTATTCATGATTTATGTCAAATCCTAGATTAATTTTAGAAAAAAAAGTACTCTTGATAACTCCCCCAGCTCATCTTTGCCCCAGGTAGCAACATTTATTGGAGGAGAACATGATTTTCTTAGAACTTTTTCAATTAAATTTTTGTGTTAAACTATGTTCTACAATTTTCATCATGTACTTAATATTTTTCCAACTCTTTGAGTTCTTGGAGGAACTGTATAAGAGAAAGGGTTTAAAATTAATGTGATAATCTGAATTATTTTATTTAGAACTGAACATTTTATTAGCTGGTCAGAAGATTTTCTTTTGAACAATATTTTATAGAAAATCATAAAGCATAATACCCAGCTTTTCAAATATGGATTTATTTGGAGACACTGCAAATTTCATAATAATATTGAACCACTGAACTTAACCTCAAAATCCTAGCTCTGAATTAAACTGAGTATAGTCTACTATAGCATATAGCACTTAGGTAAAACAATCAACTTACCTTTTTTTTTTGTAATTGCATGTCCTCAACTCTCCTTGAGCAAATAACAAACATACAATTCCCTGCAAAAAGCAGCAACCTCTGAGGCCCAAGTGTTTACAAACACAAGCAAATCCATTAAGAACAGACATGCAAAAAAAAAAAAAGTGCAGAAACCCATACAAATATAACACTGAAGTAGGGCTCAAGAATGCTATGCGCACTGCCACTAAGGAGCGATGAATTTCACTACTACATTACATCAGCGACTGTGTAGGCACTGGGGACACTGCGGATGTAGCTCAGATGGCAGAATGTCTGTGAAACATGGGAAGTCCTTAGTGAGTCCCTTTACCACAAAAAGCAGGTGTGCTGTCATACCTGCAAAATCCAAGAGCTTGGGGATGGAGGCAGGAAGATCAAATTTCTAGGCTATCCTTATCTCTATAGAGCAAGTCCAAGTCCACTTTGGGCTATTAGAGACAGAGACACACACAGAGAGAGACAGATCCAAAGAGACAGCGGGAGAGAGAGACAAACAGATAGAGACAGAGACAAAGAGAGATCTCAATATTTTGAGATTCAAGCATAGGTAAGAAAATAAATATAAAGGTGTCAACACTTGGAAACTTAGGGTCTAGTAGGAATTCAATTGGATAGTGATTCTTTCATTAATCAAATAGTTAACAAAACTGACTTTTCACTAAATATGAGAATGCACAGTGGTGTAAAACAAGTAAGTCCCTGGATAGCTAGATGAGATGGTGTGTAAATAATGAGGATCCAAAGAAACAAAGTCTAAAACTGAGAATGCACATAATGGGATGTAAACATTTTAAACAAGTGATTATTTTGTTATGGAAAAATATCCAGAAAAGATACACACATATACTGAGACCTACACAGCTCTAGGTTAGAGCTACCTGGGGCAAAGTAGAATTAAGGAACAAAACACACATATATGGAAAAGCTGGTTCAGTTTCAGGCATATTCTCAGAGCAACAGACCAACAGCAACCTAATTTTATACACCTGTATAGAGGATCCTGGTTTATTGTATATAGAGATGAATAAGAAGTCAGGTTTGGCTACTCTCAATCAGGCTCCCCCAAAGGGGAGCAGTCTCAAGATTAAAAAAAAAAAAAAAAAAAAACAGGAGGAAGAAGCTGCAGTGGACCTTTTCTGGTCTCACTGTCAACATCTGCACAAGGACCATTTGCCATTTCCCTGAGCCTAAGTGAGCAATGCCCATGATGTGAAGCATTGGGGATTTTGACATGGCCAAACTTGTATCAGCAATAGACACTGACCAAGAACTTGACTCCTCTTTAGACATTCACTCAAGGCTTCTTCTGCTCCCTACAAATTAAATCTTACAAAATATTATCAGGATCATGCAATATAGAAAAGAATAAGATAATTGAAGAAATAGAGGTAATCAACCCTCAAAACTGTACTTCTGAAGAATGAAATTTTCAATATGAATAAGTGATTTGATAAACTAAGATAAATTTGAGCACAGGGGTCTTTCCTGTGACTCATACTCCAACCGAGTACCATGCATGGAGATAACCTAGAACCCCTGCACAGATGTAGCCCATGGCAGTTTAGTGTCCAAGTGGGTTACATAGTAATGGGAAGAGGGACTGCCTCTGACATAATCTGATTGTCCTGATCTTTGATCACCTCCCCCTGAGGGGGGAGCAGCCTTACCAGGCCACAGAGGAAGACAAGGCAGCCACTCCTGATGAGATCTAACAGACTAGGATCAGAAGGAAGAAAAAAGAAACCCTCCCATACCAGTGGACTTGGGGATGGGAGTGTGTGGAGAAGGAGGAGGAAAGGAGGGGTTGGGAGGGAAGGAGGAAGGAAACTGGGGAGGGGGGATACAAAGTAAATTAAGTATAATTAAAAAAATAAACAAAATCATGAAAAAAAAGATTTATGGTGACTTGTAGAGGAGGATTTGATGGGGTCATGAGTTCTGTGATGAATAAACTTGTCCTAATTCATTAGACACTTGGGAATTGAAGGAATTTTAACAAACAAATCATGTTGATCTATCATGTTGAACATACGCATGAACCAATTGAGAAGCCAGAAAGAGTTGTTTTGATTTATCATTTCTGTTTATTTTAATTTTTAATTTTTATTTATTTTGCTGTGCTCAGCTCACTCCATGGCTTTAGATTCTTTTGTCATGGAAAATGGACATGTGGTCATGACAAACTCACCTTATGGTGGCTAGGGAGAAAAGGGAATGTAGGAGGGACAAATGACAACCTGCAGTTTTTGTTTTTTGTTTTTCAATAGAGCAACCCTAGTCACCCATTTTCTCTAGTCTTTGAGGTTTCGTTGGCTACCAATAATGCTAGTCAATTTGAAACCAAAAGTGAGATAGTCTGCTGATGAAATCAGAAGCCCCATTATGCAATCGCTTCCCATAAATCCTCTAGAGTGCTAAACCATACTTTTAAACTCTGAGTGATTTGAAGGGTATGTCATATCCAAACTGTAACTCCAGTCATATCTTTGTTTAATCAGTATCATAGTCAAGATCAACCACAAGTAGTATGATTAAAGTGTTTCCAACTATGTCTAAGCATAACTCAAAAGCTGGATTTATAAGTATGGAAAACAGAGGCAGAGAGGCCAATTAGAAAGCCATTGCTTTAGTCTCCTGCAAGATTTATAAAATTATGATCTAAGTGGGAAAGCAGGCTTAGTGATTTTTATTCCTCCTGAAATAGAACACTACTTTAGGTTCCTTTCAAACAGAGTCTCATTTATTTCTCACCAGGATCTTGAAGAGTTGATATTATTATGCCTAATTATAATGATGAAAACAAGACAAAACTGAATCTCAGGGAGAACATGAATCAAGACCAAGATCACATGCCAACAGTGATTGGAGCAAGATTTGGAATTCAATTGAACAGTAAAATTCTCACTGTGTAATTAAATACATGAGTCAAAAACAGAGAAGGAACCTGTTGCATCTGCATGAAGTTAAACTTAAAGAGAAAAGATTAAGTAAAACGAAATATTGAAGGGACTGATTTTTTCATGATGTATTTATTATTGTTGTTATTATTAACATTTATTACAATTGATTCAATTTGTATCACAGCTGTGGCCCCCTCCCTCAACTCCTCCCCAACTTACCTTCTTCCTCTTCTACCCTTATAACCCTCCCCTAATCCAGTGATAGGGGAGGTCTTCCTCCCCTTCTATTTGACCCTATCCTATCAGGACTCATAAGGACCAGTTGCATTGACTTACTCTGTGGCCTGGCAAGGCTGCACCCCCCCCCAGGAGGAGGTGATCAGAGAGCCTGCCACTGAGTTCGTGTCAGAGAAAGTCCCTGATCCCCTTACTAAGGCATCCCACATGGAGACTGAGTCAATGGGCTACATCTGAGCCTAGGTTTTAGGTCCTTTCCATGCATTGTCCTCTGTTGGGGTGTCATTTTTCAGTTTTTATGGCTCTGTTGGTCTCCTTCTGGAGCTCCTGTCCCCTCCAGGTCTTTCTTTCCCTCCCTTCTTTCCTAAGATTCCCCACACTCTGCCCAAAGTTTGGCTATGAGTCTCAGACTCTACTTGGATACCTCTATCAATAGAGTCTTTCAGAGGAAATCAAGAAATTTGCAGGCAAATAATGGGAACTAGAAAAGATCATCTTGAGTGAGGCAACCCAGAAACAGAAAAAACACACATGGTATATACTCACTCATAAGTGGATATCAGTCACATAATATTGGATAAACATATGAAAATCTATACTCCTAAAGAAGCTAAACAACAAGGAAAACCCTAGAGAAGATGCTCAATCCTCATTCAGAAGGACAAACTCAATAGACATCGGAAGCAGGAGGATACAGGGAACAGGACAGGAGCCTACCACAGAAGGAACTGATTTTTAAGGCTTAATTTCTTTTTCTTTAAAAGTTGTCAAAAACTTTAAATTTAAAATTGACAGTGAAAAAACAAAGAAAAAGAGGCACTATTAAAGCAAATGGTGAAATGAAGAAGACAGGATTATACATGACTATAGTATCATGGAAAACAGGAACCATATGCTACATAACTAAAGGTATAGTTAGGCTGTCTCCCACATACCCAGAGTTTCTCTATGATAAAGAAAAACAAAGAAATGCCCTGAAAATATGAACAATTTGAATATGACCTAGCTGTTCATTTTTTAGTTTTTTGGGAACATCAGACTTAATGACTAAGAAGAAATTACTTAAAGTGAATTGTAAAAGAATAAAAGTATACCAGGCATGGTGGTGCACAACTATAATCCCAGCATTCAGGGAGGCAGAGGCAGGCGTTTCTCTGTGAGTTTGAGGTCAGCCTGGTCTATAAAGCAAGTACAGGACAGCTAAGGCTACAGAGTAACTGTCTCATAAAATAAAATAAAAGAACAGAAAGAAAGAAAGAAAGAAAGAAAGAAAGAAAGAAAGAAAGAAAGAAAGAAAGAAAGAAA
>NW_026596147.1:10283734-10307014 GCF_907164565.1 Psammomys obesus | reverse complement strand
AAAGAAAGAAAGAAAGAAAGAAAGAAAGAAAGAAAGAAAGAAAGAAAAAGAATAACACAAAGAACCCTGACAGTAAAGATTGGAAAAGGAGTAATTTATAGAAGAGGAACCTACTTACTTCTCATTGTACTCACTAGAAATATACTTTAAATAGCAAAGGAAGCTATTGGAGGAAACACAGGACAAATGAGAATGACCAAGGCATCTTATGAGTTTGAACGGTGTGAGAAGACAAAGCTAAATGGTTTCAGGTTCTTTGACAATTTGGCTGCAGAGGACATGTACTATAGAGGAGAGTTGATGAGGCTCAGAAAAAAATAATGACACTTTGAATAAAGCTTAATAAAACATGCTAGTAGTCATAGCCATAGTCACAGTAGCAGTATTAGTAGGAATGCTCACTAGCATGAATGTGAACTAAGGATGAAACTATCACAGTGAGTATGTAAGCTAGGCTCTAATGTTGACTTCCTTTTTCTAGAGGGAGAAACCAAAATAGCTACATAAGTAATCTAATCTACTCCCCCAATACTCATATTGCACACAAGAGTCTTATCTCTGAACTCAATGCAGAATTTACATCTTAATTCCAAAAGACACTCATCATATTTGTATATCAATTATGCTAATAGATGATACTATCGAATAACCATTTACAAAGGATCTTGGTGTTCAAACAACAAGAAAAAGAAAGCATCAAAATGAATTGGATGAAATTATTTTTTTTTAATTTTTTCCATTTTTTGAAAATAGATGTATTTTCCCCAAAAAATCATAAGATAAAACAAAACTAATACATCATATTAGGTCAAAAAAAAAAAAAACCAAACAGAATGAAAATAATCCTTCCTCAAAAGAGAAAAACAAACATATAGACAAAGATTAACCCATTCACACAGAATTAATTAGAAATTAAATTAAACAAACAACAACAAAAACCATCATAAAAACAAAACAAAACAAAACAAAACAACAAAAACAAAACAAAAAAGAATCTCAGTGTATTATGAGCCCTGGTATATATCCAAAGGACCATTAGAGAAAAAAAGAAAGAAAAATATAAAATAAAATGAAAATGAAAGCTAAAAATAAGATAAATTCATTTTTAAAAAGCTCTTACCTAACAGTATGAGGCAATGAATCTCGAATGCCATAGTTGAGTTTGTTCTCTCTTGGCCATCTACTGCTGCACATGCTGACTGTACATGAGTAGTTTGTTTGCCAGTGAGACTCAGAGAAAAAAAAAAAAACATTTGCAAGTGTTTATCGATTGGATTTATTTCTGGATCAGTGATGGGGCATGTGTCCACCTCTCCTTTCAGGTGTAAGACCCCATCTGGTGCAGACTCTTGAAGGCCTTGTATATTCTGCCTCAGTCTGTGACTTCATATGTGCCTCAATCCTGCTGATTTAGATGGCCTTGTTTTCCTCTGTTCTCCTTTGGCCCTTCCATTCTTTCTGCCTCCTCTTCCAAAGGGTTCCCTGAACCATGAGAGAATGGACTGCATGCCACTTAGATGCATACCACTTAGGGCTGGTGATCCAATGTGTCTAAATCTCTACATTCTTTACATAATGTCTGGCTGTGGGTCTCTGTATTTACTCCCATGTGTTGCAGGAGGAGGGTTCTCCGCTGTTGGCTGAACAAGGCAATGATCTGTAAGTAGAGCAGAATGTCATTAGGAGACATTTAATTGCCATTTTTATTTTTACAATAGTAGTTGGTTTTACCTTAGGTTCCTGGATTACCTAGTCTCATAATCTTGGTCATCTTAGCCATATCACGTATGAGTTCATTTTCACAGAGTGGACCTTTTCTTAAGTCAGTTGTTGCTTGGTTACTCCACAAGTTTTGTGCTAACATTGCCCTAGCATGTCTTACAGGCTGGACAGCATCATGCATCGAAGGATTTGTGGCTGGCTTAATATTTACAGTTCTCTTTTGGTAGCAGGTTGAGTACCTGCCTGTACCAAAGATACTAGCACATAGGATGAAGTCGCTCTGCGGGTACTAGCTCAAGTTCACCAGGCCTGGTGAATTGTGTAGCTGTTTTCTTCAGCAATAGGTCCTCGCTGTCAGATGATAGAGAACAACCTATAGAAATGGCAACAGCCTGGGTTTTGGGGGGATTACCAGGAGACTTCATTGGTCAACAATTCAATTAGATGTAACCCATTCTTAGAGCTGGAAGTTTCATCTAGTGACAGATGTCTAGATGATATTCTGTCACCTTTATTTGGAAACTTCATTCATATAATAAATATGAAAAATTCTACTGTATTATATTTTAATTTTAACCCCACCAAAGTGGCATGTAATTTTCCCTGTCTATTGCATATTCTTTCCCTTGTCCCTCTGGTTTCTCTTCATCTCAACTTGATTTCTCTACCTAACCTCCATGGTTCTATGAATTGTAGGTTGGTTGTCATTGTCTTAACAGCTAAAATCCATATATAAGTGAATACATACCGTATTTGTCAATCTGGGTCTGAGTTACTTCACGCAGTATGATTTTTTTTTCGTAGTGCCATCAATTTCCTTGTGCATTTCAGGATTTAATTTTTTAAGGGGCTGAATAACACCCCATTTTGTAAATAAACCACACTTTCTTTACCCATCAGTCTGATAGGAGACATATACATTGTTTCCAGTTTCTGACTATTATGAATAGAGCAGTAATGGACATGGTTGAGCAAATATCTCTGTGGTAGGATGAAACGTTCTTTGGTTATGTATCCAAAATGGTATGGCTGGATCTTGAGGTAGATTGATCCATTTTCCTGAGGAACTGCCACACCAATTTCCATAGTGGCTGTGCACGTTTGTGCTTCCATTAGTAATGAAGGAATGTTCCTCTTACCTTTGCATTCTGACCAATATGATCTGCATTTTTATATTGATCTTAGCTGTTCTGAGTGGTAGAAGAGGAAATCCCAAAGTAGTTTTGATTTGTATTTTCTTAATGACTAAGGATATTAAACAGTTCTGTGTTTCTCAGCCATTCAAATTTCTACCTTAAAGAATACATTGAACCCAATATTTAATGGGTTTATTATTCTTTATATCTAGCTTCCTAAGTTCTTTTTATGTTTGATATTAGCTGTCTATCAGATGTGTATTTTTTCAATCTGCATGCTGACTCTAGGCCCAGATAATGGTCTTCTTTACTGTGCAGGAATTTTATGAGGTAGCATTTATTAATTGTTCATCTTAGTGTCTAGAAAAACGATGTTCTTTTCAGAAAATCTTTTCCTGTGCACCAATAAGTTTAAGGCTATTTCCCACTTTCTCAGTTTCAGTGTTATCTGGTTTTATGTTGAGGTCTTTGATTTATTTGGAGTTGAGTTTTCTGCAGTGTGATATCAGTCTACTTGAATTATTCTACACGCATCCATCCAGTTGGCCAACACCATATATTGAAGATGCTATTAATTTTTCTGTGGCTTATTTCTTCCGTCTTTATCAAAAATAAGGTTTACTCACTAGGTGTGTAGATTTATTTATGGATCTTCAATTCAATTTTAATGATTAACATATCTGTTTTGTGTCAGTACCATGCTGTTTTTGTTACTATAGCTTTGTAATACAATCTGAGGTCATGGGTGTTGCTAATTCCAGCAGCTCTTTTATAATTTAGGATTGTTTATAGTTGCTCTGGGTGTTGGTGTTTCCACATGAAGGTAAAAATTGTCCTTTCAAAATCTTTGAAGAATTGTGTTAGAATTTCTACGGCAGTTGCATGGGATCTGTCTGTAGACTGCTTTTGGTAGTATAAACCTATTTACTATTATATTATGTTATTATGTTGTGATACGTTCTCATACCATAGTCTATCCAGGGCTTTTATCATGTAAGGGCATTGACTTTGTCATGGGCCTTTTCTGCATCTAAGCATATGAACACCTGCTTTTTTGTTTTGCTTTGTTTTCAGTTTGTTTATATGGTGGATTAACTTATCAATTTATGTATATTGAACTATACCTGCATCTCTGAGAGGCAATAAATTCTTTTGCTGAGAATTACTCTATGGTTTCTTTTATTTTTACTTTATTTAAATGTAAGAACTATTGTATAGGAGAACAAGATAGTATCTACTTAAATAAGACATAGAACCAAATTAATAAACCTCTAGCATACTTACCATAATAGTCTATGAATGTCCTTTGCTAAATGTTACCTCCTTTCTCTTTTTTCATAATAATATTATATTCTGAATATTTATTTTCAGTAAATATCCATAATGAATATTTAATAAGTCCCTGAAGAAAATAAGTACATCTACATGTAAGACAAGAACTTTACTTTTATGGATATATTCTCTAGCACTGGCAACTTGACTGATTAATTATTTAGTCTCTAAGTAAAGAATATTTGAATAGTTATATACAGAAATATATTTTCCAAAAACAAATGGAGCCTTTTTTCATAAATGCTGGAATTGCCTCTAATTATGGGCACTTATTTTGATGGCTAAATTGTGTTTTCTAATTTGCATTTGTATCTTATTCATATGATCGCTGCTATGACAAAGAAAGAGGATTTCATTATTCATAAAGAACAGTGGAAAAATAACTCCTTATTTGTAATAGTTAGCCAAGTAAAACCAAGCACTGGAGAAACTTACAAAGTCAGGCGAGTGTTGGAAGGAGTGCTTGCTTTGTTTTGAAATTCCAGGGGGAAAATCTCCTCTTAACTTAAGAATCATTGCGAAAGAAGAGACAAAGGACCATACTGCTACCAATATATATTTAAAAACAGAGCGCAGAACTCATGGCCATTACCCCCACTCAAATCCCTCCTCATCTAGTAGTATTTAGCCTTTCTAGTTTTGTTTTCTATGTGTTGTACCGTGTCCACATGAGCATTCATTTGCACACATAAATGTATTATTGGCTAGATCCCACAAATGAGAGTACATATGGTTGTTATGTCTTACATTCTGAGAGCCTGAGAGTTTTGAAGAGCACAATGCGGAATTGTTTTCCTTGTACTAACGCTGTCATGGATTTCTGCTGTTGTTGCTGTTTGAGTTTTGTGGGTGGATGTATAGAAATATATTTGGTAGTGAAAATGTAAAGCTACACAGCTTAGGTTCTAGATGGCAATTCTAACCATATAGTAGTTCATTGACAAACATAAATATTGGTGATGGTTAATTTTCCTGGGTTCATTCTTATTATTTGCAAGGTTTATTATGATAAACATTAAAATTTAAATTATTAAGATAAAAAGTAGAGTTTAAGTTATTTGGCCTGTTCCATATATTTGCCAGGCAACAGAGGAAGACAATGCAGCCACTCCTGATGAGACCTAATAGACTAGAGTCAGATGGAAGGGGAGGAGGACCTCCCTTATCAGTGGACTAGGGGAGGAGCATAGGTGGAGAAAAGGGAGGGAGGTTGGGACTGGGAGGAAAGGAGAAAGGGGGCCACAGCTAGGATACAAAGTCAATAAGTTGTAATAAGAAATAATAACTAAAATTTAAAAAGTAAATAGACTATCAATAAATAATCCAGTGTTACATGTTCCCCTGTATGCATCACTCAGGCCTAGCTTGATTGTTTACTAAAGAACATTAGAACACAGGAATATGAAATGACAACACACAACATGGCAGAGAAATCAAAATGATTAAAACCTCTTAGTGTAGTGTCTGAGTCATGACAAAATTCTCTGGTCTATGAAATTACAATGGCAATTATAAACATCTTTCCCAAAATTGTAGTCAAAAGCTTTCTGGGCTTCTTTTTGGAAATCCTAATTAATTATTTATAGCTACTGATCAGAAGAGGGTACTGCATCTCAGCAAATATTCTAGGATATAAAAACAGAGTGAACTTCAGTGCCTGAGATTTCACGTTAATCCATGTAAAATAAAAAGTCATACTGAATGATCGTTCATCAATGTCAGCCTCATCAACAATAATATGTTAACCCAAGACAAAGAGAAAACTAACAACTACAACAATTCAATAGCATGCACAGCTAACAGCAAAAGAGAATCAATGAAGGTGAAATTGGAAAAAGTATTGTAAACTAATCAAAAGAATAAATATAAACTTTAAATAAATTTTTAAAAAATTAAAACAAAAATATTACAGAAAAAAATTTCAATCAGTGAGGAAAGGAGATTTTTTTACATTGATTTTATAAAATCAGTATGTGTGTTCTCCTCCCCTCACAATGTTTGTTTAATAGAGATAAGTAAAATGTACAGCTAAGAATAAACAACTAAAGGCACAAACCTGCCAACCTCCTGTCCAAATTAGTGAACTTTTTGTATATATATAAAACCTACCACACTGGTAAGTTCAGCTCCACCGAAGGTTTAGTAACAGAAACACAGGACAGAGAGCAAGGTGAAAGAATAGCTTCCCAGGGGACAAAGTCCGGAGACTCATCAGGAACATAGGGGCCTACACATATATAGCAAGGTTGGGAAATGAGCGTTTTTCAGTAGGGAGTGATGAAACACAAGAAGTTAATTGTGTAGGCAAGTTATAGCCTTTTCCTTCTGCTATTAACAATTGACCTTTTGTATACTTGTGTTAGGAGTCCATGTAATCTCTAGAGAACACTTATCTCAATATTATAGAACAATTATCCTTCTGAGTTCTGGTACTAATATCTCAAATTAGTAAAGATATTTTCTATTATTATATTCTTCAGAAATTTAATGTATAATGACAGAGAAGCTTGAGTAAATTGATTGTATATTATTTATTTTATTTATGTTGTTGTTCAACTCTTTTCTGTCAAGGGAAATCATATTACTTTCACAGTCAAGGATGAAGAGTTGTCACCCTACCTCTTTGCATATTGCATTTTGCCACCAGTGTGACCTTAAAGCTTGATTTCACATGCTATATAGATGAAATTAGTTTTTTCTTGATTCTTTCCCAGAATAGGAAAGAAATAGGGAAAAAATCCTTTGTATAGATTTTCCTCAGCTGTTCATTTCTACAGTGTTTCTGTATACCTACTAAATTATATATTCATATATTTTGAAAAATACTTTTATCAGAGTCCTTGTCTGAGAGTAACATTCTCCACTTTTTGATTAAAAATCTTGAGCCAGGTTTGGTGTTAATGGTCTTAATCCCTGTACATGGAAATCTGAAGCAGGAGGATTTCTGTTTGTATTCACAATAAAAAACACTGTGGATCATAACAGAACACTCTTGGTTCAGAGCCAACAAGTTCCAGGTAGAGTTAGCTGACATTTACCTTAATGACATACACTGTGCAAAGTATTCGTGTCATCTTTGTCATTTCTAAATCTTTGTGGAGTTCTCAGGAAGTCATCTTTCCTTTCTGATGGTTGAAGAGAGTGTTTTGTGCTTGATATGGTTGATTCATATCAAAATCTATTATAAAGAAAAGGCGAGGGAATGACTTGGAGTTTTGGGGTCTAAGCTCAAGCGGTCTCACTAATCAGAAACTTTGGATAATATACTTTCTCACATCCTTTGGAAGATTGGGATAATGGGGGCATAAGCAGTGCTAGGCTCCCTCTAGTTACTCTAAAATTTATTACACATTATTTGGATTCTTTCCCTTTTATCCTTTTGTACATTGGCAATGGAAGTTTATCCATATGCATGAGAAATGTAGAAAGCAGACCAACTTAGTTATGCACCCAAGCTTCAAAGATGGACTATCTAGACTGATTTCATGAGTCGCAATTGTGTTAAATGTGGAGACATTGATTGGATCAGGGGAGGTATGTCATGCTGCTCACATGAGCTTTTGCCTGGAGAAGCAGTGGGTAGAGTAGGAAGAACACAGCAGACTCTTCATCACACGTGTAAGTGTGAGTCTGGTTGCATGCTTTCTGTGCATAACCTTTAACTGGTCTCTCTCTGTGCTTCTCTTTAATCTGCTATGAAATGGGGCAGGAAATACCAAGAGGCATTTAAAAAAAATACAAGGAATAAATATTCTATGCACTGCACTTGATGACTAGCAAGCACTCAATGAACCTTAGCTATTTCTATTATTGAACCAAAATTAGTACCATTGACACATAGATTACCTACCAAGATAAGTTCAGGCTAAGAAGAAAAAGAAATAGGGAACCTTTCCACCACCCAAGAAATATGTTTTACCTTGAACCCTCTGAGTAAACATCAGTTTTTAACTTCTCCTTGTTTAATTTTTCTTTTTTTAATTTAGACACTGCTCTCATCCTATCAGATTCTCTAAAGCCACTCTCGATGAGACCTAATTGACTAGGATCAGAAGGAAGGAAAAGAAGTCCTCCTCTATCAGTGGACTTGGGAAGGGGCATGCATGCAAAGGGTGGAGGAAGGGAGGGATTGGGATGGGAGGAGGGAGGGAACCACGGGGAGGGGGAGATACAAAGTGAGTAAAGTGTAATTAATAAAGAAAAATAAAATAGAATAAATAATAATAATTTTTTTCTTGGAAAGATTGCATGGAATCTTGTGAAAGAAGGGGGAGATACAAAGACCTGGAGAGAACAGGAGCTCCACAAGAATAGCAACAGAACCTAAAAACGTGGACACTTGGGTCTTTTTTGAGACTGATACTACTAACCAAGGACAATTCATGGATATGACCTAGAACCTCTGCACAGATGTAACCCATGGCAGCTCAGTGTACAAGTGGGTTCCCTAGTAAGGGGAAGAGAGACTGTCTCTGACATGAACTCAGTGGCTGGCTTTTTCATCACATCCCCCTGAAGGGGAGCAGGCTTACCAGGCCACAGAAGAAGATAATGCAGCCAGTTGTGATGAGACTTGATAGGCTAGCATCAGATGGAAGGGGAGGAGGACCTCCCCTATCAGTGGACTGTGGGAGGGGCATGGGGGAGAAGAGGGAGCACTGGTGGGATTGGTTGGGGATGAGAGAGGGGCAACAGCTGGGATACAAAGGGAATAAATTGTAATTAATACATTTTTTAAAATAATATTTTCTTATTGAATGTAACTAATGATAGTACACACACATATGAATAACATTTCAAGAAGATGGTGGTTTGTTTTTTTTTGTTTTGTTTTGTTTTTGTTTTTGTTTTATTGAGACAGGGTTTCTCTGTATAGTCTTGGCTATCCCCAACTAGCATTCTAGACCAGGCTGGCCTCTAACTCACAGAGATTCACCTGCCTCTGCCTCCCCAAATGCTGGGATTACAGGCGGGTTCACCATGGCCAGCAGAGAGCATATTTTGGGTAAATAATTATGTAACAGTCTCCCCAACAAACACTGTCATTTATCATTAATTCCATTCTTCTAAACCACACAGAAAGGAGCTGAAGAGTCTCTCTACCAGCTACTTACTGTGTCCTTCAGCGTAAAATATCCATATCTACTTTAAGAAAGAGAAAGACACCATGTTGAAAAATAGAATTCCTAATAATTCCAGTTGCTAAAATTAATCATGACTGTTGGAATAGCCAGCGTTTAATTGAAAATGATGATAACGTTAGGCCCCTAATTTGAAGAGTTCTAGTAGCAAGTTTTACTTAACATGTTTACTTCTATAATAAATTGCCAACTGGGGACTGGATAGCCATCTCAAAGTTAAGAGAAATTATTGTCCTTACAGAGGGTCTTTTTCTAGCACTCACAGTGCGGCTCACAACCACCCTATCTCCAGTGCCAGGGGAGCTGACACCCCCTTCTGCTCTCCGAGGGAGCCAGACATCCATGTGGTAGTGATTCAAATATAACACTATTGTTTTTATTTTTTTAATTAAGACCACCACAGCTAACCCACACATTTTTTTTCTCTCTGCTTAAGATGCATTTTGAAGAGAAATCTGTGAAACTCAAGCAAAAGTAGTTCATTTTCCCACAAGTCTTACCTCTTTTTAAATTAAAGAACAAGAGTGTTTTCATTAGATGCTTTCTAAGCATTCATCAGTAGGTAACATTCTTAATTTCTTTCATTATAGCATCAATTATAGGCTTAAAATCATGCAGGAATTTTGAGAAATTTGATTGTGTGCTCTACAAATCTCATGCCAGAAGCCCACATCTGTCATTTGTGAACATATATATTCCAAATCCCAATTTTATCTCATTGATTAGTCTTCTTCACTAAAACACATGAAATGTATAAAAAGGAATTCTAATGTTTTCGTTTGTTATCTCACTGCCTACAGTTATGAATCAGTATTCTCTAAGTATTCTCTGTGTCAACATTTCTAGTGTTTGAATAGTAAATCTCTCACTAATCTTGTACAGAATTTGATCACCATCCCAACTTACTTTCTAATTATCATCCAGTTGATCCCCTTTGCTAGTCTCTTTCCCTGGCTTTGTTGTCTACAGTTCTTCTAAGGTAATTACTCCAGAAAACATCTGGCCATGTTACTCTCTGATGCTGCAACACAGTTTAAAGTGCAGACCTCTTATTTAAATCTGTATCCTTCTCTAGGCCTGCATACTCCCTTTTAAAGCCATGCCTTGCCTATCTATTTTATGATTGTGATACTCTGCTCAGATTAGACCATTATGCTGATTAGACCATTATGCTTTTTTTTAGCTTTCTCTTTCTTTCTTTTTTTCTATAATTTTTATTTTTTTTTATTAATCACAGGTTATTTACTTTGTATCCCAGCCATAGCCCCCTCTCTCTTTCCATCCCAATCTCACCCTTCCTCCCTCATCTCCTCCCTGCCCCTTTCCAAGTCCACTGATAGGGGAGGTCCTCCTCCCCTATGATCTGACCCTAGTTTATCAGGTCTCACCAGAACTGGCTGCAATGTCTTCCTCTGTGGCCTAGCAAGCCAGCTTCTCCTTTGGGGGAGGGGGAGGCCAAAGAGCCAGCTAGTGAATTCATGTCAGAAACAGTCCCTGTTCCCCTTACTAGAGTATCCACTTGGATACTGAGCTACCATGGATTACATCCAAGCAGGGGTTCTAGGTTATATTCATATATGGTCCTTGGTTGGATATACAGTCTCACGGAAGACCCCTGTACCCAGATATGTTTGGTCCTTGTGGAGCTCCTGTCCTCTCCAGGTCATACTATCTCCTCCTTCTTTCATATGATTCCCTGCACTCTGCAGAAGGTTTGGTTATGAGTCTCAGCATCTGCTTTGATACACTGCTAGGGAGAGTCTTTCAGAGGCCCTCTGTGGTAGGCTTCTGTCCTGTTACTTGTAGGCCATCATCTTTTAAGAAAAAATAGTTTTTTTCTTAGTAAATCTATCGGTCTAGCCTCTCAAAGTGTTGGTGTCACTGCTAGTTTGAATCTCTACTAGAGAAGCTTTATTTATTTATTTATTGCATGTTACCACATTGTTCTCAGAGCACACATGAAGGAGAAAGAGGACCTGAGAAGGGCTTTCTCCTAAACCTTCAGACAATACCTTTCTATGTTCTCAAGCCTCTTCTTTGTGCACCTGTGAAGAGGAAGGGAAACAAGAACAAGTGGGATGTCATCCCTTCCTATCAGCCAGATTAGTATGATCCATTTAACCAGTCACTTCTTGACCCCAAACCAGCAACATTTGGAGTCAGGTCTTGGGACTAAGTTTATCAGAGTATATTATCATGAAATTAACAATTATATATTTCATAGAAACCATTTTGAACTAGAATCTAGAACTAGGGTGAACTTTTCCAGAAGTCTTAAGTGTTAGAGAAGTACAGGTCAGACAGTACCAGTTTCCCACACTGAACTCTTCAATTATGTGGTTGTCTATTTTTTTTTCCTAAAATTGGAAGCAGCTCCTCTTTCCACAATTCATCTTTGTCAACCTTTCACACCTGTTCAAATTCTTTGTTGCCACTTTTATGACTCCGGTGACTTACTGTTCAGTTTCACTTTAATGAAATGAAGAATCACTTTGTATAAAGCATAGAGGCATTTATTTCCTGTACTGTAGCAATGTGATTTTCAAATTTCCTTTTATTCTGCCGTTCCAAATATTTATTAAGGAAATATCTATATTTATAATACCTTATTGTCACTTGATGATTAAATGACACACAAACACACACACACATACACACACACAAAGATGCCACACATAAAACTTATTTGCATTAGTTGAAAATACTGGACTTATCACATCTTTTAACTAAATCTATGGATATAAGTGATTTCTAAAGAATTTTTTTTGACAAAGGTTCAGAATCACTAAAAAAAAGTTCTAGTAAAAGTCATGTCTAGGATAGCCTAGAACCTCTGCAGAGATGTAGCCCATGGCAGCTCAATGTCCAAGTGGGTACCTTAGTAAGGGGAACAGGGACTGTCTCTGACATGAACTCAGTGGCTGGCTTTTTGATCACCTCCCCCTGAGGGGGAGCTGCCTTACCAGGCCACAGAGATTAACAATGGACCAGCCCTGATGGAACCTGATAATCTAGGGTCAGATGGAACGGGAGGAGGACCTCCCCTATCTTTGGACTTGGGAAGAGGCATAGGAGGAGAAGAGGGAGGGATGGTGGGATTGGGAGTGGACGAGGGAGGGGGGCTACAGCTGGGATACAAAGTGAATAATTTGTAATTAATTACAAAAATAAATAATTAAAAATATAACAAAGAAGTCATCTCTAGTTGTAAAATACGGCTCACTGTTGCAATAGTGTAGTATGAGCGAAGACTGTGAGTGCAGCATCCTCAGACTGACCTAGATTGTTTTGGAAAAAAAGAAGTTGACTCTGTAACCTTACTCAAAGCATATTAAATATGAGAAGTTATATGCTATAAAAGGTTGGATAATATCCTACACTTCCATTTAGTAAGGCTGGTACAGGGCTGTTTTCCCTTCATGATAGAATTCTGGTTTATTTATTACACCCTGAACTTATCAAAACATCACAATCTCAGGTTTCATAGCATTCGTCATGGACCAGAGAATTGGAGCGACATTAGAAGGACATATAAACCCTTTACCAAGGTTTAATGCAATGTTAAAGATTTGTTATGTGTTACAGTCACAAAATTAACTTACAAAATTGAATGTGACTTTTAAATTTGCTAGAAATGAACGCTTAATCTGTTAAATAAACAATTCATTTATGCTCTCTAAAGAGAAAGTATCTATGAACTATGTTATCAAAAATATTTTAAATGTTGAACAGTTTCAATTATGGCAGTTGTTACATATATTTTCAGTATTATGAGTATTTTTCTTCCTACACTTATTTGAGAGAGAGAGAAGAGAGAGAGAGAGAGAGAGAGAGAGAGAGAGAGAGAGAGAGAGATTGTATTCTTGTGTGTCCTGGACTTTGTAGCAAAGGCTAGCCTTGAACTCACAGAGATCTGCCTAACTCTGCCTCCAGAGTCCTGGAATTAAAGGCGTGTGCCACCCCACACACCCCTTCCGCCCTACACAGCTCTTCCTAGAACTTATAAAAGTTTGATTCACTTATAAGTGAATACATGCCATGTGTGTCTTTCTGCTTCTGGGATACCTCACTCTGGATGATCTTTTCTAGATCCCACCATTTGCCTGCAAATTTCATGATTTTTTTTGTTTTTAATTGCTGAGTAGTATTCCATTGTGTAAATATTCCACAATTTCTGTATCCATTCCTCAACTTAGGGACATCTGGGTTGTTTCCAGGTTCTGGCTATTACAAATAAAGGTGCTATGAACATGGTTGAACAAATGTCCTTGTTGTATACTTGAGCATGTTTTGGATATATGCCTAGGAGTGGTATAGCTGGGTCTTGAGGTAGCACTGTTCCTATTTGTCTGAAAAAGGTGTTTTCTGAGACTGATACTCCAAACAAGGACCATGCATGGAGATAACTTAGAACCCCTGTACAGAAATAGCCCAAGGCAGCTCAGTATCCAAGAGGGCTCCCCAATAATAGGACCAGGGACCGTCTCTGACATGAACTCATGGGTTTGCTCTTGGATCACCTCCACCTGAGGGGGGAGCAGCCTTACCAATCCACAGAGGAAGACAAAGAAGCCAGTCCTGATGAGACCTGATAGACTATGGTCAGATGGAAAGGAAGGAAGACCTTCCCTATCAGTGGACTGGAGGAGGGGCATAGGAGAAGAAGAGAGAGGGAGGGAGGTTGGGATTGGGAGAGGGTGGAGGAGGGGGCTACAGCTTGGATACAAAAAAAAATAAAATAAAATAAAAAAAGTTTGACAAACCCTCAGGTACCTTCAAGAGCACATAACATAAAGTAAAAAGAAAATGTAATTGACACTTTATCCTTTTTTAAATTTAATTTTATTTATATGTTTATTTATTACAATTTATATTGTATTAAATTGTATTTTATTTTGTATCCCCACTGTATCCCCACTGCAACCTCCTCACTTGTCTCTTCCCAGCCCCCCACAGACACCCTTCCTCTTTTCTCCCCACGCCCTTTCCCTAGTCCCCTGATAGAGAAGGACCTCCCCTTCTTTCTGACCCTAGCTTATCAGGTTTTTTCAAGGCTGGCTGCATCCTCCTCCTCCAGGGCCTGGCAAGTAGGAAAAGACAAGGAACAGGACAGGAGCCTTCCACAGAGGACCTCTGAAAGATTCTACCCACCAGGATATAGTAGGAAGTACTGAGACTCGTAGCTGAATCCTTATGGAAGAATAGGGAGACAGAAAGACCTGGAGGGAACAGGAACTCCACAAGGAGAACAACAGAGCCAAAATACCTGGGTTCAAGGGGTTCTGCAGAGACCTATACTCCAACCAAGGACCATACATGGAGAGGACCTGGACCCCTGTTCAAAGGAAGCCCATTGGCATCTTAGTGTCCAAGCGGGTTCCCTGGTAAGAGGTACAGGAGCTGTCTCTAACATGAACTCAGTGGCAGACACTTTTATCCTTTTATATATCCTATATTATATGAAATTATATAGACTTCAAAATTGGAAATGTTAATATTTCTTTTGTATTTGTGTGTATGTGTGTCTGTATCTGTGTTTGTATGTGTGTGTGAGCTTGTGCTCTTACATGTAATTTTGGGTAATACTGTTTTAAATAGCATAACCTTTTGTCATATAAATCTATATTGTTAATTGTAGACATTATTTTCCTGTATTAGGGTGGAAATTAAATTTTGAATAAGCCATCATTTTGGAAAACATATATATTTAATCAACATATATACAAAATAATTATATTGTTTTATTTTAATATCACTTCTGCTCATCCTGCATCTAATTACTATCACATGTTTTTAAGCTCATCTGTGTCCTGGTATGAAAATTAAAAGTATATTTTTGCAAGGACTTACCAAGCATTTACTCTTAAAAACTAAAATGACGAAGTTGAAAAGGTATCTCACTGCTACAGTGTTAACCTACTAACCACAAGGTTCTGGGTTTAAGATCTACAAACCATCATAAAAAATAAAATAACATGATTTCAGACACATTTTCTTTCTTTTTAATCTTTTAAGTATTTTATTGTTCATTTTACATACCAATTGTAGTCCCTATCCTCCTTTTCTCCTGGTCCCACCCTCCCTCCAGTTTCCTCTCTCCTATCTCCCCTTCCCTTCTGGAAACCTCTCTGACCCCCATTAGCCCACCCCAGCACTTTAAGTTGCCTCAGGAATGAGCACATCCTCCTCCACAGTGGCCTGGCAAGACAACCCAACCAGGCAAAATGACTGAAAACTGTGCAAAAGAGTCCATGTCATAAAGTTCCCACAAGAAAACCAAGTTGCCTATCGTGTGTGTGTGTGTGTGTGTGTGTGTGTGTGTGTGTGTGTGTGTTTGTGTGTGTAGGGGCCTAGGTTGAGGGACCTAGGTTGGTTAGTGCTTCAGTCTCCTCAAGCTGTGGGTACAGGGTAGTTGGCTCTGTTGGTCTTCTTGTGAAGCTCCTGTCCCCTCTGGGTTCTTCTGTTCTTCCCCAACTCTTCTACAAGGCTCTCTTTACTCTGTCCAATCTTTAGTCGTGAGTCTCAGCATCTGGTTCAATCCTTTGCTGAGTGGAGCCTCTCAGAAGACAGCTATGCTAGGCTCCCATCTATATGCATAGCAGTGTTGTTAGTGTCAAGGGTAGGCTTTCCAATGGGTTGGTTCTCAGACTGGGCCATTGGTTGGACATTCCCTCCATCTCTGCTATATCTGTATCTCTGCACATCATGTAGGTAAGGTAAATTTTGGGTGGAAGGTTTTGTCAGGGGGTTGGTGTTCTACCTCCCTTCACTAAGAGTCTGCCTAGTTAGAGGGTGACCTTTCCAATCTCCATGTAGACTTCAGTCTCTTCTTCTTCAGTCCCTTAGTAGAGCCTCGCTACTAGGTAGAGTCATCCCCATATCCTCCCTGGAGCTTACCCTGTTGTAGGTCTCCAGGCCTATCTCAGAAATGTCCCCTTCAACAGTTTTGCCTTTCTCTGGAAGCCCTCTATTCTTCTCCCCCAAATCTCCCCATATCTGTTCCCCACCCTTGTGTCCCACTATACACCCTCTCTTAACATGTTATGTCTCTTAAACTACTTCTGCTTCATATGCTATTTTCCCTTGTGAGTGAAATTCACACATCTTTTCTTGGACCTTTCTTGTTACTTAACTTCTTTGAGTGTGTGAATTATAGTATGGTTATCATGAATTGTCTGGCTAATATATGCTTAAAAGTGAGTACATACCGTGTGTGTTTTTCAGACCTCACTGAGGACAGTCTTTTCCAGTTCTATCCATTTGTCTGCAAATTTCATGATTTCTTTGTTTATAATAGCTGAGAGTATTCAACTGTGTAAATGTGCCATTCTTCAGGTGAGGGCCATCTGGGTCCTTTACAGATTCTGGCTATTGTGAATAAAGTTGCTATGAATGTCCCCTCTGGGTCCTTCTATCCTTCCCCAACTCTTCTAGAAGGCTTACTTTGCTCTGTCCAATCTTTAGTTGTGAGTCTCAGCATCTGGTTCAATCCTTTGCTGAGCGGAGCCTCCTTTGCTGAGTTGAACAAATGTCCTTATTGTATTGTGGAGCATCTTTGGAGTATATGCCTAGAAGTGGTATGGCTGGCTCTTGAGATAGAGAGATTCCCAATTTCAGAGAAAGTGCCAGATTGATTTCCAAAGTGGTTGTACAAGTTTGGACTCTTACCAGCAATGGAGTGTTCTCCTTCCTCCACATCCTTACCAACATGTTATCACTTGAGTTTTTTATCTTAGCCATTCTCTTTTTTGTAAGATGGAAATCTCAAACATTTTGGTTTGCATTTCCTAATAACTAAGGACATTGGACATTTATTTAAATGCTTCTCAGCCATTTGAGATTCCTCTGTTGATAATTTTGTTTAGCTCTGTATCCCTTTTTTATTTGCATTATATTGTTTGTTGGTGTATATTTTATATTAACCCTTTGTAATATGAAGGGTTGTTGAAGATCTTTTTCCAATCTGTAGGCTGCCATTTTGTTTGTTGATGGTGTCCTTTGCCTTATTTAATCTTTGGTTTTATGAGGTCCCATTTATTAATTGTTGATCTTAGAGCCTGAACTGTTGGTGTTTTGTTCAGAAAGTTGTCTCCTCTGCCAATGAGTTCAAAGCTGATTGCCACTTTCTCTCTTAATAGAAGCAGTTTTTCTGGTTTTAAGTTGATATCTTTAATCCACTTGGACTGGAGTTTTGCACAGGGTGACATGTACAAACATATTTGCATTTTTCTCCACGTAGACATCCAATTAGACCAGCACCATTTATTGAAGATGCTTTCTTTTTTCCATTGTATGGTTTGGCTTCTTGTCAAAAGTCAAATATCTGTAGATGTGTGGGTTTATTTCTGAGTCTTTGATTTGATTCAGTTGACCGTTAAGTCTGTTTCTATGCCAGTACCATGAAGTTTATTATTATTACTGCTGTGCAGTACAGATTGAAGTCAGGGGAGGAGATACCTTCAGAGGTTCTTTTATTGTATAGGATTGTTTTAGCTATTCTGTTTTTTTTTTTTTTCCATGTGAAGTTGAGAATTGTTCTTATAAGGTCTGTAAAGAATTATGTTGGAATTTTGATGGGAATTTTATTGAATCTATAGATTAATTTTGGTAATGTGGCCATTTTTTTTACTATGTTAATCCTACACGTCCATGAGCATGGGAGATCTTTCCATCCTCCAATATCCTCAATTTCTTCCTTCAGAGACTTGAATTGTCATTCATGACTTTCACTTGCTTGGTTAGTATGATACCAAGATACTTTAGATTATTTGTGGCTGTTGTGAAGCCTGTTGTTTCACTAATTATATCTATTCCATTTGTCATTGCATCAGAGGGCTACTGACTTCTTTATTTAATTTTGTACGTAAGCCACTTTGCTGAATGTGTTTATTAACTTTAGGAGCGCTCTGGTAGAATTCTGTGAGTCACTTATGTATTCTATCATATCATCTGTGAACAGAGGTATTCTGACTTCTCCCTTTCCAATTTATATCCCCTTGATCACCTTTAGTTGTCTTATTGCTCTAGACAGAACTTCAAGTACTATATTGAAGAGGTCTGGAGAAAGTGGGCAGCTTTATCTTCTCCCTGAATTTAGTGGAATTTCTTTGAGTTTCTCCCCCTTTAATTTGATGTTGGCTATTGGCTTGCTGTATATTGCTTTTATTATGTTTATGTATGGACCTTATATCCTGATTTCTCCAAGACTTTCATCAAAAAGGGGTGTTGGATTTTGTCAAAAGTTTTTTCTGCATCTAATGAGATGATCATATAATAATTTTATTTTTGTTTGTTTGCATGGTGGATTACATTGATAGATTTTTGTTATGTTGGAACATCCCTGAATCATTGGATGAAGCCTACTGGATCATGGTGAATGATGTATTTGATGTGATCTTGATCAGTTTGAGAGTATTTGATTGAGTATTTTGAGTATTTTTGCATCAATGTTGATGGTGGAGATTTATCTGAAATACTCTTTCTTTTTTGGGTCTTTGTGTGATTGGCTTCATAGAATGAGTTTGACAATGTTTCTTGTTTCTATTCTGTGGAATAATTTTGGGGGGCTTTTGGTATTAGCTCTTTTTTGAAAGTCTGGTAGAGGTTATAGGACTGTTTAAGCTGTTTACCTGATCTTGATTTAGATTTGGCAAGTTAAATCTATCAAGAAAGGGGTCCATTTCTTTAGGTTTTTCAATTTTACGGATTATAGGCTTTTGGAGTAAGGCTACTGATTCTTTGGATTTCTTCGGGGTCTGTTGTTATGTCTTCATTTTCATTTCTGATTTTGTTAATTTGGATACTGTCTGTGTTTTAGCTGGTTTGGCTATGGGTTTGGCTATCTCATTGATTTTCTCTAAGAACCAGGTTGTGGTTTCATTCATTCTTTGTATTGTTATCATTGTTTCTAAGTTATTGATTACAGCCCTGAGTTTTATTATTCCCTGTGGTCTACTCCTGTTGAGTGTTTTTGCTTCTTTTTGTTCTAGAGCTTTTAGGTGTGTTTTTAAATTATAACCCTACAATTTCTTTATGAAGGCACATAGTGCTATGATTTGCTTTCATTGTTTTCTATAAGTTTGAGTATGTTGTGCCTTCATTTTCATTGAAATCTAGAAAGTATTTAAGTTTTTCATTTATTTTGTCCTTGACCCAGTGGTCATTGAGTATGGAGTTGCTCAGTTTCCATGAGTTTGTAGGTTTTCTGTTGTTGTTGATTTCCAGCTTTAATCCATGGTGGTCTGATAAGATAAATGGAGTTATTTCAATCTCCTTGTATCTGTTGAGGCTTGCTTTGTGAGTATATCACCAATTTTGAAGAAGGTTCTGTGAGCTGCTCAGAAGAATGTATATCATTTTGTGTTTGGGTGAAATATTCTGTAGATATCTGGTAGGTCCATTTGATTTATGACATTTGTTAATTTCATTATTTCTCCATTTATTTTCTGTCTCGATGATCTGTCCATTGGTGAAAGTGAGGTGTTTAAGTCTCCCACTATTAATATGTGGGGTTCAATGTGTGATTTATCCTTTAGTAATGTTTCTTTTACTAATGTGGGTGCCCTTGTGTTTTGGGCATAACTGTCAAGGACTGAGATGTCTTCTTGTTATACTTTTATTTAATAAGCATAAACTGTCCTTCCCCATATCTTTTGATTAATTTTGTTTAAAAGTCTATTTTATCAGATAGTAGAGTGGCTACTCCAGCTTGCTTCTTGGATCCATTTGCTTGGAAAATCTTTTTTCCAGCCTTCTTCTCTGAGGGAATATTTATCTTTTCTGCTAATGTGTATTTCATGTATGCAGCAGAAAGTTGGACCAGTTTTTTCATTCATTATGTTAGCCTGTGTTTTTTTTTTTTTAATTGGGAAAGTTTGGGGCATTGATGTTGAGAGACATTAACGACTAGGAGTTGTTAATTCCTCTTATTTTTATGTTGGTGGTAGTAGAGAGAGTGTGTGTGTGTGTGCCCACACAGGCATGCATCCTTACTTTTGAATTTACTGATGTGGGGTTATTTATTTCTTTTTTTCTCATACATTTATAGGCATCTTATTTCTTTAGATTGGGAAAGTTTTCTTCTATGAATTTGCTGAAAATATTTTCAGGGCTTTGGAGCTGGGAGTCTTCTACTTCTCCTATTCCTATTATTCTTAGGTTTTGTCTTTTCATAGTGTCCCAGACTTCGATGTCTTCTGTCAGGAACTTTTTAGTTTTAACATTACCTTTGATTGATGTATCAATCTTCATTTGTTTCTTCTACACCTGATGTTTTCTCTTCAGTGTCTTGTATTATGTTAGTGATGTTTGTGCCTGTATTAACTGTTCTCTTCCTTAGATTTTTCATCTCCAGGATTGCCTCAAATTGTGGTTCCTTTACTGCTTATATTTCCAATTTTTAGGACTTGAACAGATTTATTAATTTCTTTCACCCATTCAAGTGTATTTTTCTGTATTTTTTTAATTTTTTTATTTTTTTACTATTACTTACACTTTATTCATTTTGTATTCCCTCATAAGCCCCTCCCTCCTTCCCTCCCCATCCCACCCTCCCTCCCCCTTCCTCATGCATGCCCCTCCCCAAGTCCACTGATAGGGGAGGTCCTCCTCTCTTTCTTTCTGATCTTAGTCTATCAGATCACCTCAGGAGTGGCTGCATTGTCATCTTCTGTGGCCTGGTAAGGCTGCTCCCCCCTCAGGGGGAGGTGATTAAAGAGCAGGCCAATCAGATTATGTCAGAGGCAGTCCCTCTTCCCATTACTATGTAACTCATTTGAACACTGAACTATAATGTACTACATCTGTGCAGGGGTTCTAGGTTATCTCCATGAATAGTCCTTGGTTGGAGTATGAGTCTCTGGGAAGTTCCCTGTGTTCAAGTTTTCTTGTTCTGTTGCTCTCCTTGTGTGGTTCCCATCCTCCCCAGCTCTTACTATTTCCCACTTCTTACATAAGATTCCATGCACTCTGCCCAAAAGTTGGCCATAAGTCTCAGCATCTGCTTTGATTGTCTGCAGGGCAGAGGCTTTCAGAAGCCCTCTGTGGCAGGTTCCTAGGTTGTTTACTGTTTTCTTCATCTTCTGATGTCCAGCCTCTTTACCTTTCAGGATGGGGATTGAGCATTTTAGTCAGGGTCCTCTCTCTTGCTTAGTTTCTTTAGATGTACAGATTTTAGTAGGTATGTATACTATGTTGTGTCTATATGAGTGAGTATATACCGTGTGTGTCTTTCTGCTTCTGGGACAGCTCACACAGGATGATCCTTTCTAGGTCCCACCATTTACCTACAAATTTCATGATTTCCTTATTTTTCATTGCTGAGTAATTCTCTATTGTGTAGATGTACCGCAATTTCTGCATCCATTCTTCAGTTGAGGAGCATCTGGGCTGTTTCCAGCTTCTGGATATTACAAATAAAGCTGCTACAAACATGGTTGAGCAAATGTCCTTTTTGTGTACTTGAGCCTCTTTTGGATATATGCCTAGGAGTGGTATGGCTGGGTCTTGAGGAAGCACTATTCCTAGTTGTCTGAGAAAGCGCCAGATTGCTTTCCAGAGTGGTTGTACAAGTTTACATTCCCACCAACAGTGGAGGAGGGTTCCCCTTTCTCCACAACCTCTCCAGCACGTGTTGTCACTTAAGTTTTTCATCTTGGCCATTCTGATGGGTGTAAGGTGAAATCTCAGGGTCGTTTTGATTTGCATGTCCCTAATGGCTAATGACGTTGAGCATTTCTTTAAGTGTTTCTCTGCCATTCGATATTCCTCTACAGAGAATTCTCTGTTTAGCTCTGTTCCACATTTTTTAATTGGATTACTTGGTTTGCTGCTTTTCAGCTTCTTTAGTTCTTTATATATACTGTATATTAGTCCTTTATCAGATAGAGGGTTGGTGAAGATTCTTTCTCAATCTGTAGGCCAAACTAACTAAAAGGCATAGAGAAACAATCCGAATCAGCAAAATGAGAAATGAAAAGGGGGGACATAACTACAGACACTGAGGAAATCCAAACAATCATTAGGACTTACTTCAAAAGTCTATATGCCACAACATATGAAAACCTAAATGAAATGGACAATTTTCTTGATCGATTCGACTTACCAAAGCTGAATCAGGACCAGGTAAATCAATTAAATAGTTCTATGTCCTCCAAGAAAATAGAAGCAGTAATCGAAAGTCTCCCATCCAAAAAAAAAAAAGCCCAGGACCAGATGGTTTCAGTGCAGAATTCTACCAGACCTTCAAAAAGAGCTAACTCCAGTTCTCTTCAAATTATTCCACAAAATAGAAACAGAAGGAACATTAAGAAACTCATTCTAAGAAGCCACAGTCACCTTGGTACCTAAACCACACAAAGACCCAACAAAGAAAGAGAATTTCTGTGTTTCTTTAAGAGACACAATTTCTTCACCTGTTTGTTTGTATTTTCCTGTATTTCTTTGAGGGATTTATTTTCCTCCTTTAAGGCATCTATAATTTTCATAACCTCAGATTTAAGGTCTTTTTTCTTGTGATTCAGGTGTCATAGTATCTCCAGGGATTGCTGTTGTAGGATAGTTGGTTTCCGGTGGTGTCATTTGGCCCTAGTTTTTGTTTCTTGTGTTCTTATGCTGATCTCTAGGCATCTGTTTGTCTCTGATATAGGTAGACCTGGTGGTCCTTGGTTGTCAGGCAGTTCATCAGTAAGTGGAGAAGGCTCTAAGGTGAATGTTGCTCATGACTACCGCAGGCCTCGTTGTGATGGCAGATCTACACACATTTTCTTTCCCAATCCCATTAGAATAGTCTGGGTTTTTTGTTTTTTTTTTTTTTTTATTTACTGAAATACATGACAAACGTTACATTTAAAAAAAATTAATTTAGCTCTCCAATTTGGATATTCAAGGCCCTGGTACCAGCTGCTTCTTCTTCTTCTTCTTCTTCTTCTTCTTCTTCTTCTTCTTCTTCT
>NW_026596147.1:10244940-10283724 GCF_907164565.1 Psammomys obesus | reverse complement strand
TTCTTCTTCTTCTTCTTCTTCTTCTTCTTCTTCTTCTTCTTCTTCTTTTGAATTATGATTACCTTAAGGTATATCACAAGAATGTGTATCAGAGGGAGAGATCATACCACTAGGCTTGAAGCAGGAGGGAGAAAGACTTTGATCAGTCTCAAGCTATTATTAAATATCATATTACATCTCATAATATTATGAGAATTCAGTTCAACAGAACAGCATTATTATCCAGGACCATTATTCTTCAGTGATCAAAGATTCCTCTCCTAGTTTCCTGTGTAAAGATCTTACCTTCTCATAACCCTCCTACCACTGAGGGCCAAGCTTCCAATGCAAGAATACTCAGTGGACACAGCGAAATCACATCTTAAATATGACACCTATCAGAAATAGATATTTGTCATTTTTGCCTGAATTCCCATCTCAATATTCTCTGTCATTGTGGAGGGAACCCATAATCCAGTGTAAGTACATTTTACACAGGGATATTATGTCAGCTTCCTGTGCTCTGACTCTGTGTGGTTGAAGCAATGGTGGGACATGTTGGCGTACTAGGGCAGTGAGCTGGATTGGACCAGAGCAAACTGTACTGGCCTCAAAGACCACAGTACATCAGTACAGTTTGCTCTGGTCCAATCCAGATCACTGGCATTGTGAAGGAAAATATAAAGACACCCTTCTGCTTGCCATTATGGTTTAAATAGCAGTTCTCTCTTGGGCCCCTAGATGATCCTGTGCCATTCTGCAAACGGAAGATCATTACTGCTCTTGTTGCGTGGGATCCGGAACCTCTGCCCCTTTACAGCTTTGATAGATGCCCATACTGTCTTTCTTATCTGTACTAAAGCAGGAGCCTTATAATAGCTTTTTGTCACCCCTTCATTTCAAAAGTAAGGACTTTACTCTCAAATCACCTTGTTAACCAAGGCCATTTGAAGAGGACAAAGGGTAACATAAATGGCATTTAAAAAATGGCTTATGAAAATACAAAGGATTTTTTTTCCTAAATCTAACTATTCTATTACCCTAGTCAAATATAGATAAAATTCAGCCCAGTTTGAACATGATTATAGAGTTCAGTGTAAAATTGCTTAAGAACAATGAACAAGATTGAATATATATTTTAATGATATTTTGTGTATTTAATATCCATGTTTAAAACAACCATTTTATCTACTTATTATCCATAAAAAACTTTATTCTTCTTTGTTGTTAGTTTGTTTTATTTTCTGAGACAGGATATTTTCTGCCCAGGATAGTTGTGGAATCCCTGTGTAGCTGAGGATAACCTTGAACTACCTGTCCTTTTGCTCTTCTTTTCCCAATGTGAGCATTTAAGCATGTGATATATGTTTTTAATTTACCTGTGGTGTGTGTGTGTGTGTTATGACTATGTGTGTACTTTTAAGTATGGATACACTCATCTACATATATGGTCAGCTCCAAGTATGTTCCTTTACAGTTCAGTTCTCTGTCTTTATTTTCTAGTTTTTTTTTTAATTTTCTTTTTCTTTTAAAAGTGTATGTGTATATGTGGTTGTATGAAATATATATAGATATATGTAGAGTCCAGAGAGAGTTTGATGTCATGTATGGACATTATTCTTTGCCTTATTTCCTGTAGCAGAATGTGTAGATGATTTCAGACCTCAGACGTCACACTGCTCTAGCAGACTTGTTTCTGTCCCCTGAGCTTTGGGAATTATAGGTGATCAATTACATCCATGCAGCTTTTGTTCACTCGGTTTTTACCTCCTCACCCTTCACCTGGGTGCTGAGGCTCCAAACTCAGGACCTCACGTTTTCATAATAAGGAATTCATTCATTGAGCCACCCACCTCCCCCAGCCCCTCAAACGTGTTTTTGAGGGGTTCTTTTTTGTTTGTTTGTTTTAGTTTTCTTTCTTTAAAATTTTGATTACATTTCTTTCATTCAGTCATTTTACATCCTGATCATGGCCCCCTCTTTTCTCTCCCTTGTTTCACCTGCTTTCCTCTTTGCCCCGTCCACATCTTCTCAGAAAAGAGGAGGTCCCTACAAATTCACTCGAGACATATCAAATCACATTAGGACTAAGTATATGCTCTTCCACTGAGGCCAGACAAGGCAACCCAACTACAGGAAATTAATCCAAAAGTAGGCAACAGTGTCCATGTTAGAAAAGACCCCTGCTCCAATTGATAGGGAACCCATGTGAAGACCAAGCTGCCCATCAGTTATATATGTGTCATGGGTCTATGTTCTGTTCAAGTCTGCGTGTTGGTTGGTGCTATAGTCTCTGTAAGCCCCTATGGTTCCAGGTTAGTTGACACTATTGGCAGTCACTGGCATAAATATGATTGCCTGCTCTTTGATCAACTCCTCCTGGTGAAGTGGCCTTACTAGGCCAGAGAAAAAGATGATACAGACATTCCAGATGAGACCTGAGAGGCTAGGGTCAGATAGTAGGAGTGAAGGACCTCCCCTATCAGTGGACTATGGGAGGGACATGGGGGAAGTGAAGAAGAAGAGAGGATGGGAACTGGAGGAGATGAGGGAGGAGGCTATAGCCAGGATCCAAAGTGAATAAATTACAAATAATAATAATAACAAAAAAGAAGTATGGATTTTGAGGGGTTCTTGCTAACCTTAGGGCCTCATTTTAGCTAGACTGACTAATCAGCAAGCTCTAGGTATCTGGTTGTCTTGTCCCTCTAGTTCTGGGATTACAGGTACATTCCAGTCACCTTACGTCTTTAGAGTAGCGCTGAGGATTTGAACTTAGGTCTCTAAATTTCTACAACAAGGACTTTATCCACTGGACCACTTCTGCCCCTGTCTTAGAGAAATATAAAAATGAATGTTTGGTGAATCCTTTCAGAGGACCCTTTATAGTAGAATCCCATCCCATTTCCTCTCTTCCATGGATCCTGATGACTGTCCTGTTTGCCATTCTGAATTAGAGGTAAGCATCCTCTATAGTGCCCTCCTCAGTGTTTAGCTTCTTCTGGGCTGTAGTTGGTTATCCTACATTATACCACTAATATCTGCTTATTAGTGAATATATACGATGCCTGTCTTTCTGTTTCTGGGTTACCTCACTCAGGATGATCTCTTCTAGTTCCATCCATTTGCTTGCAAATTCCATCATTTCCTTGTTTTTAATTGCTGAGTAGTATTCCATTGTGTAAATGTACCACAATCTCTTTATCCATTCCTCAGCTGAGGGACATCTAGGTTGTTTCCAGATTCTGGTTACTACAAATAAAGCTGCGATGAACACAGTTGAACAAATGTCCTTATTGAATAGTGGGACATCTTTTGGGTATGTGCCCAGGAATGCTATAGCTGGATCTTGAGGTAGTGCTATTCACACAACATGGGATCAAGGGATCGAAGTCGATACTTAGACTCAGGGGAGTTATATGGAGGAAGAGATTACAGTGGGATTAGGGTGGGATTAGAGAGACATAGAAGGGACAGGAGTCCCACAAGGAGACCAACAAAAACTAAAAGTTCTGAGCCCAGGAGATCCTGCTGAGACCAATGCACCAATGGAGGACAATGCACAGAGAGGACATAGACCCCCTGCTCAGATGTGGTTCAGTCTCCATGTGGATCTCTGAGTTAGGGGATCAGGGGCTCCCTCTATCATGAACTCAGTTGACTGCTCTTTGACAACTTGCCCCTGGTGATGCAACCTACCAGGCCACAGAGGAAGAAGATCCAAGCAGTCCTGATGAGACTTAACAAGCTATGGGCAAAGGGCAATAGTGGAGAACTCCCCCTTTCAGTGGACTAAGGGAAGGTGATGAGAAGAAGATGAAAGTTGGGACTGCAGGATTTGAGGAAGGGGGCTTCAATCGGGATACACAATGTAAGAACCTTGGAAACCTGATATGAGGTGTGTTCAGGTGTAGAGCATCAGGACCTGGTGATTATTGCTGTAACTGGATGGCAGCATGTCAAGGTAATGAAGTCTTGGGGACTGTGAAGGCAATGATGCTGTTCATCAAAAAGAAGTTGGGACAGAATCATTAGTAGAAAAAGGTCAGCATTGATACATGACTGGAAATGCCAACTTTCACTTATTGACAAAAGATCCATAGGTATATACTAAAGTGGACTGAAATATATGTCTTTCAGGCAAGTAGGTTTAGGGCATGTAGTTTTTATTCTGTTTGTCAGATTTTCTCAAGTTGCTTCAAGTAAGTCTCATGACAACATGGCAGGCTTGAGATGGCAAATGCTGCTACACTTCAAACCTTTGCAGCACTTACTCAAAATCTCATCGTAGTGCTGTTTCACAGCATTTATAGCATTTTTAAATTTTTTTATTTTATTTTTCTTTATTAATTACACTTTACTCACTTTGTATCCCCCCCCGTGGTTCCCTCCCTTCTCCTGTCTCAATCTCTCCCTTCCTCCACCCTCTGCATGCATGCCACTCCCCAAGTCCACTGATAGGGGAGGAGTTCTTTTCCTTCCTTCTGATCCTAGTCAATTAGGTCTCATCAGGAGTGGCTGCCTTGTCCTCTTCTGTGGCCTGGTAATGCTGCTTCCCCTTCAGGGGGAGGTAATTAAAGAGCAGCCCAATCAGTTCATGTCAGAGACAGTCCCTGTTTCTATCACAATGGAATCGGATACTGTACTGCCATGGGCTACATCTGTGCAGGGGTCTTAGGTTATCCATGCATAGTCCTTGGTTGGAATAGCAGTCTCAGGAAAGACCCCTGTGCTCAGATTTTTTGGTTCTGTTGTTCTCCTTATGGAGTTCCTGTCCTCGCCAGATCTTACTGTTTCCCACTTCTTTCCTAAGATTCCCTGCACTCTGCCCAAAGGTTGCCCATAAGTCTCAGTATCTTCATTGATAGTCTGCAGGGCAGAGCTTTTCAGAGGTCCTCTGTGTCAGGCTCCTGACTTGTTTCCTCTTTTCACCTTCTTCTGATGTCTAGCCTCTTTGCCTTTCTGGATAGGGATTGAGCATTTTAGCAAAAGTCCTCCCTCTTGGTTAGTTTCTTTAGGTGTACAGATTATTTGTAATAGCCAGAAGTTGGAAACAGCATAGATGCCCCTCAGTGGAGGAATGGATGCACAAATTGTGGTATATCTACACAATGGAATATTACTCAGCAATAAAAAACAAGGAAATCATGAAAATTGCGGGTAAATGGTGGGATCTGGAAAAGATCATCCTGAGTGAGCTATTCCAGAAGCAGAGGGATGCACACGGTTTATACTCACTCATATAGACATATAAAATAGGATAAACCTACTAAAATCTGTACATTTATAGCATTTTTGTAAAAGTTCATTCCACTGAAGAAAAGATATCATTGCGTTTTGTTACCTGTCTGTGTTCCTACCACTGAAAACTCTCTAAATAATACGCTTAAATTCACAATAATACTCTCCGTCTCCCCTGGGCATGCCAGAAACTATAAAGGTCTAGAACGGTAGATTGTAAAATGTTCAGTAGCTAATGTCTATCTCTTCTATTTATTAGCCACTTGGCTGCTTTTAATAATCAAGTTACTTCTATATCCATCAAAATGATATCAAATATTAAATTAATTAATACATTAATATAAACATGCCTCAGAAATGTTAATTTAAAATCTGAAAATCGAACTAAACCTTGTTTCTGTATTGTTGTTGAAGTGAAAGAGCCATATCACCTTTGTTATTACTGTTTTATTTAATGTGAACACCAATATGGTTAAAACCTATAATTTTTGTTTATCAAAAATTCCCACATATACCTCTAGTCTTTTTTTATAACTTTGTATTCTGTGCTGTGATTTCTTTACGTGTGTTTCAAAGACATTCAAAGGAAATATCAAATTTTGCTTAGGCAAGTCCTTGAGGAACTGGGTTAATTTGAAAAAAGGAAGACACTGATTCTTTCAGAGATATTATTCCTGGGTTGGGTGAATAGAGTTTAGTTCAAATGGGAAGAAGAAAATAGTATAAAAGAGATGTAGGAGAAAACATTCTGAGAAATGTTTGTACCAGGTGAATAAACTACCTGGGAAGTATTAACTCATTTTTATATTTTTTACTTTAAGAACTTTCCCAGCATCTTCCCTAGTGTCCTCCCTGTTGTTTAGCTTTATTCGGACTTAGACCTTATAATATTTATCCTAAATTATATGTCTAATATTCACCTATAAGTGAGTATATCATGTGTGCTTTTCTGCTTCTGGGTTACCTCACTCAGGATGATCTCTTCTAGTTCCATCCGTTTGCCTGAAAATTTCATGATTTCCTTGTGTTTAATTGCTGAGTAGTATTGCATTGTGTAAATGCACCACAATCTCTGTATTCATTCCTCAGTTGAGGGACATCTGGGTTGTTTCCAGGTTCTGGCAATTATGAATAAAGCTGCTATGAACATAGGTAAATGTTCTTTTTTATGGTTGATCATCTTTCAAATATATGTTCCCAGGATCTTGAGGTAAAGCTGGATCTTGAGGTAACACTATTCCTAATTTTCTGAGAAAGGACCAGATTGATTTCCAAAGTGGTTGTACAAGTTTTCATTCCCACCAGCAATGGAAGACGGTTCCCTTTTCTCCACAACCTCTCTAGCATGGGAGGACCCTAGGAAAGATGCTTAATCCTCATTCAGAGGGGGAAACAGGGTGGACACTAGAAGTGGGAGAAGATTGAAAACAGGACAGGAGCCTTCACAGAGGGCCCCTGAAAGACTACCCTGAAAGACTCTGAGACTCATAGCCAAACTTTGGACAGAGTGTAGGGAATACTATGGAAAAGGGAGAGATATAAAGACCTAGAGGAGACAGGACCTCCAGAAGTAGATCAACAGAGCCAAAAACTTTGGGCTACGGGAAAGTGGGCTGCAGAAACTGATGAATCAACCAAGGATGATGCATGGAGAGGACCTAGACCCCCTACTCTGATGTAGGCCTTGGAAAGCTTAAGCAATTTGGAGGTTTCCTAGTAAGGGGAGCAGGGGCAGTCTCTGGCATGAACTTGGTTGCTTGTTCGACTCTGCCCTGGTGAGGTGCCTTATTAGGCCAGTAAGATAAAGGCTCCCGACAGTCCTTATGAGAACTGATAGACTAGGGTCAGATAGTAGGGGAAGAGGACCTCCTCTATCAGTGGACTAGGGAAGGGACTTGAGGAGATGAAGATGAAAGGAGGATGGGACAGGGAGGAGAGGAGGGAGGGGCTACAGCAGGGATACAAAGTGAATAAATGATAATAATGATGACAAAAAGGATAAAAAAAAACTTTATTAGCATATAAAATGTGCTAAAGAGTTTCTACACCCAATCTGGAGTGTCCTATTTCTTTATTACTAGTAGTGCTTGTAGTTTATCAAATAAACAAAGAAATGAGTCTTATTATGAGATTATCATTATATTCTTTGTATTGATCTTCTTTCTTGCCTCCATGTTTCCCCTTCTCCTATATTGTTGGCCAGTACCCTAACAGCCAACAGCTTCTATTTGACATTCATGTCACGTATCACTTTGTCCTCTTTTATTCTTTTTTCCTCATGATTCATTCTTCCCACTCATTAATGCCTTTCATGGTCTATAGCGTACTCGCACACGTACAACAATTAAATCTGAACATAAGAGAATTCCAGGATGATGCCTTTTATAACAGAAAAGAGACAAAAAAAAAATAAACACCTAAATTTCAACCTGTGGACATTGTACAGAAAATCCTTTACAATAGGGGGTGGAAGCCAGGATGAGAGTGTCATAAACTTAGAAACATAACTTTGGAGAGGGGTCTTGCCATCCTGCAAGTCCTAATGAATATCAGTTATAATGTGAGAAACAGGCAAAGTAGGTATGTTACAGCGTCTGCCCTTGAGTCCTTTCTTCTAGTTATTCCCCCATGTAACACGGAAGTGTACTCTTTAGAAAAACAAATCTCACACATGGACAACTCAGTTATGTGGGATCCTGGAAGGGCATATCATAGAAGTGAGAACAAAGACAGTTGATAAAATCAACAGTAGATTTGACAACCAATGGATGAGGAAGGACTTAAGAAAGAAATAAGAATTTAAACCTTCTTTCCAGTCTCATAAATTTTAGTGATTATTTATATCCTACTGATACCATTACTCAGTGAAATTAATTGTTAATTTCCAGTACTTTGCCAACCGCTTCCAGTTTCTCTTAACTCGTTTTATTTTCCTCACTCCTGCTAACCTATTTACTTTCAGTTGGTAAAAGATAAATTAGAAATTATATGCTAAATTGTTAAATTGCTGAGAAAAATATTTAAATTATGATAAGAAGCTTTATGTCTAATACTTAGAAATTACAATATTTGGATTATTGAAGGAACATCAAGGTACAATTATCTAACTTCAACTGTGACTTGTTTTGAAGTCTCCTGCAAACTCCTCAGGGCAATTAGGGTAAATTAATTTAAAATATTTTGAAGTAAATACTCAATGAAGTCTATCTTTGTTTAAGAGAAAAGATAATCTCACATTAATAATTGAAATATACAAAAGAATAGCTGTTATTTTTAAGTTTATATTTTATATTGTACTATTATTACCCATTATATATTAATTAACAGATAAAATTGACTTTTAATCTTAAAATCACAAGCTGGTCTTCTCTAAATTGTTTTTAAAACAAAAACTGAAGAAGTATTAACTAGAAAAAGAAGAACCTCATTAAGTGTAAACATTCAATCTTATTTTTAAGTGATTAATCAAACCTTATTTTAGCGGTTACTTTGAAAAATAAGCAAGCTCACTCAAATTTTTACCCTCCATAACTTTCAAGGGAAATGAAAATGTGAATGATTCAAACATGAGATCCAGAGGCTAGTGGAAACATTTGTGAACATGTGCCTAAGGTGTGTCCATTAAAGGTTGTATCACAGTTTCAGAGTAGTTTGAGATTTATAATTTGATAAAGAATACCTAATACTATAAGAATTTCTCTATGAGGTGCTGAAAGGATGAATCAGCAGTTTGGAGCTTTAGCGTCTTTTCCAGAGGACCAGTGTTTGGTTCCAAAGCCAGTATTGGACAGCATACAACTGCCTATAAACCCAGCTCTAGGTCACTCAGTGTCCACTCTTGGCCTGCAAACAGCTACACACACATGCCTAAGAACTCATGCATGCGGGCACACAGGCACTCATGAATACATGCACAAGCACATGTATACAAGCACATGCACACCCAGGCACACTTGACACAATCATACTAACACACACACAAACACCTCATAAAAATCTTCACAAGAAAAGGTAATTTTCTTGTCAGAAGAGGAGGTGATTTCTAGTCAAAGAAGTGCTCCATGGTGGTCTGTTTGTCTCCACTATGACAGTCTTTTTACTCTTGGGAAGTGTGTGGACATTTGGTATTATCTTAACAATGACATGGGTGAGTTAACATCAGTGCAGACAAATTATAAGCTCAGTGGCTGGAGATGAATAGCACATAAATTCATAGCTTGAACTAATGAAAACAATCTGGAGTAAATGATTGTTCAAACAAAAAATGAGGAATTATATATCAGCTATTTCACCAACTGAGCTTTGTAGTTTTGTAAATAAATTTTGGGGTTTTCTTAATATTTTCCATGAAAAAAATGTTTAGAATAGATCTCCATATTTCTTTAAATCTCAAATGTTAAACTATTCAAATTCACTAGGGCGCTCTACAATTCTTATCTTTATGTCTAAAATAAATACCAACTTAACCATATTAAAAACATTTATTTTAATATAATTCTAATCATTCAGAATAACTGAGAGAATTAGAACATGCACACAGATAGTTCTGGTAATTGTTAACTAATTGATACCTCATTTGAAAGAAGACAAAATTATTTTCACATAGAATCCATCACATACAGAATTCTTATTCTCATTCAATGAGAACAAGGAAAAATTGAGTAAGGAGGTACAGGAATAATATGCTTTCAACATTCAAGTATTCCTCAGTGCACAATCATTTTTCATCAGTGCTGAGCCCAAGGAAAACATAATAAGTTAGATATGAAAGCATTATATCTAAGATTGGGGGGAGAGAGTTAGAAGGGAGGTAAAGGTATTGAAGAACCTTAAATAAAGTAAGTTTGAAGAAAAAAGATTACAAACAAACTGTATTGAAAAACAATTACAATATTTAAATATTCTGGGATATAATAATATACAGATTTAATGTATTAAATTATAATATATATTTTTATGTCTTAGAGTTTTATTTCTAGAAAATACACCATGACCAAGGAAACTTATAGAAGAAAGCATCTATTTGGGGGCTTACTTAGAGTTTTAGAGGGTTAGTCTATGACTATCATGACAGGAAGCAGCCAGACATGACATTGGTGTAGGAGCTTAGACTCTTCTGTTCTTTTCCAAAGACAATGGAGAGAAAGAGAGAGAGGGAGAGAGAGAGAGAGAGAGAGAGTGAGAGAGAGAGAGAGAGAGAGAGGAGATACCAGGCCTGGTATGGGATTTTGAAACCTCAGAGCCCAATTCCAGTGATATTTCCTTCAAAAAGTCTACCTTAACTCCAACAAGGCTACACCCCCTAATCCTTCCCAAACAGTTCAAGCATTCAAATATATGAGCCTGTGGAGGCCATTATCATTCAAACCACTACACTATGCTTTTAACAATAAGTATACCTTAAAATAGAGCCAAGCACAATGAAGCACACATCTTGGAATATGTAATAATAATAATAATAATAATAATAATGTGGTATGGAAATATCTGTGATTGCTACTGGGAGCATTTATGGAAATTAATTCTATTGCCGTTTGTGGCTTATGTTCATAATTCCAGGGTATGATGATCTTCAGTTAGAGCTGGGTGAAAATAAAACTAAGATTTAACAGTCTGAACTTTTGGAACCCATGCCTATCATCCATACTCTTGTTTGTTTTGTCTGTGCATCCAGGTCTGTACATGAGCCTGGCATAGCAGAATCTTCTTCAGCTTCAGTCCACAGGCTCTGTGACCTCAGGGACAGCTTTGGGTCTCTGATACTGAGTATGATGCAGTTGATAATAGCAGTGTGTATGGTACCTTTTAGAAAAAGTTTGTTGTAAGAGAGCCTCTGCTCAGATGATGGAGCCTGTAGGTAGTTCAATCTCTTTGTGCGTTGCCTGGTAAGGGGATCAGAAGCTGTCTGTGAGATGGACTCTGTTGCCTGTTCTTTGATCACTCTTTGAGGGAGGGGCTTGCCAGACCACAGAGTAAGAAGATGCAGGCAATCCTAATGAGACTTGATAGGCTGGGGTCAGATGTTAGCGGAGGAGTGCTTCCCCTTTTTTGAGAAATAGGGTAGAGTGAGATGAGGAGGAGAAAAAAGGGGCTACAATTGGGATGTAAAGTGAATAAATTATAAAAAAATAAATTTAAATTAGACAAAGAAAAGCATAGACTCAATAAAATATAATGGAATAAATTAAAAAGCAGTGTACCATTGCTTCGTTTTCTATATAAAGTATATAGACAAAGTATAATGTTAGACCTTTTATTGTTTAGTCCTATATCTAGTACTTGCAGTTGAGCTATACATGACAGAAAGATAGGATAATTTAAGGAGATAAGATCCCACTAGTGGTGGGAACATACTTTTCCTCCTCACAGCAGTGGGGGGAAGGACGTATTTATACTCTTTTTTCATGTGCTGAGATCAATCAGCTGTTAATACTTACACCATCTTCATGCCCTTCAGAATAAGTGAAAGAACATGGTACTCCATGCACTTTTCCCCAAAATGATTAACATCCCCCTTGAAATAGATAAATCTGTCTATATAAAACTAGTCTGTAGGACACTTGAAAATCCTTTACATGCTCATTGCCCAGCTCTTTGCCAAGTCTCGTCTTTGAAACTCATAATATTAGTTATTTTACATGTTACTGTTTTTGTCATTCAATGTGAATCAACAACTTATTCTTTACTGACATCAGATTCCTGGCCGTGCTTATTTATTTTATTTCATTCCTCTCTGTCTTATCTCCTTTTCTGCTTTTTGTTTATTTCTATTCAGTTCTAACCTTCTAATTGGTAATATACAATTGAGCCAGAGCCCTTGGCTTTCTCTTTTTTTATATTGCCTTCCTGGGAGCATGCATCAGGGATCTTGAATGAAATTTTCTTTGTGCAGCTAATTTTAAAATTTATATCTTCAATGTATACTCATCCCTTAAACCCTACCTATTCCGCTGTGGCAATGCCCAATTGCTTTCCTAGGCCTTACTGAAAACAATAGCAAGTACTTCCAATTCAGGATTCTTCCTGAAGCCTGCTCCTCCAATATGACTTGTCTTTCAAATCTCACAACTTTTCATTAGTTGTGAAAAACCATGATCCAGAAAAGAAAAATCTCTGCTTTAATTGGCCATAATTCTTCTTATTTACTGTCCGCAGTATTTGCTCTCATTTCATCCCAATGCTAACTACTACGAACTCTGCTTCTCTATTATTGCCTTGCCAATCTAAATGATGCACTTGCTTCAACTTCAGCGTCCTATGTTTCATCTCCCACCTACCGGAGAGTACAGCCTTGCTAGACAAGGGAAGCCGAACATAAAACAGAAGCATCACAATTTCATACTCATTACCATGACAAGTGCCTTAGTGGGTAGAAGTGCTTCCTACCCAAACCTGGCAAGCAGAGTTGAATCCCGAGAACGCCTGTAAAGGAGAAAAGAAACAACTGACCCTTCTAAGTTGTTTGGCAACCACACATGTGTACACAGCGTATGCATCATGCACACAAACAATAATAAATAATTGTTTTAGCATTTCTTTACATAGGGATGCTATTTTTTTAAAAAAAATGCTTTGCTATAGAAAATGATCTCTTCGTCTCTTTTTGCCTTATCTACTAGTGTTTGCATATATTAAATTATCTTATCACTGAAGAAGTGCTTTTTAAAAACTCTTGTTATTAATTTTTATGCTTTAAATTGTTTATTCAGCCTAGCTAGTGTGCATAGGACGCTCAACATAATGTTGACAAGAAAGAGTGATGCAGAAATCTGACTTCAACAACACAAGTAATGTTTCGCCAAACAACAATGCTTTTCCAATTTTTTTCCTTGAAACTCACTTTGGCCTGACAAAGTCAATTAATTAAAATTTATGAATTTAATTAAAACAAAACTATGCACGTATATGTAATTTATTCAAATATTTCACGATATGTGATTATGAGTCTCAATTTTCAATTTAACAGAATCGAGGACCAGCTGGGAGACAAGGGTATACCTGGGGATGTTGACTGTGATTCAGTTCAGTGGAGTGGGAAGACCAGTGTTAATTGTGGGTGGGATCATTATCTAAGGAGATCCTCAACTGTGTAAGTAGAGAAGGGAGTGAGCAGCACCATCCATAATTCTCTGCTTCCTGATTGTGGATGCAATAGGACCAGCTACCTCAAGCTTCAGCCACCTTGGCTTCATTGCAATATACATTGTGATATATATATATGTATATATTTCACTTTATATACCGATTGTAGCCCCCTACCTTGTCTCCTCCCAGTCTCCTCCTCCTTCCCTTTTCTGCCTCTCTCCCTCCCCTAGTCCACAGAAAGAAAGAGCCCTCCTCCCCTACCATCTGATCCCAGGCTATCAAGTCTCATTACTACTTCCTCCATCCTCTTCCTCTGTGGCCTGACAAGACTGTGTGGCCAGAGGGAAGTGATCGAAGAGCAGGCAACAGAGTCCATTTCAGAGACAGCCTCTTCTCTTACTAGGGAACTCACATGGAAACTCAGATATAGGGCTATATCTGAGCAGGGGTCTAGGTTCTCTTCATGCATGGTCCTTGGTTCTTGCATCCACAAAGGGAACGAAGGAAAACACACACACACACACACACACACACACACACACACACATGATCATCTCCTTAGTTGTCTAAAGAGCATTTGACAAAATCCCACACCCATTCATGGTAAAAAAAAAAAAAAAAATTGGACAGATCTGGAAAACAAGTCACATACCTAATCATAATAAAGGCAATTTACAGCAAACCTATAGTGAACATCAAACTAAATGGAGAGAAACATAAATCAATTCCACTGAAATCAGGAACAAGGCAAGGCTGCCCACTTTCTCCAGATCTATTCAACATAGTACTTGAAGTCCTAGCTAGAGCAATAAGACAACAAAAGGAGATCAAGGGAATACCAATTGGAAAGGAAGAAGTCAAAGTATCATTATACGCAGATGATATGATAGCATACATAAGTGACCCCAAAAATTCTACCAAGAACTCCTACAGATGATAAACACCTTCAGAAAAGTAACTAGATAAAAAATCAACTCAAAAATATCAGTATCCCTACTGTATACAAAAGACAAATGGATTGAGGAAGAAACTAGGGACGTGTGCTGGGATGGGTTGATGTAGGGGTATGGGGTTTCCCTTTTCTGAGAGGAAGGGGAGGGGGAGAGAGAAAAAAAGATGGAAGGGTGGGAGCAGGAGAGGATGAGGGAGCTGCAGTTGGGATGTGAAGTGAATACATAAATAAAATTTTAAAATAATAAAAAACGTAATTAGGAAAACACCCTTCATAATAGCCACAAAAAACAAAAAAATAAACAACCAACCAAACAAAAAAACAAACCACATAAGGTATCTTGGTGTAACTCTAACCAAGCAAGTGAAAGACTTGTATGGAAAAAAGAAATACTGCCTGATGTATTATGTATTATATTGTATCCTTGAACTGTGAGGCTGAATAAAGCCTTTTTCTCCTTAAGTTTATTTTGTTAGAGTATTTAATGGCAGCAAGAAAAAAATGAACTAAGGTATTTGTTGCTATAAAATAGTAAATATTTGATAGTAACAAACTACTTTTTCAAAATTAAAAGTAAATGATCTAACCCAATATAACCTTGTATGAAATTGAGACATCACTGCATTTTTATATAAATCCTGCATTATTATGTTATACTTTTCATTTTTCAAAACAATTGTCAAATACAGTATTCAAAATGGTTTAATGTGTATCAATCAATTATTTTAAGCTTCATAATGTAGAGATTATCTATAAGAATAAGGCAGTATCAGGAAAGCCTATCCTCTGAATGAAATCCTACAATAAAAACATTAATTGTTCCTCATTATAATGATTCCCATGATAATCTATGGGAATGTTTTTAAATATATTCTTTCATCTAAGGTCATGAACTGATTAATATAAGTGTCTTTGAAATCATATTTTGTTATATCCTCTTTCCCTTGGCATACTGTTCTCTTGATGTATGGTTTAGTTCTTTGTCCTTGTTTTGAGTCTTGAGAATATAACACCTATCTACATCCAAACCAATTATGTGCTTTGCTTCTGTCTTGACTATTAAAGTAAATAAGGCTACCAGGAACAATGCCTATCCATAGATAGAGATCACTTATTACAGAATGATGATTTGGAGTGAGTGTTAGCAATCAGTATGGTGTAGCTGTCTTTGATGAATTTATCCAACCCACAACTGGGGAGACGATACAAAATATAGGTAATGACTATCACCCACTTTTTCCATTGACTCTCACCATAGTCTTTCCATCAGCTTTTCCGATCTCTTTCTTCATACACTAATAATATGAACTCTTCTTCCTTATTAGATGAAAAACAATACTTTCTGATTTCATTTTACAGCCCACTCTCCTTCCTACCACTCCTCATCTTGTTGTATATCCTTGAACTCCTTGAACTTATGAGAGAGCCCTAAGACTGGCCATAGAGTCTGATACTTTTAATCTCTGGACCTACAGCTCTGTTTCACATAGTGTTTTACTTCTTGCAGTTTTTTTTTTTTAAATTAAACTATAACCATCAAGATGCAGCCTTATTCTACTTTTGTTCTTTACTGCTGTTTGAATTCTACCTGTGAGTGGTGCCGGTGAGCTCCATGTGTCTAAGGCCTCCACTTTTTGAGTCTCATAATAGTTGAGTCTCAATATTTCCACTTGAAGCTCTTTCTTTTGTTATACTTAAAACCAATGCTCTACTTAGCAGTGTATCAAAGCAGATGCTGAGACTCATAACCAAACCTTGGGCAAAGTGCAGGGAATCATAGGAAAGAGGGGAGAGTTAGTATGACCTAGAGAGGACAGTAGCTACAAAAGGACCAAATATATCTGGGCACAGGGATCTTTTCTGTGGCTGATTCTCCAACCAAGGACCATGCAAGGAGATAACCTAGAACCCTTGCTCAGACATAGCCCATGCAGCTCAGCATCTAAGTGGGTTTCCCTAAAAAGGGAAACAGGAACTGTCTCTGACATGAACTCAGTGGTTGGATCTTTGACCTCCCTTCCCACACCCACCTCTGAGAGAGGAGCAGCTTTGCTAGGCCACAGAAGAGGACATTACAGCCAGCCTTGATGAGACCTGATAAGTTAGGGTCAGATGGAAGGGGAGGAGAATCTCCCTTATCAGTGGACTTAGAGAGGGGCAGGAAGGAGATGAGGGAGGAAGGGTGGGATTGGGAGGAAATGCAGGAGGGAGCTACAGCTGGGATACAAAAATAAATAACCTTGTAATTAATATAAAAAATAAAATTTATAAAAAAAGACCAAAAAATAAACTACAATGCTCAACTTTCTTATTTTCCTCATGACTTCATTGACTACAAGCTCTGTCCAAGGCTATGTATGTTTCTGTTCCTTAGTTTCTGAATAAGGAATACCCACAGAATTTAAATCCTAAGCCTGTCCTCTGTTCTTAGAAATTTACACTATTTCCATGACACCCATCTCTAATTTACATATAACTTCAAACTCTTTTACATTTATCTATACTCTCTGGCTAATCTTTGCTTCTGTATTTTCAATGGTCTAGACTAATCCTTACAACACATTTTCCATTTACACCTACTTTCTATGAGAACTTACAAAGAGTGAGGCCATCTTAGAGTAATTTTTAGCCTTCTGAAGTTTAGATCTTTTGCTGACCTTTTTCGTGATCTATTCCTTCTGTGCACCATTGCCATATAATTGCAACTAAACTACTTCTGTTATGACCTTGTGTTACTGATAAATATTCTCTGACCTAATAAAGCTCAAACTGAAAAAAAATCCTTGACCCTGCATCTAGTTTTTATAGTTTTCACCATCATAGTTTTGATTATATCTTCAACTATGCACCTCCTCTGATATATTTATTTTCCTATGATATCTTTGCTGTTCAAAATACTTTAAAAAAAACAAAAACAAAATACTTACATTGATGCTAATTTACATTATTTGCAAATTGACTTTATGTGGGAATATATTTAATAGAATCAATGCAAATTTAATAACAATCAAGGTTTTTCCCTGGAAATAAATCAGTTCTTTAGATGCCAAAAAGATGTGTCTTGCAGTTTCCTCTCCTGATGGCCAGAATGTTCTACCAAAAATAAGATATTGCTCTTCCTATATCATTTATAAAATACTCCACTTATTAAAGGTTCGTGAAAATTCCAAATAATACACATTCCTACAGTTCTTCCATGACTATTTTAGAAGTGAACATCAACAAATTAGGTGAAAGTGTTAGTGACCGTTAAGCTTTGCCAGAGAAATTACAGTTGCTGGCTACAATACAGACATTACAAAAACTCCTCTAGGGTAAAAATCCCAAAAGAATCAAATCATCAACAACCGAAACACAGAGCAGAAGTCCCTCAGAATTATAAGCATGTGTTTTGATTGTTTGCTTATATTTGCTTTTGTTTTGCTTTGTTTTATTTATTTATTTTCCTTTTAGGAGCTGGTTCTTTTGTTGTCTGCCAAGAGAAGCCAGTTAGAAGAAATATTTAAAAATTTAAAGCCCTTGTCTCTATTGTGGAAAAAAAAAATCACTGCCCCATTAATGGATTGATTTGATGTGTGTTCACATGGTAGACTTGTTGTTGTTTGCGACAGTGGTTATATGTGAAGTCTTTTTGTCCTAATTGCAACTTAGCAGTGAACTTCAAAACTGAGTAATAACACTCCAATTTATTTGCTTTTTTTTTAAATTTCTGTTTTGAATGACAGGTTCTCTGTTTTCAGATTAAGACTCTGAAACTAAGTGTGTACAGGCTATGAGAACTATAGCCATTAAAGAGCAGCAGCAGCCTTGAGAAGAAAAACACAAAGAGCCTATACCTTGTACGCCAGTGAGATGTTTATGATGAAAGTATTGTTCTGAATATCATTCACTGTACCAATTAAATAAGGGAAGAGAAAATCTGACAATTTAAAAAATATATACTGAGGATATCAGTGCCATAACTCAACATGTTTTATAAATGTGAGAGACCTAATGAATTTGATTAAAGTGGTTTAATTAAGGTATAGTCCAGAGTGTTACATCCCCCATCCAGACAAAATAGCTCAGTGAACAGGTAGTATGTCCCCAGTGAACTGTGAATATCAAAGTCGGGAAAAATGCTTCATTTTAATGAGCTGCATTTCCCGAGCCCAGACCTCTCCCCTGACAGGGTGGCTGCAGGAGGCAAAAATGAAAGTAGTTGTTCTCCTTTGAGACTTTCTGCTGCTAAATGCTGTGAATGCGAGAAATTAAAGTCGCAGCGCTGAGCTGCTGTGTGTCTGCTCTGGCTTATGCTTGCCCTTGGGCTGAAAATTGTTCTTAAAGGAAACAGCTCAACAATTAAGAGTATGTTTATATTTAATGTATATTTATAAAACTGTTACTGTTACTCTGAAGGTGTGGAAAATAAAAAAAAATGCAGCTCAATTTTAATGAATGAATGATATTGGTTCTTGTTGCAAGAAATAAATGTCTGTTCCTGACATGTATTTATATTGTATAATAAGTTTACTAAAATAAACCATTTAAATTTTCATTTGTACTTTAAATAAGGAAAGCCTAGCATTAAAGTTTCTAGAGAAACACACAGGAGTGAATGAATTACTATGATAATTATCATTTTGGAACAGGTATTTATTTGTTTATTTTTATTTTTCAAGGTGAGGTTGTGAGTGATTGTTTTAGCAATGTGAATAAAAATGAGACCAATGCCACAGAAAGACATTATTTCTTTGAACTTAGTATAGAATCCTTCCATTTGTTAACAACTAAATTACTAAGAATATAACCAGAACAAATACTTAATTCAATCTATAGAGAATTCACAGTTGAAGAATGCATTTGTATTCTTCCTAAAACCTGTTTTCCACCTTAAAAAGATAAGTCATTAAAAACTGAGGATACCTATTTATCAAGTATTCGAAACACCTTATTCATAATATCAAAATAGTAAGAAAATTTGGCATTTAATCATATGATATCTGAATATTCAATTCCCTAGTCTTAATTTTTCATGTGAAACTAGTACAGAGTACCATAAAACGTTATTTGTTGGCAAAGAGGTAGAAAATAAGAAATTACACTTGATTTCCATAATCGTTTCAAGAAAATTGGGAGGAAAAGTAAATACAATCCAAAGGAGTATATTCCCAGAGTAATCAGCGTAATTACCTAAGTTAGCTAAAGGATCACCTAAAGTTTCTGGACTTGTTCCAAGAAACTGTTCAGATCCAGGACAGGAGTTCATCGCAGCCATTACAGGGGAGGAATTCTACAATGATTTATAGCTTCTACCATCAAAAATACTGCAGTTGATAGCGGTTTGAGGATAATTTTTAACTGAAACTGATTTTCCTTGTAGAAGTTTGTCTTCCTTGGAAATCAAAGTGTTCTTAATTGTAGTCAGTGTTAGCGTAATGATTTTAAATTTACTTCCACGCACTGAATTAATGTGTGCTACTGTGAATTTAAACAAAGTACATGAAATCCCACTTTAATTATACCCAGTCTGTCTGTTTTTTTTTCTTCTTTTGTCCTTTTATATTTCAAGAATGTATCCTTTTCTTTCCTTTCTCTTGTTTTCCAAAACCGAATGGCAGCACAAGTAATTGCATACATATGGGTTATCTCCGAAGCTAAGCCACCAGAGTTTCAGTCACAAACACACTATTTCATGTTGGCAGAATGGTGTGGCTACTTCGGGAAGGCTGGTCCTACCTTTTACAGTTGACAATATTTGGATCCCTGTGAAATCGCAGGTGTCTGATTGTGTATTAGCAGCACAGATATAAAGGTAAGAGCCAGCCACACTTACTACAAAAGACCCAGTATGAACCCATTTAGAAAACTAATTTATCATAAATAGATTTGAAATTATTCAGCTATACACACTTTGACTGAACATGACCAAGGTTAATATGCTCATTAAGGTTTAAGTTAGCAATATCATGTTAATGGCTTTGTGAATACTATTTAGTCTATGATTTGATGGCAAAAGCAGTGCTGAAGCAACTATAATTTTTTGATATCATATTTGCAAGCAAAGCATGCGTGTCTGTTCTTGATATGTATTTTACACCGTATGACAATATCAGTAAAATGAGCCATTATATTGTTCATTATACTTCAAAGACAGGGAGCTCACCATTAGTGGCTTTCAAGAAAGCACATAAAATTATATGAATTAATGTGATGGATAATACTGAGAGACTCAACCTTAGTAACACAAGATTATTTTTTTATTCTTTTTAAGAGAGAAGGCATGAATGATATAATATACATGTCATATACATATATATATATATATATCACAAAGCTTTTCTTTTACCTTAATTTGTAACTACAAAATGTCTGTTAGTTTGAAGATGTTAATATAGTGTTTTACATGTTACTTTCTATAAATACTTAATACACTTCAATAAATACATAGTGTTATATCAATGAATATATAGAATTTAATGTAAGATATTAATTGATATTAAGAAAAACTAACCCTATTAAGTGGAAGAAATTACTGGTTGACACTGGCATATTCCAAAATAATTCCAAATTAATATTTAAAAGTGAAGTTCAAAGTAAAATATTTGTAATTTCTCATTTTAAAAAAAATTCTTTATTATTATTTATTACAATTTATTCACTCTGTATCCTGGCTGTAGCCCCTCCCACATGTCCTCCCCATGACACCTTCCCTCCCTCTCCCCAGCCTACCTATATCTCTCCCCTAGTCCACTGTTAGGGAAATTTCTCCCGTTACTATCTGACCCTAGACTATCAGGTCTCATCAGGACTGTCTGGATCCTCTTTCTCTGTGGCCTGGTAAGGCCACTGCTACAGAGGAAGCTGATCAAAGAACAGATGGGTATGTTACATGGTTAAAATCACTTCAGAAACCCATATCCGCATTTTTAAAATATCATTTTTATAATTGTATTTATTTTAAATAATACATATTGTGTAAGCATTTTGAATATTTATAAGGCGGTATAGAAAGTATTACTTGAGGAGCATGATTTTCATATCAAAATTCATAGGAAGCATAGGAACATAAAAATATGTACTTTTTTCTGGGAAAAGTAGCAAAGAAAGATAAATTAAAAATGATAAAACACCATGAGACAAACAGAACAACTACAAAAAAATATTTATACATGATTATGAAAAATATGTCTGAAATCCGAATAAGCATTATGGTAACACAGTTTTAGTGTGACTGTGGAATCAAATTATCCATTAAAAAATAGGTATTTCAGTTGAAGAAGCAACCCATTATGTAAGAGATAATGATGATGTAATCATACTTTAAAAAGAAGCAAAATGGCATATGGTATAATGGAGTAATAAGACCATGCTAGACACCAAAAGCAAATAAAGTATAATAAAACCCACCAGGCTCAGAAATGCTCAGTAATCTTTTTAAGTCATTAGCTAGAAAGATGCGAAAGACCCCACGTGCTAGGGATTACTGATGATATCCTTGATTATGTAGCAGAACTTGGCAGTAAGACTCTGTTCCTGAAAGCACCATACACTTGTGTCATAGAACATGGAATGATGGAACTGAGGATGCTCACGGGGGTGCTACATCACTGCTGGCTAGCTTTCACTGGGCTTGACACTACTCGGCAGGAAATGAATTATCAGTCTCATCCACATGGCAACCCTTCGGAATATAGTAACAACCGATCTGACAAAACTTGTTCGTGGTGGAATAGTGACACAAGTGTCATGGAAGCAACTAACTGCTTTTTTTTATCATTTTGTTGAAGTACTGCTCAGTAAGATGGACCCATGTCTGCACAGTTATCAGGACTCAAACTCTAGGCTAGACAATCACATACCCTACTAACTAACTTAGGTAATTTGCCAGTTTCTTTTTGAACTATCTGATGGAGACTGTAGACTCAGCAATGAGTGGATTTCTGAAGACTCCTTCGATTTCAGAATCTATCCTATTTCAACAGTTCTACAAGGAGGGTAGGGACATATGGAACCTTCCACCGTCCATGACTGGTGATTACCATATCTAGTCATGTACAAGGAACTGTAGCTACTGTGCTACTTCATTCTCAGCAGACTGTTTTGCAGTCTCTCTATCTTCTCACTTTTTCTTTTATTTTGCCATTTCTTCTGTAGTAGTCTTTGAGCCTAAATAGGTTTGGTACTAACATGCTGCTTAGGACAGAGAGCTCAGCAATAGTTTAAACTCAATTTTTACTCTTTTAACAATCTACAAATTGTCCTTGTAACTACATAGACTTCCACTAACAGTTTTTTTTCTTATTTGTTCTCAATATACTCGTATGCACACAAGAAAGTGCATGAGCATACACACACACACACACACACACACACACACACAGGACAGAGAAAGCAGAGAGACAAAAATAAACACACAAAAAAGAATTAAAATTGAGTAAATTTTGATGAGCATAAAAGGGAGGGAGGAGAATCTTAAAACTCTTCAATGTGTATGAAAGCTGTGGTTCTAGTTTCCAAAGAACCAGGATCCAGTCATGGATTTTCACTGATTTTCATTAGAATTAACTGTGGTCAGTTTCTCTGTTTTCAAATGGTTAGTTACTCAATATAAACCATGAGGTATTACTTCCTGAACTGTTGTAGTAAATGTTTAAAAAAGGTGGTGGGACTATCTATTATTTAATATTAGCTCTAAGATTATCATGGACTATTGTGTTAAATATTATTTAACCTGCTGTCATAATAATGAGACACAGACACCTATTAGATTTATAATTGCCTTATTTACCTTGGGCTGAACTGATATTTCATTTACGCTGTCTCAATATCCTCTCCATTCATTTCCCAGACCCCATTCAATGCCATCCACCTTAATCCTTCCTATCTGGACTTCCTTCCATCTGTTATCCCATAGTACTTGCTTGTGTTCTTTATCTAGGCTTTTTCACGCCATTATTGGAGTTTTTCCTCTCGGCTCACATGTTTTTTTCTCTCTCCATGCTAACCTGTCATGGTGTCTCCCTTTCTCTTCTTGTCCTATCCCTCTGTTTGCTGTGAGCCTCTCTGTCTTCCAAAGCCCAGGAACCTTACTTATACCTACTCTATTCTGCCCTGCCCAGGAATAGGCTTGTTAATCAACCAATCAGATATGTCTTAGGCAGGTTTACAAAAAACAATAATAATAACAGGTGTAACTTGAATCTTCTTTAGGTGGATCTAAATCTCAGTACTTCATGTATATATTCCAATGACTTTATGGATGGTCCTTGGATTTCGTCATTCAGTGACAGCTGTGGTGAGAGTGTTCCTGCAGGATATTATGGCTAAGATAAGGAGCTGAGACAGGACTTGTAGGTAGCCAAGTGTAGACCAAGAGTTGTGGGACTCTGCTGTCGGATTGCGTGTTTAAGCATTTGGATATGACAAACCCAGTATTTCTTTTTATCTCTCTAATTAAGAACCTCCAGTTAAAATTTTGTAGAATATTTTAAAAAGAAAATGTTTTCAAAATCTGAGAAGTGGGAAAGGAAATATGAAGAAGGAATAAAAAAAGTCAAATTGCCCAGTTGTTTTTACAAGTACATTTGTATAAAGGCAGCAAGGTTTGGAGTAAAAATAAGAAAACAAGTTTATCTCTATACAGGTATGAAGATTTCATGTACTACCTATGTACAGAATGTATCAAGAAAATGCTTAAACTTGAAAAGAATTTGTGGACTTACAAGATGGCTCTGCAGATAAAGGCTCATGGTCCTGCTGCCAAGCCTGATCACCTGAGAACAATTGTTGGTCCCTGCATGGTAGAAGTGATCCTCTCATCTCCATAGGTGTCATAGGATACGATATATGTGCATACCCACACTAAATAAATATATGCAAGAGAAGTAGCTAACTGTATTTCATGTAAGTATGTATATGTCTCATATTTTGGAAAGAGTGGAAACAACACTGCATTAGTCTGAGGAAGAGACTAATGTTTCTAATGAAAAATGTTAGATTTAATTTATTTTTAATGTGGCTTTTATTTCATAGATGAATTGGCTTTCAAAACAAAAAGCAAGAGAAAAGGCACCAGGATTAAAACATTTGTGTGACTTATTATTCAAGTTAACGAAAAGATGGCTATTTCTTTTCTCCAAAAATATAGTAAATATAGAAATCTCAATGCCCTTGTTTGTAGCTTGCTTTCACTTGCAGTAGTTTCCTCTGAAATCAATGAGTTACGGCATTTACAAAATTGGCAAAGTAATAATGGGATTAGCTACTTATTTTACATAGGAAACTGCCCTCTCTCTCGTGTTTGTTTTTGTGTGTGTATGTGTGTGTGTCATATGTGTCAATGTTGTCCATTTAAATAAAATGAACACACAGAGAGGACCCATTATTTTGTGTATAAAGACAAGGATAGAGTGATGCCTCTGGGAATAAAATAATCACTCATTCTCTCTAAGAAGAAAATGATCAAATGTTTAGAAGCCAGTTAAACATATATTATTATGGAAGTGAGGAGAACACAAGTTGGATATCTTCAAGGGTTCAAACTGTAAACTGGAAAAGAAAAAAGCTAAAGCAGTACCATCTGCACAGGTGATTGAAGGAAACTATCTGGAGTATGCATAGAAGAGTGAGCTGAGGTAGGGCTTCAAAAGGTGCTTGGTAGATAAAGAATCTGGACGCCATGTTTCAACAAAGGAAGAAGAAGAAGCTACAATAAAATTTGGAGTGAATGGATTTTAGCAAGAAAACAGCAGAGGAAAGAAAGAAGCTTGAAGGGGAAATATGGAGTCATAACAACTTCTTTGAGAAGAAATAGTTTTATGTAAAATCAATAGGAGACAAAGGAAAGGTGGAGGGGGAGATGAGAACTTAGTCAATAACTAATCAATAACTAAAAACGTAATAAATAACTAAGAGAAAGAAGAATGTCAGTCTAAGTGTGGTGAAAACTGAGGAGTGATGAGCTAAAGGGACATAGGAAACAAACCTGGAACTCAAAACTAGGGAAACAACTGGGATATAAGAAATCAAAGGAGGAAAAGAGGAGCTCAAAGTATCCTTAGAAAAATGAATAAATATGGGAAAACAGAACTTCAGGGCCTAGTGCAATGCCAGGAGAATGAAAAGGAGAGCTCAAATGTGGCTCAAATAAGGACTCCAATTAAAGGATGAAGAAGCAAGGGCTCAAGAGTGGGAAACAGCCTCTAAGAAATACCCAGTGTGAATGACTTTGAAGAAAAGCAAGATCTGACAGCTGATGGCTAAAAAGGCTTTTGAGATCCGCCTGAGTGTTGTTCAAAGGAATGTAGCAGGGATAAATGTTGTTCAGCTGACGCAATGGAAAAGGAAGCATTGACAATGGTATTTTTAAAGAGTGAGGGTACTCATCACTGGAGGCTATAGAACACAGACTATAAGAGAGTTTTGTCAGGAGTCTGTCTTCAAAGACTGTTTGGATGCCATCATATCGATGCCCATGACTGCCTTGGACAATTAAAAGAAATCAGGAGGAAAATGGCAAGGATGGTCTTCACATTTGGACTAAGAATTGTGGTTTTGGATGAGTAGAATTGTAATGTATCTGGTTAAAGTTCTTAAGCATATAAAAAGAGAAAACATGGAGCTGTATATATTGCTTACTGCATCTCTCATATGACTTTTTATTTTTAGACTCCAAATGCTAAATCTATTAACAGCTACCACATATTGTACATCTAATATATGCCAGCCTCTAAGAGATATTTTATACTCTTAAGTTTTGTTGGCCATCATAATTGAGTGCACACACACACACACACACACACACACACACACACACACACATACTGTGTAATTTTTTTTTTTACAATATGAGAAAACTGAAAAATGTCCTAAGTTCCTAGATTTAGTAATAGACAAAATTAGTATTTAATTCTTGACTTACCTGGTTCACTCTGTTTTTAGGACCTTAGATCCCAATAATGATAAACAATAACCACAAGACACTTTCAATTGCTTGTTGGGTAACCTATTGCTGTGTGAAATGGTGTAAAAGCACTTTGCCATAGTCTCCCTTCCCTATCAATGTATTGAGGTAGATCTGCTTAGGAAAATGCTTCTTCACCCTGAGCATGTTAAAGCAAGGAGAACTTCAGGGGTCTTATGAGCTCATTTATTTTTCCTATTCTGTATTTATATATTGTTTCACTTTACAGCCTGACTGTTGCTCCCTCCCTCCCTCCATCTTTTCCTCCCAGCCCCTTCTCCTATGCCTCCTCCTGTTTTCCTCAGAGACGGGGAGACCCCTCCACGTGTATTAATCCACGCTGGTACATCAAATCCCAGAAGGAATAAATACACCATCTTCCACTGTGGCAAGGCAAGGGAGCCCAGATGCTGAAACAGGATCCAAAGGCAGATGACTGAGTCAGAGACAACTCCCCACTTCAATTGTTAAGGGACCCACATGAAAAACAAGCTGCACATCTGCTACATATGTGTAGGGGGCCTAGGTTCATCCCATAGGTGTTCTTTGATTGGTTTTTCGGTCTCTGTGAGCACGCATGGGTTGGGGTTAGTTTACTCCGTAAGTCCTTTTGTGGTGTCCTTGACCCCTCCATCTCCCTCAGTCCTTACCTCAAGTCTTCCACAAGATTCCCCTAGCTCTGCCTGTTGCTTTCTGTCTGTCTCTGCCTTGTCTCCGCCAGCTGCTAGAGAGAGGGCTCCCCTGTGTAAGGCTAGGCTCACCTGACTTTTCATATTTGGTATTCACAATGTTTATCAGTATAAAATTAGAGTAGGTTATGAAGAGAATTGTGTGTACTCTCAAAATTCAGGTATACTTCCAAAGAAATCCCCTTTTTACTGTCTAGTAACCTTTCTTCCTATGGTAAGACAAGGCTCAGATGGCTTAGTACTCTAAAGCTTAACCTAAGAAAGGTTACTTCATCTCTCCATCAGGCTCATGCCAGTTAGGAAAGCTAGTGGGAGACTTTATAAAGAACCCCTTCATCTTCACAAAAGCTGTAAATTACATAAGCACACATTTTTTTTAGATTTATTTTATTTATTACATATACAGTGTTCTGCCTGAATGCCAGCAGAGGGCACCAGGTCGGATTATAGATAGTTATGAGCCACCATGTAGTTGCTGGGAATTGAACTCAGGACCTCTGAAAGCAACGAGTGCTCTTAACCTCTGACCTATCTCTCCATCCTCCAAGCACACATTTCTTGCACATGTGTCAGATATCTATAGGGAACATATATGAGTATATAAACATTTCCTAATCTACAAGTAACTGTCCATATTATACTATTATTCTATATTAACATTCTATATTATTCTATATTTTACATTAATAGTATATTGAGTTTTACTGAATATTTCAGGTTCCTCACAATGTTTTCATGAGTGTGCTTGTGTCCATGAATTTATGTACAAAATCTGCTCCATCTCCTGCCTCACATTGTCAGGGGAATCAACAATGGTATACTTAAAAAAGGAAGACTTCCTGAATGTACTATAATATGCTGTATAAAATGACAATTTCATTTATCTGCCACTAATGAGAAGAGTTCCTGGTCAACCAATACAAATTCAATTTACATTTTCAATTGATTACCTTTTCACTTGGGCCACGTGTGTTTGTTTTAAAGCCCGTGCCACTATTTGCTTTTCCCCACATTGCTACATGGTAGGTCTCGCTATTTTAAAACTTGTAGGGTAAATAATTTGTCAAAGATTTCTATATTACAGTACTATACTTAAGTAATATCCCTTTCTTAAACATAGTACAAAAATAGAAAAGTGAGGTTAGTGCATTTGTGAAAGAAAGATATCTTACAGATGAGTGCAATTGAAAGCATATAAAAAAGTCAAAATTCACAGGCACAAGAAGACAACAGAGCATAAAATTCCATGACATTGTGGGATTAAGATGATACTCAGCAATCAAAAAGGAGGAAATCATGAAATTTGCACGCAAATGGCGGGATCTAGAAAAGATCATTCTGAGTGAAATATTCCAGAAGGAGAAAGACAAACATGGTATATACTCACTCATATAGACCTATAAGATATGATAAACATAATGAAATCTATACACCTAAAAAAGATAATCAAGAGAGCAGACATGGGGTAAGATTATCAATCCTCCTTTAGAAAGACAGATGGGATGTGCATTGAATGTATGACACGAGTCTACTGAGCGCATCTGAAAGACTCTAACTAGCAGTGTTGTCAAAGCAAAGACTCATGACCAAACCTTTGGCAGAGTACAGGGAATCATAAGAAAGAAGGGGAGTTAGTATGATGGGGAAAGGATAGGAGCTCCACAAGGACCAAATATATCTGGGCACAGGGTCTTTTCTGAGACTGACATTCAACCAAGGTCCATGTATGGATATAACCTAGAACCTCTGTTCAGATGTAGCCTGTAGTAGCTCAGTAACCAACTGGCTTCCCAAAGTGCGGGGAACAAGGGCTATTTCTAACAGGAACTCAATGACTGGCTTTTTCATCTCCCCACCCCCCAAGGGAGGAGCAGTCCTGTTAGGCCACAGAGGAGGGCTTTGCAGCCAGTCCTGAAGATATCTGATAAAACAGGATCAGATGAATGGGGAGGAGGTCCCCCCCATCAGTGGACTTGGAAAGGGGCACAGTGGAGATGAGGGAAGGAGGGTGGAATTGGGAAGGAATGAGGGAGCGGGACACGGCTGGGATACAGAGTTAATAAAATGTAACTGATAAGAAAAAAATAAAATTAAAAAAAAAGATTTTAAAAAAAGATGATACTCAGCTGCATATTATATAGCCCTCATGATCCTAAATGTGTTTTTTATTCTAAATTAGAGTGGGTATTCTGCTATTAAGTAAACATAAGTCCAAGAACTTAATGGAAATGATTATACCTACAAAAGTATACATACTTACACATAGATATCACATCATGCATGCAAATTAATTATTTTTAAAGTCTAGAAGAGGGGTTAAGAACAATTGTAGGACCCAGAGCATCAGGCAGTTTGCAAAAAGAGTGTCTCCTAGCAATGTCAGAAGCTATATCCACAAAGTCTCATCAACAAGACTTTCTGAGCATGAGCTGAACAAGGAAAACAACAATAGACATGCCAAAGTGTACGTGGGGAGAACACAAGCCTCAACTTTCCAAACGATCGCAGGCAACAAAGGAACAACGAGAGTGCTTTGACAACACCAAATGGTCAGCCTTGAAAACATATATAGAGGTAATATTGTACAGACCTACGAGGTCATAAATAGTAGTGCAATAAATAATAGTATATGCACATACATATATTCATAAAACTACAATGAAATAAACAGGCATAAATTTGAAATGGAGAAATGAGAGTAGTTTAGAAGAAAAAGGGAAGGAGGAATAATGTATTATAATATCAAAAATAAAAGAAACACATCTTTTCAAAGACTAAAAAGGAAATGTATTTTTTTATAGTTTTCTAAGCACTAGGATTTCAAGATCAAGGGGAGAAAGGGCTTCAAGTTCCCCCAAATCTCTGTTGTGTCCACCCATTAGGCACACATATCTTCATTCTGTGACTCTCTCCTTAATAACCTGCCTTCTACGCAAAGTGCTAGGGACCCCCATATCTACTCTACACTTAATTCTTTACTTAAAGACCTATGATGAGATGAAACACATTGATATTAATAGCTTCATTGTATAAATTGTGGAATGGGATAACTCTTGAGCCTTTACAGTTACTGAACATTTCTTGATTTCAATGCTGATCAGCCTTAGGTAACGCTCTATTGAGGATAGCACTGATTTGGAGTATTGTATGGTGTTCTTTTTGTAAGGATACAAACAACAGTAGTACATAGCAAGCTTGCAGTTTTAAAAGTCAAACCCCTGGGCCCACAGGTAGAGCTAGGTTTGTTTTTTTGTTGGTTTTTCCTTTTTTGGTTTTTATTTGAGCTAATGATAACAAAAATATAAAACATTAGGCATGCTGCAATTATATTTTCACTCCCTTTTTCATCAGCCCAAAATGAAATCTCATGCTCAAAAAATTAATACTTTTTTTTAATTTAGATATTATATTTGTAGAATTCCATGCATAGGCACACTCTGTTTATATTATTTTCACCTCCCTCCCCAATTTCTTTCTTGTTCCTCCACCCACTTGGGAATAAATTGTGTATTCTATAATTATTACTGTTTTATACACATACATGTCTGTATAGGTACTCAATAGGTATATTGAGTGCAATTAATATTGTCCATACATACGTGTGTTTATAGCTGACCACTTAGATCTGGGTTACTTCTCAAGTGCTCATCCTTGGGAAAAACTAACTCTTCTTTTCTCCTGAGTCATTGCTTGCCTATAGCTGTCCATCTGGCATGGGATTTTGTTTTCCCCCATCAACCCTAGCATACCAACTCATGGTTGTTTTGTTTGTTTGTTTGTTTGTTTGTTTTGCTGTTGTTGTTTTTTGCACTTGTCTTGTATGAGCAAATATATTGTTGAAAATTCATGAGTACTATTATAGTACCATGGCCAGGTTTACAACATCAGGCAGAGCATTCTCTTATTGAGTGGGCCTTAAGCCCAGTTAGATGATCCACTCAGATGATTATCAATTACCTTCAGGACTTATGTAATACTGTTGTGCCACTAGCAAAATCCTACAAAGCCACGTATTGCTGTGGTTCAAAGGCTTACAGCTGGTTAGGAATTTTGATAACTTTTCTCCCTTGGCAGATTTCAACAATTAATCTTCTAAGGGTAAATATTATTATGCATCAAAATATTTAGTGCTAACTTCAAACTTTCTTCACCATCCCACTTTTAGATGATGTTTATCTTTGGAAAAGTAATAAATTGATAATGAGAAAAAAAGAGAAACACAACTTCACAAAATGACATTTTAACGGACATCACATTAAAATTAAGTCATTAAAACTGAACCCCCAGTAGGCAGCTTAATTATTATAATTAAAGCAAGTAGTTTAAGTAAAAATTAACCCAAGTGGTAATGATGTTTTTGAGTGTATTATATATTTCAATAAGCACAATCAATGAATTTTTTAAGGAAGTACATTCCATTTTTTAAATCTTTGCTTATTTGCAATATATTTAGATATTAATAAGAATAACATGTTATTGTACATGATTATGGATGCAGTCATTAATTCAGAAATACACTGTGGACAATTTGCTATGCTTTGAACTCCTTGGCCAACAGCAGGGTAGTATAAAGGTTATCAATTATTGCAGGCTTTCCTGGAATATGCAAAAGGGACATAACGCTTTGTGCAGGCATCACTGACCCAGAATGCCCCACTAGAGGCGTGTGGTATCTTCGATGGTTTAATTAATATAATACAGTGTGTAAAGGTTATCAATTTTTGCAGGCCTTAGTAAAGACACTTTGGTCTTCAGCGATATTGATGAAAACATTGTACATGTTGTCAGCCTCTCTCACCTGTAGAACCATAAACTCTAACACCACATAAATAGAATTGGCCCTTTCCTTTCAGCTGGGTGGGTATTTCAGCTCTCTAGAATGCTTTCACCTGCAAACCTAGGAGGACTGTTCCTGACCTCAGTGAACTGCTCCAATTACAATACTAATGTCGGCTATGAAAATAGAAACATAAAGGTTAAAATTATCTATTAATTTAGGCCTAAATTATAATGGTGTTTATCCCTTAATGCACTACATAAGTAAACAATGTTATTGCATGGAGAAATTATTATAATGTGTGTTTTATAAATATAATTGTGCCTGAATCTAAATTAGAGTATGGATTATTGGATAAGTGTCTAAAAAAGTATTTGGCAGTTTGAAATAACATCACAATAATGATATTTATGATGCTCTTGCTAACATAGTCTTATTTCTGAAAACTTTTTCATAGTATCAAATTTTTAAAATGTAGAAACTTGAAATAAACTAGCCTTGTTTGGACATCTGTGACAATAGCCTGCTTTATCAGCTGGCCTCATACTTTCCTCAATGTCTGTTCTTCATGTATTGGGAAATCATTACTAGACATGCAATGTCCCATGAAGACAGAGCTCCCTTCACTGGCACTGTTTAATACTCTCAGCCATCGTGACAGTTCTTTTTTAAAGTCTATCTGATCCTAAGTGGTGAAGGCTAATTGGAGTGGGGAGCTAGAATGGACATAATTCAGGAAAAAGCACCGAGGAAGAAGTATGTGTGATGGATCCCAGCAACCGAACATAACTAGAACACTGTTCTCACCAACCAGGTAAAAGCAATGCTTGCCATTTTAAACTGGTATTTCACAGCTCTAGTGATTTTTGATTCTGTAACACCCCTCACATGTCACTGACTATCTGTTATTTCAGATTTAGCAAATAAAGAAACTTCTGCCATAGAAAATGAATATATGCTTTCCATGATTCCAAATTTTATTGATACTCATTAAAACAAATAAAACTCAGATAAATTATCTCCTGTTTTTTAAATACACTCTTCAATGAAAATTTTATCTATTTTCTCAAACCAATGTCAACATGAAAACATGTTTCTGCAGTTGCTAACCAAAAACGCAGAGCTGAAAACATAGTAGATTCTTAAAATGGTAGTTTATTAGTTCTCAGTGAAATTTTATTACCCTCCTCTGACCTCTGTATTATTCTTCCTAGAGATATGAATGCTGCTTCAATTCTATTCTATAGATACTGGATTGTGTTGCCCCTCAGTCTCTTACACTTTAATATTGGTAAATCACTTTTAAAATTTCCCCAAATGGATTTAATGCATTTCTATGTTGAATTCTAAAACCAATGTAATGATATTATAAGTGGGTGTTTAAGTGGCAATTATCTAGGAGGGTAGGGTGTTCACAGATTAATAATAATAATAATAATAATAATAATAATAATAATAATAATAATAATAATGAAGTTCCCTCCTTACCCAAATACTTAGGAGATTTGTCTCACCTTCTAGCCTGTAGAGATACAGTGAAAATCTAAGGGTGTTAAAACCCAGACTCCTACACCTGTCATGGCGGATTTCAGCTTCAATAACAGTGAGAGATAAATCTGTGCTTGTAAACTACAATGTTTATAGCATCTTGTAACATCTACTGAACTAATATATAATAGCACTTGCATTCCTGAATGAGAAAATGGTTTTGTGAAAAAAAAGCTTTGGTATTTGAATATAAATTAGTCCATCACTCTTTGAAACCTAAGGTGTAACTGCATTTAACCTAGAAGAGCTCCTAAGCTTCCTACCAAATGATAAATGTCCATGTTAAGTCACATCATTATGGTCCTGTTTAGCACTGACACAGTAAAGGAAAGCACAGTAAATTATGGCTTGCAAACAACAGCACTGTATTCTGTCCGTATATAAACCACAACGCTGAGGGATGCGGAAGATACAATATTCTGTTGCACAGATTTACCTTGACTTTAACCCCTGATATTTCATGTTTACATCTCTTCTTCATTGCCTCAGTTCTTCCATGTGTAACTTTGGTCCTTGTGGAGCTCCTATCTTTTCCTCATCAGACTAACTCCCCTTCTTTCTTATGATTCCCTGTACTCTGCCAAAGGTTTGGTCATGAGTCTTTGCTTTGAAGACACTGCTAGTTAGAGTCTTTCAAATGCGCTCAGTAGACTCCTGTCATATGTTCAATGCGCATCCCATCTGTCTTTCTAAGTGGGGATTGATAATCTTACCCCATGTCTGCTCTCTTGATTATCTTTTTTAGGTGTATAGATTTCATTATGTTTATCATATCTTATAGGTCTATATAAGTGAGTATATACCGTGTTTGTCTTTCTCCTTCTGGGATATTTCACTCAGGATGATCTTTTCTAGATCCCACCATTTGCCTGCAAATTTCATGATTTCCTCCTTTTTGATTGCTGAATAGTATTCCATTGTGTAAAAATACCACAATTTCTGATACAACCACTCTGGAAATGTATCTGGCGCTTTCTAAGACAATTAGGAATAGTGCTTCCTCAAGACCCAGCTATACCACTGCTAGGTATATACCCAAAGTTTGCTCAAATACACAAAAGGGATATTTGCTCAACCATGTTTATAGCAGCTTTATTTGTAATAGCCAGAACCTGGAAACAACCCAGATGTCCATCAACGGAGGAATGGGTACAGAAATTGTGGTATTTTTACAGAATAGTTTTTAAAACTCTTAGTACTCTGAGTTTTCCTCCTGAAAATCAGTATAGGATCCACAGCACAGCTTGGTAATTTCAACAACACGAATGCCGAAGATCCTGAGTTTAAGCCCAAGTAAGGTGCTGAGCTACAGAGCATGTGTGAGGCTTGTTCAGGCAATGTAGGAGAGTCTTTTTTCAAAATAAATCTAAGGCAGAATTCTAAATATATTTTACTGGTAGAATGATTGCCTAGGATGTATGAAGTGCTAAGTGGAAACTCCAGGATTCTCCCCACCTCCCAAGAGAGAGGGAGAGAGACAGAAAGAGAAATTCAAAGAAAATATGCTGTTATTTCTTCATCAAAACTTTATTATATGTGGGAATGATTTGCTGTGCTTCACTGGTCTAGGTCCAGGGAAGAATAGTGTTTCATTGGTACTAGAACCCAAGCAGAGACTTATTTACTTATTTATTTATTCATTCATTTATTTGTTTGTTTGTTTGTTCATTCGTTCGTTCATTCATTCATTCATTCATTCATTCATTCATTTATTTTGCCTTCCATTTTCCAGCCTAGGAGTCCCATTGCTTGGTATGGAATAGGTTCAGCCTCTGCCTCTGTCTCCATATAACTAACTTCACCTTTCTCTCTCTCTCTCTCTCTCTCTCTCTCTCTCTCTCTCTTTCTCTCTCTCTCTGTTTCCCCTCCTCTAAGAACAACAAGAACTGTACTATCTTTGCTTTACTACAACTTCAAAGACCTTATTCAAAATAAACTCACTTCCCAGACACTGCAAGTTAGGTTTCAGTATGGGCTCTTGGGGGAATTCCATTCATTCACAGTAAATGTCAAGCAGAATGTAGGTCCACAGAAGTGGAAAAGTCTGAGATCTTATTAGTGAGTCAATCATAATGTCATCATTTCTAGATTTCTAAGGATATAACAAGTAACCCCACTGGGAAAAAGATAGAAATGGAATTTAGTTTAGTGGGAATAAAATATTCTCAGTGACACTCTATAGTGGACTTATCTGATCTGATGCCAAAAACAATTCATTATATTAAAACTTTATATGAAACAAAATAAAAGAACAGCATTATAGTGAATAAACCAGAAAACCTTTTGTCAGACATGTAGTCGTTATTACATCTTCAACATTAAATTCAATTCACACCTGGCAAGGTGGATCACACCTGCTATCCAAGCACTAGGGAGACTGAGGCAAAGACACTGTCACTTTGTTGAGGGCAGTCTGGGCTACATAGTCAGATCCAGGTCACACTGAGCTACAGTAAAGAAGTATATCAAAAGAAAAAAAATCACATATAAAAGAAATCACTCCAAACCTTGTGTAGTTATGACGTCATTGTCACAGCGACCAGCCACCAAGGTCCATAGCCATCAATAGTATAAAGATGTGAGCTTTGTTCACTGTGGCTCTGCTCATACTTCCAGGTGAGACAGTTTGGAGTTGGTGACGTTGAGTTTGTATATGCTGTGTAAGCTCATTGGTGCCTGTCTATCTTTTCAGAGTTAAGTAAAATTGTAATAATAAAAATTTTCACGAATCCTTAACCAGTATTATGAAAACAACACTTTTTTTTTTCATTTGCGTTCATAGTATGGTAGGTAATTACCACTAACTAGAATGAGGAAAAGTGAAAGTATAAAAAAATATTTATATTGGTGTTATATAATCTACTTTATTACTATGATGGATACAATGAGGTATCCTCTTATTTTCTCTATTTAATGGATTTTTCACTGACATCTGAGTCCATCCAACTTTATAGATATGTTCTTTAGTCTGCTTCCTTTTTTTATTTTTTTTCTTTTTGTTATAGGTCAACATTATTCCTTACGCAGCTCTGAAGCAGTTAAATATTTTGAAATCTTTTGATTTCTGCAGCCCTTCTGGTGGAATATTGTGCATACACAGTGCTCAAGAAGAAATGGCAGTCTATTTTCCGTCATGAATAAAACAGGCCCAGCTCAGGGGGGAAATATTGACTTGGTCCTTTTATGTGTAATGAGAATTAGAAGCTTTCTTGCTGGTTTACTAGAGAATAATGGATACTTTCAATGTAAGCTCTGCTGACCTTATTTAGATTTTAAATATGAAAACTACTGAAACTCTAACAGCAAGCAGAGCATCAAGCACATAATGCAGCTTCCCCCATAATAACAAAGGTTGGATGGCGTTAAACTTATGCAAGGAGCAAACAGAAAAAATTCCTGGCTGCGCAAAGGATGGACTCATCATTGTCAATACCAAATAATGACGTTAGGGGGAAACCATTCTTAAAGAGAAAAATGGGCTGAAAATCAGGATCTTTTGATGGAATCATTAAGTGTTTTTTTTTTTTTTTTCACAGCAACAGTGAGAAGCAAAATAATGGTGGTTATATTGATAATAGAGTGAGTCAGGATATTCTGAAAGAATGTATAGTTACTTGTATTAATACTCTAGAATAATATAGAGTTCCTGGCAAATGACAGATTAGAATTGTCACCAGAAAAAAGGTACTAATTGAAATACTTTGCAGAGGGGCGGAAGATGCCGCTCAGCTGTTAAGTCCTCTTCAGAGGACCCCATCTTCAATTCTGAGGACCCACAGGGTGATTCACTGTTGTCTCTCATCCCAGTTCCAGGGGATCTGAGACCCTCCTCTGTCCTCGAAGGGTACCGGGCGTACAGTTGGTGCAAAGGCACACATGCAGACAAAATACTCACCCATATCAAATAAAAACAAATACCTGGAGGTCAGCAGTTTTAGAGTCAGAATATACGTTTTCAATATATGTTTTTCTTTTGTACATTCCATACCTACATGTGCGTGTGTATTTACCTCTATCTTTTTTCTTCTCCCTCAAACCCCTTTTCATGTGTATAACCTGCTCTTTCAAATGTCCTTTTTTCTTTAACTGTTACACACACAGATAACACATCTTCTATGCAACATGTTCTGTTTGTGTAACGCTACTTGCATGTCTATGATCTCCTCAGGGCTGAACACTTGTTATTTCATAACAAACTAAGTTTTGTTTTTAATCTTTTTCATTAATTAATTAATTTATTATAATTTATTACAATTTATTCACTTTGTATCCCCTCTGTATCCCCCTCCCTCACCTCCTCCTATTCCCACCCTCCCTCTCTCTTCTAGCGCTATGCCCTTTCTCCAGTCCACTGATAGGGGAGGTCCTCCTCCCCTTCTCTCTGACCCTAGCCTATCAGGTCTCATCAGAGCTGGCTGCATCTTCTTCCTTTGTGGCCTAGTAAGGCTGCACCACCCAAGGAGAGGTGTTGTTTCTAACTTACAATTGATCCTCTTGTCATCTGGAAGTGTTGTTGTTTAGGATGATCATATCAACTTCAAACTTTCATCAGCGTTTTTACTACACTTTCATTCTAACTCTGTCACTGGAGATCTGCTAACCTTAATTGTACACAGTTGTCCCATTCCTACAGTAGGAACGCAGCGCTTCCAAATTTCAATCCCTCGGTCAGGTAGGAGACTGGCATTTTCTAATGTACTGGAATAATGTGATGTTTAAATAGCAAAGTCCATCGGGCTGGCCGAGGATTGCCTAGGACCTGCTTGTTTGAACAGCTGATAGATGACTGTGATAAACTTTGCTTCGGTGATTGAGCCTCTGTACCTAATGCACTAGGGAGGGCTTCTGTCCATCATGGGCCTAAAGAGCACATTTCCACGTGACCCCTGTGATTGGTTCTTTACCCCATACAGATATAGCACTAGGTGCTTATATTACAGGGTGCACAAAGTCGTTGTCAAAATAGCAATGACTTTAAATTTTTATATACTGATGAATATTGTAAAAGCTGAAGTGTCTTCTTTTTCACGTTCCTCAAAGTTCTTTTTTTTGTTTATTCTTCATCATTTCTATCATTTTTAATAATACATAGTCTACATTTTGTAGCTATAAGTCTGCCTATGGTCACATGATTAAGACAGTAACATGAGCTTTTTTGTAATAAATTTGCATTATACTTAAAGCATTACTTACAAGCTGAATGACTTATGACGCAAATGAGGGGATAAGACTGGGTGGAGACTGTGAGAAAGTTCCTTCTATAATTCAAGTGGTGCTAACTTGTAAATAGGCAAAAATAAAAAATAAAAAATAGCAAAGCGGTCACTGAATATTTTCATTTTTGTTTAATTGTGAACTTTCTCTTTACTTGGTTATGTTTTGACATCTTTTTCCTTGATGGGAAATTAAAGAGAGTCATAGGGAACAAAGTAAGGCATGCTGTTGCTTAAGCTTCTATTCTAACTCTAACAGACAATAGGAAGTCATGAGTAAATGCAGAAATACAAGTCGTCTTCTTCTTCTTCTTCTTCTTCTTCTTCTTCTTCTTCTTCTTCTTCTTCTTCTTCTT
>NW_026596147.1:10240199-10244930 GCF_907164565.1 Psammomys obesus | reverse complement strand
TTCTTCTTCTTCTTCTTCTTCTTCTTCTTCTTCTTCTTCTTCTTCTTTAATTTCTAAGTATGTTGGGGTTTACTATGCTCCGTACCAATCTTTAAGTGCAAAAATCAATTTCTTGGAGGCCAGTGAGATGGCTTAGGAGGTAAAGTAGTGGACACAAATTCTGACGACCTGAGAGTGATCCCAGGGAGCAATAAGGGGAAAAGAGAAAGCTGACTCTTGCAAGTTCATTTTGTTTATGTGTCTGTGTGTACATATGTTTGGTGGGGTTTGGTGACTGCAGAAACCGGAAGAGAGAGTCAGATCCTTTACCTGTGGTTGTGAGCTGCCAGTGTGGGTGCTGCTAGCAGAACTCTGTTCTGTGGATAAACAGTAAGCACTTTAACCTCTGGAAATCCCTTCAGCTCCAGAAGCAGACATTTGTAAGAAATTCCAATGTACTATTAATACATTTTTCTGATTCTTTGGATAGAGAAAAGCTAGATCACTAATAATTAGAAAGCAGTTTATAACCAATGGACCAGAGAGCTCCAAAACAAAGATGATCAAAATCAAGTCTTCAGGGAAAGAGGTGGAATGATAATATAGACTTGATAGCACCATGATAGTGTTTTTTTTTTTTGTTGTTGTTGTTGTTACTGTTATAGAAGAGGATGGATTAATCTTGTTCTTGATATCCCATCTGTAAATCTCATTTTTCAGAGAACGTTTTATGGATGTGTTTACAAATAGAAAGAAACAACAGAAACAACCTTGATAGACCTGTGGGAATGATATTGAAGATGACCTTGCAAGCATTAAGGCTCCAAGAGTTGTAGAAATTACAACTAATTATTAGAAGGTCATAAAAGGTCACATTCATTATGTCAATGATAGTTTTTTCCATAAATGTGTTTTCTATAATGTAGCAAGTCCAAAAAGGAATTTGGGGGTGGCTTGAGTGTGTATATTTTAAATCTCCATCCTCTTTTCCAATAGCTTAGAATGTTGATATTCACTGTGTGCCCCTGTCTACAGATAGAGACATCTGTTTAGGAGGCCTCTGTATTCCCTTGACCAACCTAATGTACCTACCTGGACTTAATTAATCACCATAAAGAATATGGTAAGTGAGTTATCCCAGAAGCAGAAAGACACACATGTATATACTCACTTATAAGTGGATATTAGACATATAATATAGGATAAATATACTAAAATCTGTACACCTAAGTAAGTTAAGCAAGGAAGAGGACCCCAGGTAAAATGATCAATCCTCATGCAGAAAGGCAAAGGGGATTGACATCAGAAGAGGGATAAAAGAAGCAACAGGACAGGAGCCCAAGACAGGGCCATTGAAAGACTTTACCCAGCAAGGTATCGAAGGAGATGCTGAGACTCATAGCCAATATTTGGGCAGAATGCCGGGAATCTAATGAAAGAAGGGGGAGATAGGAAAACCTGGAGGGGACAGGAGCTCCACAAGGAGAGCAACAGAATCAAAAAATTCTGGGTGCAGGGTTCTTCTCTGAGACTGATACTCCAACCAAGGCCCATGCATGGAGATAACCTAGAACCTCTAGAAACTGTGCACAAATGTAGCCCATGGCAGTAGTCCCCAAGTGGGTTCCCTAGTTATGGAAACAGGAACTATCCCTGATATGAATTCAGTAGCTGCCTCTTTGATCACCACCCCCTGATGGGGAAGCAGCCATACCAGGCCACAGAGTAAGACAATGCAGCCAGTCCTAATGGGACTTGATAGGCTAGGGTCAGTGGGAAGAGGAGCAGGACCTCCCTTACCAGTGGACTTTGGAGGGGGCATGAGAGGAGATGAGGAAAGGAGGGAATGAGGAAGGGGGCTACAGCTGGTATACAAAGTGAATAAACTGTAATTTATAAAAATATAAATATTTTTTTAAATTGAAAAAAAAGAATATGTTGCACAAAATAGTCTTTTTCTAATTTCTTAATTTCTCTCTAATATTCTCCCACCAAACTTTCCCAGTTAGCTGTCACTCCGTTCTTGGTAATTTAGTTCTTTGTGGTTCTCATTACTCAGACTCTTTTTTTCCCCAATATTCAGCAATGCAGCATGTTTTCCCAATTTAACCTCTAGACTCTTGCGATGCCCTACCAGCATCACATAATTGAGTTGTTTTTTTGTTTGTTTGTTTTTTAATTTTTATTTTTAGATTGTTCTAGTTGCTTTTGGAATGCTATCAACAATCTTCTTCTGTTTCATCTTGACTCTAGATGACTGCCAGATTTCTTCAGAATGTATTCTTCTCATTTGACTATCATTTATATACTGACAGAATTTGACATTGTAAGGCACACAGCTGACATCTCCCTCTAGTGAATAGTTTTGAAATTGTCTTCTTCTAATATCCATTGGATTAAATCCTGCCTAACCACATTTTTTTTAATTCAAATGTGTAATTGGATGCATTCCTAGATTTATGAAACAACATGAATTTGGTCTCCTTTCTTGAAAAAAGTAAATCTATAACTCTTTAATATTTTTTTTACTATTAGAAATATGAAGATAGAGAGAGATAGAAAGACCTGGAGGAGACAGGAGCTCTACAAGGAGACCAACAGAGCCAAAAGACCTGGGTCCAGGGGGGCCTGCAGAGCCTGATACTCCAACTAAGGACCATGAATGGAGAGGACCTAGACCCACTGTTCAATGGAAACCCATAGTCTGCTCAGTTTCGAAGTGGGTACCTTAGTAAGGGACAGGGGCTGTCTCAAACATGAACTTAGTGACAGGTTCTTTGATCATCTCCTCCTGTGGATTGCAGCCTTGCCAGGTCACAGAAGAAGATGATGAAGCCAGTACTGATGAGACCTGATAGGCTAGGATCAGATAGAAGGGGAGGAGGACCTCCCCTATCAGTAGACTAGAGAAGGGGAATAGGGGGAGAGACATGTTGAACAAGACTGGCTTTCTACTTTGTAAAAATGTGATATTTGTCCTAAACTTTGAACATTTTCAGTAACCTTAAAACTATTTTACACTCACTAAGAGTCACAAAGCGCATTTTGTATCACATAGATAATAATTTAAAGATCAAATAATTTATAAAGTCTTTGCATAGTTCATAGAGTTTACTTATAGTTGCAGATTTGTACTAGATGGTATTCTAATTACAATAATATCTTGAGGAGGTAATCAACCTATTAATCCACCTCTGGGAACAAGTTATTAAATAAATATTTAGCTTTTGTAGTATAATATTCCTCCACACAACATGGAAAACCACATTTGTACCCTTGGACATCAAATAAATTGTCCTGGCGTTTCTAAGTGCTTACTATTACTTCCAGAATGTGTTTAGTCATAGACTGTTAATGAAACTTCATGAATAATTTTGGGAGCAGACCACCATATTAGGGCTATTGAACAAAACTATAGCATTTGTTTAAATATGTTCATTGTTTCTGCAGACTATGAGCTATGTGAATGTTCTAGTTGTTGGAAAAGAAGTTATATATTTATTATTTGTTTGAAACAATTCAAACATACTCTGACTCTCGTAATTTAATCTGATTGTTCTATACTTTCTATGTTTAAAAATTATTTTATTGATTAGTTTTTTTTAGATGTGTAGATTTTAGTATGTTTATCCTATATTATATATCTAATATCCACTTATGAGTAAGTATATACCCTGTGTGTCTTTCTGCTTCTGGAATACCTCACTTAGGATGATCTTTTCCAGTTCCCACCATTTGCCTGCAAATTTCATGATTTCCTTCTTTTTTATTGCTGAGTAGTATTCCATTGTGTAGATGTACCACAATTTCTTTATCCATTCCTCAGTTGAGGAGCATCTAGGTTGTTTTCAGCTTCTGGCTATTACAAATAAAGCTACTGCAAACATGGTTGAGGAAATGTCCTTGTAGTATACTAGAACATCTTTGGATATATCTAGGAATGGGATAGCTGGAGGACTCTGACTAAGATGTTCAGTCAATATTCAGAAAGGCAAAGAGGATAGACATCAGAAGAGGGAGAAAACAGGGAACAGGACAGGAGCCTACCACAGAGGGCCTCTGAAAAGCTCTACCCTGCAGGGTTTCAGAGCAGATGTTGAGATTTATAGCTCAACTTTGGGCAGAGTTCAAGGAATCTAATAAAAGAATGGGGAGATGTAAGACCTGGAGAGAACAGGAGTTCCACAAGGAGAGCAACAGAACCAAAAAAAATCTAACAAAGGGGTCTTTTCTGAGACTGATACTCCAACCAAGGACCATTCACAGAGATAACATAGAACCCCTGCATAGATGTAGCCCATGGAAGTTCAGTGTTCAAGTGGGTTCCATAGTAATGGGAACAGGGACTGTCTCTGACATGAAATCAGTAGCTGGCTCTTTGATCCCCTCCCCCTGATGGGGAAGCAGCCTTACCAAGCCACAGAGGAAGACAATGTAGCCAGTCCTGATGAGACCTGATAGACTAGGATCAGAAATACAGGGAGGAGGCCCTCCCCAATCAGTGGACTTGGGGAGTGACATGGGTGGAGAAGGGGGAGAGAGGGTTGGATTGGGAGGGGAAGAGAGAGGGAGCTGCAGGAGGGATATAAAGTGAATAAACTGTAATCAATAAAAATAAAAAATAAAAACGTATTTTATTGGCAGGTTCATTTATTTTTATTTATGCCAATATTTAAAATAGTTTTATTTTGTTTTAAATTACATATGTGTGTGTGTGTGTGTGTGTGTGTGTGTGTGTGTGTGTGTGTGTGT
>NW_026596147.1:10169382-10240189 GCF_907164565.1 Psammomys obesus | reverse complement strand
TGTGTGTGTGTGTGTGTGTGTGTGTGTGTGTGTGTGTGTGTGTGTGTATGGATCAGGATATAAGTTTTAGATTCTCAATCTCACCTGATGTTAAAATTTGGAAAGGTCAAGAATGAAAAATGTGGTGACACTAAAAAGATACTAACAGTGAGGTCTGGAGAAATGGCTGAGAGTTTAAGAGAGCTGTTTCCCTTGCAGAAGACCTAGGTTGGGTCCCAGCACACACACGGCAGCACACAATCCTCTGTAATTCCAGTTCAAGGAGATTCACTCCACTCTTCTGGAACTGAGGGAGCCATACACATGTGGTATTTATATGTACATGTGAGCAAAACACTATTATACATAAAGTAAAAAAAATAGCTGTGTTTTGATGTTTTGGAGTATAGTTTCACCAACATCTCTAGGAGACACAATCTCAGAGTAAAGTTCCTTGTCTTGGCTCTTCCAGTCTTTCTTCTGACTCCACCACAAAGATCAGTGGCCTTAAGAACTGAAGTTGTAATGAATAAATCTTAAATACAAAGCAAAGCAGACACAAAACACTGATGAGACAACTGCCATCCTGCTCTTCTTTCCCAAACATAAAGTTAAAAAATAAAATAATAAAAACCTCTCATGTTATAAATTTGCAGTATAACTGTATTCTCAATATGTTTGAAACCTATAAACCAAAGCCATCACTCAAATCTACAGCTCTCTAGATAGAGGATGAAGATGTCATTTTTTTACTGTCTCCTCTATGGTCTCATATATCACTGATTTTTATATTTTATATAATATATATAGTCATATATGTGTTTTTGGACTTTGCTTTCTGGAATGTTTTAATTTTTCCACATTCACATCACTAGTTGACATTTAGCCTAAAATATTTATCCAAGTTTCCGTATCTAAAAATATTTAAAATTATATATGAAAATTTATCTTAAAAAGAAATACATATATAGAATAACACTTTTTAGAAACATGAAGTTCAATGAACTAAACAAAATATTCCTAGCCTCATAGATAACCAAAGTTTATATTACATAGGTAACCAAACAATACATTACTTTCTTGCTTCAGTACAAAAGCATTAGTGATTTTTAATAATTATTCTAATATATAATTGAGAATTTCAGAGAATTATGAAATTTATCAGCTTGAAATTAACTATAAATATGTCTATAAATATAAATATATGTTGTATCTATAAATATATATTATATATCTATAAATATATCCCTTATGTTTTCTAAATTTAACAGGATTAAATGAATTCTCTGCATAAAATATCTATATGTTTGGTAAATAAATACATAACCTTGATGTCAAAATGTGTTTACAGATAAATTCCCTAATAGTTGTGGGATGTACTTCATGGTACTAAATTATATTCTGAGTCATTGTAACCATTAAATTTATTTACCATCTTGTCAAAACAAATGAGTACACTCCTAGCCACAACTCACTTTTTGTTGTATAAACCATTCCTCCTTTTCCCAAACCATTTTTTTTCTTTCTATTCCCACTAGAGATGGAGGGTAAAGTTGCTGTTCTATTGACAAGATTCTAGTTTAGGACCTTGCAATGATTCACTTGGGTGTGGAATTATTTCCCTTGAAAAGCAACAAGGGAGTGCTAAGATGGTAAAGTAATAATTACTTCCTTCAGCAGCAATAGTTTAGGGAGAAGCCCAAAGACATATGGGCTGAATATTTAGCAGACAGTGATAATGGTGAGGTCACAGATATGACTCTGTGGAATGCTAGCAAAGCAGTATTGCCAGGAAAATTGATTGAAATCTTTGCCCAAAAGAAAAGGGAAAGGCAACTACAAATACCAGAGTTAGGGACTAAAATTAGGAGCCTCCAAAAGGAGCATATTAAGAAGCGTAAGGCTAAAACTAATTGATTTAGAAAACGCCAAGGGGAAACTTAATAGGATTCTAAATGAGAGAGTGGAGTATCTAATAATGCGCTGTAAGACCGAGTTTCCTTCCCATGGCAATAAAGCAGATACTATCGTGGCCTGCTAACTTAGAGGGAGAACACAATTGAGACTAATTAGGGAAATTAAGGGACAAAAAGGCCCTACTCAAACCCCAGTGAAACAGGAACCAGCATTGTTCCTTATTATTCTTTCAGAGGTACAGAGCATGAAAGCTTTTGTGTTATGTTAAAGTTTCTAGACGCCATTGAGTATGATAAACTCCAATCTTCACCATTCAATGTGCCCTTTAAAGCTTTGTACATTTGTGATATTTAAGTGTCTTCCCATGGATATAGTGCAGAGTTTGGGGCAGAATGTAAACAAGCAATAGACTATTCTGAAAAAGATAATGAATTTGGAATCAGCCATGTCTCTTAAAACAGCTAACATTTATGATATATTTCTTCTAAATCCCCATATAAAATCAAAGTTCCTGACTTCCTATTTTTAACAAAAACAGCCATTGATTTACATTCCCCATGTAGAAACTCTAAGGTAATAAATATTGTAATGAAAAGGTCAAAGATTCTTTATGTCAAAAAACAAAACAGACTAATAGAAGGTGAAAACAATAATGAAATGATTGAACTTAATGATGTAAAACTTGCTATCCATTAGGACAAAGTGGTCTGGGAGCCATGTTAAGTGTTTGCTTTTAAAACACAAATAACTTATTTGTTAATAGGACATAGGATCAAATTTTAGATCATCACGTATTGAAGAAACAACACTTGGTCCTGCCACAATCGTTTCTTTAAATTCAGATAACAGTATGTAATCTCCATTTTATTTTCATATGAAAAATGACGCTGGGCACTCACTCGGATGATTAAATAAGAACTATGTGACTCCCTGGGAAAAATTCTAATTACTATTTCTACAGTTGCTCATTATTAATTTTTCTAATGGCATTTATCCACTTTTAAATTTCCAAATTACAACTAGGCAATAATTTAATCTCCCCTGTGTTCATTAATTTAATTTATTATTTTATGTAGACATAGTCTATAATCTAGTTAACTGAAAAATCTAAAAGTCTTATTTCTTTACAATAGTCAATACTTACAAACAGTATTTGTTATATTGTTATTGTTGTGTTTTTTTTATTATAATACTTTCATGGTTAAAGATAAAACACTCAGTGAAATCTATACATCACAGGTTTATGGGAAGAGAGTTTACAATAGATATGATACAAAGTTCTGAAACATGAGAATTTCTTCACAGGGGACAAGGTTTTGCTAAATGACTAAATCAGGCCTTGAATTTTATTTTAATGTAGTTTTCAGTGGCTTGAGCTTGTAGTCCTTCTGCGTAGCCTTGAAGTGCTGTGATTATGGTGTGTGCTCTGCCATTTATCACAATACTACCAACGGATTTACTCCCAGCACAACCTTCAGAGCAGTCTAACTGACACTGCAGAGATAGCTGAACTGAAACCGTGCAGCAGCTATGCTTTCAATGGGGTCAGGATGCAGTTGGTGAAACTTCATCTTTGTTGACACTTGATACTGACATTCCTTCAGAGGTGAGGCGAAGAGTACAATTGGTTACCAATGTTCTATCCCCTCCTGCTTTCTTTAGCTATGCTGATTGCTTAAAAGAAGGGGATTCCTTCTCCTTTACACATATGTTACACACAACATATTCCACAGTACATTAGTGAATGATACACGTAACAGTTAAGTACAACATAGTTACTAAAGTATCATAGTTAGAAGAGTTTTAGGCGTAGGAAAACTATCCCTTAGACGCTGTAATGCCAGCAGAATGTGAAGCAGAAACCCATACCACCTTTAAGCCAATTGTGTTCGTTTTATTTAAATATAATATTGTTTGTGTTATCTTATTCCTGGCAATATGGCTGGCATTCAGGCACTCACCTTACATCTGGAGTGCCATGTCACCTTGATGACTGTTTTACCTGTCAGAATTCTGTTTGATTGGCTAGCTTTAGTCAAGAAAACGTTTATATTTCTGTTACAGTAGAAAGTTTCTAGAATCAATTATCTTAATTTATCTTGAATTATTAGACTTAAGGTACATAAAATGTACTGACTTATGCATAAATTTCATTGTGAGAAGAATTCTGTATTACTTTATGACATTACTAACACAAATTACTATTGATCAAAAACTCATTTTCATTATTTATAACTTCAAATTAAAGGCCTTTCTTTAACTATTTGAATATTTTGAACCTTTAACTTTTTTATGTGAAAAATCATTACTATGTAATAAGTTGTTTTTAAATATTCCTAATCTTTTGTTTTCACTGATAAGAAGAAGGCAGAGCAAACGCTTTTCAGGTCTGTCTTGTAAGGGCCAATAGGGAGAGTGTTTGTGCAGAATTCGTTTGTGCGTTAGCTTGCCTCTGTGTAGCTGAAGGAACTGATACCCATGGGGAATGATCTTGCTGCCTACTCCTTCACTTCATCTGTATCATATGGCCTCACTCCCAGTTTTAGATCCTCAAAGGACTAAAACCACAAAAATCATTTTATTGACAGGTTCTTTCAAAGATTTCAAGAATGTTATAGAATCAAAGGCTTAAATATGAAAGAAAACTCCGCGTTCATCCATATGCATTACATCTCACAAAAGTGAAATTTATACTCTCAAGAATAATTTGAGCAAAGGTGCTAACAGGTACTCACCTTAGAATTTAAGAATTCTATGAGCATGTTTTGTTTGTGTTCTATTATGTAACTCATGCTATTCAGTAAATGCCGAATACCTAAGTTACAGAAGACAGTGGCTTATTGTACTTATCTTTTCAAAAGGCCTGAAAAGTTGAAACTTTTTTCTACTTTCATTTTGTGATAAAAATCAAAGAGAATCCACTATTCTCCTGTAATTTCTAGTGCTAGCCAAAAGATCTTATCCACCTAGATTCAAGACATGAAACTGTCTCCTAAATGTTCCTTAACTCATCTGCTACATTTTTAGCCATTAGACTAAATACCCGTAATTGATCCACTGATATTTTTCTTCCTTGTGGATCTCGAATACTTATCTCTCACACACACAGGTCCACTTTCTATCACAAGGGGAAAAGGAAGGACTAAAAAAATACAAAAATATGTAAGTATAGTTTTCTACTGTGTGAGCAACCATATCAAAAGCAAGGGCAGAAGCCTGTCTTCCTGGATCATTGTACATCATTCTGAGCTTCACTGAGTGAAAAGACTGCAGCTTCCTTTTACCATTTTAGAAACAGAAACTCACACATGTACAAATTACAAGTTTCAGGTATAATGAAATATGAATGATAATAAATTATATAGATGTGCATCCTAGGAAGACATTGGAAGTGCAGTCACATGATAATGAAGATTTTTAATGAAATTTTTATTTTTTATATTAATTACAGTTTATTCACTTTGTATCCCAACTTGTAGCCCCATCCTTCATTCCCTCCCAACCCCAGTCTTCCTTCTCCTCTCCTCCCATGCCCCTCTCCAAGTCCACTGATAGGGGAGGTCCTCCTCCCTTTCCATCTGACCCTAACCTATCAGGTCTCATCAGAACTGGCTGCATTGTCCTACTCTATGGCCTGTAAGGCTGCTTCCCCCTCAGGGGGTTGGTGGCCAAAGAGCCTGCCACTAAGTTCATGTCAGAGACAGTCCCTGTTCCCCTTACTAGAGTACCCACTTGGAGACTGATCTGCCATGGGCTACATCTGAGCAGAAATTTTAGGTTATATACATGAATGATCCTTGGTTTAGTGTCAGTTTCAGAAAAGACTCCGGTGTCCAGATATTTTGGTTCTGTTATTCTCCTTGTAGAGCTCCTGTCCTCTCCAGGTCTTACTATCTCCCTCTTCTTTCATAATATTTCCTGCACTCTGCCCAAAGTTTGGTTATGAGTCTCAGCATCTGCTTTCATACACTGCTGGGTAGAGTCTTTCAGAGGCCCTCTGTGGTAGGCTCCTATCCTGTTTCCTGTTTTCTACTTCTTCCAATGTCCATCCTGTTTGTCTTTCTCAATGAGGATTGATCATCATACCCACAGTCCTCCTTCTTGCTTAGCTTCTTTAGGTATACAGAAAAATGCAAATGGATCCATATTTATCACCATGCACAAACTAAAGTCCAAGTGCATCAAAGACCTCAGCATAAAACCAGACACACTAAATCAGTTAGAAGAAAAAGTGGGAAAGATTCTAGAACTCTAGGGCTATGATTTTTAAGAAGGTTAGAAAGAATATGGGGTAACTAACCATGGTGAAAAATAGTGTGATTTTATTTAATCTTAGTTTTAAAATATTGAAAGGCTTTTCATGGACTAATAATAATTGGCAATATAAATGTGACAGTTACCTAAATGAATAGATATCTTATACTAAAGACAGAATGATCTTAAACATTTAATCTGAGTCTTACTAACTCACATTTTTCCTTGTTAAGTGATGATATCAAGTAGAAAATATTTTATTTCTTAGTGTTTTAAATCTATTTTCATCAACTTAAACTTGAAAATTAAAAACCTGCTATAAAATAATGGGAAGTATTGGTAATAAAATTTTAAAGTAATTTTAGTTACATTTATAAAAGGAGTACTTAGAAATATCTTTGCTAATTGACTGTTATATGCGTATTAATATAATAATTTGGTTTTTAAGAGCAAAATTAGTATTTTTCTTGATTCCTTTTACTTTTTGTGTATTTTCCTCTCACTGAAAGAAATTTGTTCTTATATTGACAATATTTGAGACAAGAAACATAATCAAATTAATAATTATAAATTCAAATTCTGTGTCTAGTTAGGTTGCTAGTATAACAAATATGATTTAAAAAGACAATTAACCTTCAACAACAAAAAAAAATAAACATACAAGAGAACTTTCATAATGGCTTTTAGTCACACTAATGAAGTGAATTAGAACTGAGAAAAAATTATTTTAATAACATATATTATTAAATCTTGTCCTCAAGAACTGTTCCTTTTTTCTATATTTTAATATGAGAAATATAAAATCAAATTTATGTCAACCTTTAGATAACATCATACAGGATTCTGACAAAGACATCCGTGTCCTTTCTACAGAAAAGCACAATCACATTTCAAAGAAGCATCAACCACGGGACAGTCCTTTGTTTTAACTGATGTCGACCAAAGCTCTCCAATTCTATGGGAAAAAAAAGTCAGTGTAGATCAAAGCTCTTACAGGGAAGCCTCCATTGTGCAGGAACACCTGATAGCTATAGCATTTCAAATACTTTTTGAATAATAGGTATTCCAGGGAACACATCTTTGCAAAATATAGGAGGTTTGAGTTACACAGACTTAATTTTTAAGAACAAGCACTTATTAAAATTAGATAAATAGCTGTGTTTAATTTTCTTCACTGGGTGATGTACTTTGGTTTAAGCAGTGTTTGCCCAAGAATATTTTTTTATTGATTTAACAGATTTGTTTAGTGCCAGTTAAGTGTACTCAAATTATAGCCGTGATCGCTCGTTTTCAACATTCTGACGGAGATGGGAAAACCAGAGGGAGTGGAACTTGCCGGCACTGCCATGTCAGTTCCTACAGATTCCATCTCTAAACGCTGTAAAGGAATCAAATGAAATGACCAGAGCTTACAAGTTTCCAGCTGAACATTATCTAAAGAGCCCTCTTCTCTTCCCACTGACTATTTGTTCATACCAGAGAAACTTTAAGAGTCTGTTTCACTTGGGCTGGGGAAAGATGTAAGAGAAGGAGAGCTTACCTGTATGTGTGAGTCTCTGGGTTTGGTCTTCGGCACACATGCATAAGTATTGAATATGCCTAACATTAGAATTTAAAGAATGTAAAGATCAACCCATTAATGAGACACACTTTATTATGACTTTAAAGAAAATAATGACAAACTCAAAAAGACATACACTCATTAATTAAGCACTCCTTATAGCTATGTCCATTCTGATGTCAATAAAGATGCCTACAAGTCACCCAGAGGTATGAGACACTGTTTTGGTGATTATCTTCTATATTCCACATTCCATAATCAATGACTCAGCGCTAACAATTTACCTTTCTTAAAGGTTTATCACTGTAGGGAAAAGGTAACATTGTTGACTCTTTGACACCCATGTGTGTGTTTATGTGTGTGTAACAATATCTAAAGAGGCCATAAATTTCACACAGAATAGTGAGCATGAGAAGAGTTGGAAAGGGAAAAGAAAGTGTGGAGATGATCTAGAGTACTCATGTACAGAATCCTCTGTCATATTTATGTCACTACAATGATATATTAAAAGAAATGTAAAAGGTTTAGGTGTAGGGTTTGTGTTGCAGATGTATGAGTCCAGGCTGGGTACAGCATTGTCATGGTTTATCTTGGCTCAGGTTCTGAGATTTTTAACATAGGGTCACCTCGTCCTATTGGTTTTGTGCTATAGTGAGAAAAATATCACGCAGGGTAAGCTGTGCAGTAGAGGACTCGCTCACCTGATAAAGGACGGCACAGAAAGAAAAGAGGATGTGAATGGAATTTCCAGCTATGTCCCAAATGCTGGTACTTAATACCTCTCAACTGTGCCATCAAATTATGAACCCATCATTTCGTTAAACCACTCCTGAGATTAGATACTGTTTGGTCACTTCGTTTTTATGTTCAGTTTTTGAGGCTTTCATACATGAGTTTTGTATCAGATTATTTATTTATTTATCTCACTCTCTCCAACACTTCCCATGCCGCCCCAGTCCACATCAAATTCATGACTTTTTTTTTTTTTTTTTTTTTTGAGACAGGGTTCCTCTGTGCAGCCTTGGCTGTCTTGAACTTGCTTTGTAGACTAGGCTGGCCTTGAACTCACAGTGATCCACCTGCCTCTGCCTCCCTGAATGCTGGATTAAAGGAGTGTGACACCACTCCCAACTAATCCATAACTTCTTAAAACAGTGTTTTTACACATGCGCGCAGGCACACACACACACACACACACACACACACACACACACACACACACACACCCAGAGGTGTATATGAATGAGCCAAGTTCAGTTAGTGTTGCTCATATGTATGTGTACAGGTCTGACACTTGAGATCGGATAACCTATTAAGGCAGTCATCCTTGAAGAAGCATGACAGTCCCGTCTATCAGCAGCCACTAATTGCCCGTAGCTTTTCCTATGGGGAGGGGGGTGTGCTTTGCTTAAGTCCTCTTGTTCACACTGGCGTTTCAAATGCTGCATTTCACTGTGCTGCTCTTGTTTAGTTGATCAGGTTGTTGAGATTTCATAAATAAAACTTCCATGATGTGTAGAAGAGGCTGTCCCAGAGCAGGTACCCTAATGACCTAGGAGTTAAAAATATTTCAGCCTTTTCTGCAATTTTCCTTGAGCCTTGGGTATAGGGATTGTGTTGTAGATATATCAATCCAGGCTGGGCATACCACTGTCAGTAGCTCTCTGTTTTCTGGCCAGTTATCTGTAATGAACTTTGTCTATAGCAAACAGAATTTTTTGATCAGGGGTGACAGCTACAGTTATCTGTGAGTATAGGATAATTACTTAGACTGCAGTTAGAAATTATCCTGGTTTAGGAAGGCAGCAGAAGTAAAATGGAAAGTAGGTTTCATGACCATACCAACCATGCATCGTCAGATAGGTTTTGTGTACCAGGTTTGAATCCCCATCTATTACATGGGCTTGTGTCCAATTAGGTGGCTGCTGGTCATTCTTAAGGTATTACATGCTTCAATTTGCACTTATAGGAATATCTTGTTACACTGGTTATTGGGGTTTATAATCTTTGCAGCTAGATAGAACAAGGATTGCTTTTCTCTCTTGGCAGCTTGCATAGTAGCTTCAGATGCTATGGTAACTAGTCCTCAGGGAGGAGACTTCCAGGTCAGTTCGAGCTCATTTTTTTCAAGTCTTGTGTCTGATGTGTGTGGCTTCTATAGGAGTAGAATGGTACAATCCAGTTATGGGAAGTAACCAGGGGTAATGTGAGGAGCCTTTATTGTTTGGGGGAGCTTCTAATTCTTTCCTATTCAAGTCTTGAAGACAGGTTTCCCATGCCTGGTGCTGAGGTTTTTGTCATCTACTCTGTGGATTTTGGGGGAATAATTATCACCCAAAGTGAGACAACTTCCTTTAAACTGTATAGTTTTATATGTAATACACTTACATAGTTTACAGATATTTTAAGTGAACTTAAATATTATGTTTTCCTGTGTTTCTTCAGATACTCTTAGTCTCATCTATCCTCCATCTTTCTCCTTTTCCCTGTTCAGTATTTCCACTTTCCTCCTCAGATAAAGCCACCACACATATTTTTCCCATTTCCTCCCTCGAGTCACATGTGTCCTGCTATCTCCTTCTTTGCAGCTAACACCTTCCATGGTCCCTAATTCCTTTCCTGGATTCCGTGGTTACTCCTGGTTATAAACTCATCAAAAAATTCACAGCTGCATTCCACAAATGTGAGAGAACATGTGATATTTTTCTTACTGTATCAGTCTAACATTTTCTAATTCCATACATTTACCTATAAATTTCATTTTCTTTACATCCTAGAATTCCATTGTCCCATTGAGTTTATATAACCGATTTTCATTATCTGTTCATCAGTTGAAGAGCAGTAAGGTTGTTTTCATTTCTAGCTATTATGAATAATAATGTCAATGGACATGATGGAGAGTTTCCTGTGGCATACATTGTCAAGTCTTTCGTGCATATGAAGAGGAGGATTAGAGCTGAGTCATGTTGAAACTTCTTGAAGCAAACCTAGGAAATATCCTACAAGATATAGACTTAAGAAATGACTTTCTAGATAGGATTTATTTTGCTCAGGTATTAAACTGAAGAGGGAGGAGTGTTGCTAAAATGCTCAGTTCCTATCCAGAAAGGCAAAGAGGATGGACATCAGAAGAAGGAGAAAAGAGGGAACAAGTCAGGAGCCTGACACAGAGGACCTCTGAAAGGCTCTGCCCTGCAAACTATAAATGCAGATGCTGAGACTTAAGGGCAACCTTTAGGCAGAGTGCAGGGAATCTTATTAAAAAAGTGGGAAACAGTAAGATCTAGAGAGGACAGGAACTCCACAAGGAGAGCAACAGATCCAAAAAATCTGAGCAGGGGGTCTTTCCTGAGACTGATACTCCAACCAAGGACTATGTATGGAGATAATCTAAGACCCTGCACAGATGTAGCCAATGGCAGTTCAGTATCCAAGTGGGTTCCATTGTAATAGGAACAGGGACTGTCTCTGACATGAACTGATTGGCCTGCTCTTTAATTACCTTCCCTTGAGGGGGAAGAAGCCTTACCAGGCCACAGAGGATGACAATGCAGCCATTCCTGATGAGACCTAACAGACTAGGATCAGAAGGAAGGAAAAGAAGTCCTCCCCTACCAGTGGACTTGGGGAAGGGCATGCATGTAGAAGGGGGAGGAGGAAAGGAGCTACAAGGGGGGATACAAAAAGAAAGAGAAATAATCAAAAGAAATACTCAGCTGAAATAGAAGCCCACAAAATTGGAGAGAATATTTTCCAGTTACATGTCTACTAGAGAATTAACACCCAAAATAAACAAAAAACTGATAGACAAACAAAAAAATAAATAAATTAAAAAAGCAAATGATCCAATTAATGAATGGACTATACATCTGAACAGAGAGTTTTCAAAAGAAGAAAACAAAATGGCTAAAAATATCTCAAAAAGTTTTCAACATCCTTAAAAATTAGGGAAATGAAAATTAAAGCTAATTTGAGATTAAACCATACCCCATCAGAATGGCTAGAAACAAGAAAGCAAGAAAACAACAAAAGATGGTGAGGATGTGGGGAAAAGGGAACCCTCCTTCACTATTATAAAGGTCTTGGTGCAGTCCCTAGAGAAAAAAGTGAGAAGAATCCTTACAGTCTAAAAGTAGATCTACCTTATTACTTAGCGAAGCACTTTTCCAAAGCCCGAAGACTAGCAAAGACCCTGAAACAAATTAGCTGCAGGTAACATTGAAGATTCAAACAGCAGGATCTATTCCAAGAAACAGCAAGTATTTTGATAAATAAAGAAATAAATCCCAAGCACTAATTTTTAAATATCTCAAGCATTCAACATAATATGCAAACTTTGGTACATTTTGATCTTAAATTTCATGAAGCATGATATTTTCCCTTAAAAATTTTCTAAAATTTTTCTATTATTGAACTCAAAGAACTGAACTAACTTGCTACACCTATAATGACACTTAAATTAAACCATAGCAGTAACAGTTAAGTTATCTTAATTCCATGAATTGATCAAAACTCACAAAAATTTTAAATCATAAACTCTATAAGCAGTGAATTACCAGAGATGAGTATTTAAAATAAGTTTTAACTTAGGATGAAAATTTACTTAAATTTTTATACCATAGTAGCATAATAATCAAAAGCTGATTTATCTCCAGGACCTGCTTGTGTCATGCAAGTCATACAAAAAAGAAAATGATCTTGTGTTCATTGTGTGTTTGTAGATGTGTGTATGTGTGTGTGTGTGTGTGTGTCTGTGTGTGTGTGCGTGCATGCACACACACATATATGTACTCATTTGCAGGCAGAGGTGCGAAAATGAAGATGTTCAGATCCCAAGTTAGGTGTAAAGAGGCAGGGAACTACTTTTAAATGTTCTCTCTTCCCTGTCGGGTATAGGAATTGAACAGGATTTTTAGGGTTGTGAAACAAGTACTTTACTGGCTGATGTTACTGCAGAAATAATTTACATATTAGTAAAATCATCCTATATATTGAATAAAGTAAAAAGATAGGAAAAGGGGTGCAAAGCAACATTTAATCTTCTTGCAAATAACCGGCAACTGGTCAGAACAGTGGATTTATTGGACTTTGCATCCTTAAGAACAACTCCGTGGATCCCTTTCAAACTAGTTGACTGATCTGGTGTCTTATTACTCCTGTTTTTTGACTGAGTTATGAGCTAAATTGCAAATTGAAATTGTCTTGAAGTTTTGATGCTATTTTTATGTATTAACATTACAGTCAGCAACTTTAGGAGTTTAAAAAAAATCTTTCTAGGGTGGGATCAGGAGGGGAAGATTGAGGGGATACAAAGTGAATAAAGTGTAGTTAATAAAAAATAGAAAATAATAATAATATAAAAAAAGGAGAGGAGGACTGGAGGACTGCCCCTATCAGTGGACTGGAGGAACAACATAGGAGTTGATGAGGGAGGGTGGAATTGTTAAGGGGCTAAGAAAGGGGACTACAGCTGGGATACAAAATGAATAAATTGTAATGAAAAAATAAATTAATTAAAAAAAGAAAAAATCTTTCTAGTTCTCTCAAGTTGCTCCTTTGTATTTGGACTAAAAAGAAAATTTAGGTTTGTGTTACAGATTATGATCAGTTTTCGATAAATTAGAAACATATCATTGTTTTTATCTCATAGTACAGAGCTACAATCTATACACTGAAGGACATTTTGAAACAGAATTCTAGTTGGAACTTTAAAGGATATTCACAATTGTCTACTCTGCATTGTTCTACATAAATGGGCTGTGATAATGTGTTTGACCAAGAGTTATGGTTCAGACAATTCTGAGATCGTCTCTGCTTCTGTGCAAATAGTTACAGCCTTAGGTGACTGTATGGTCCACTAAATATTACTGGTAAAAGCCCTCATGTTATTAACATATCATAAAATAATATTTGCTTTCAGGTCTAGTATATTAAAAAAAACATAAAACCTGTTCTACTTCATATTTAATTGACCACAGGGTTAGTTCACGTTGATAAAATCTGAATAATAGAAGAGTTTAAAGGAAATACTACTTCTTCTTTCTCATGTAGGCCCCTAATAGATTAATAAAGAAGATGAATAGGAGTGCTTTGTTATGAAATCTTCTGTAATAATGTCCATGGGTTTATGCCATAGAAACACTTTGCTGAATACATTTTTTTTTTTTGCAACTTAGCAATTAAATGTTACGAATAAGGTTTAAGAAAAATGTGCCTCATTTCCTATCTGAGTTAATATCGTTATATAGGATCTCTCTAGTACTTAACATTTAAAAAGTTCCCTTCCTTTTAAACAGTTCATAAAATCCTTACAGTCTCTTGGGACAGGGAAATAGATGATTCAGTTGGTCAGGTGCTATTCCAAAGCGTGGGAACTCGTGGTAGGGCCTTCAGTGTCCATATGAAAAAGCTTGGAGATGCGGCATGAGTCCAGACCCTGCATGCTGCTGGTTGGCCAGCCAGTCCTGCAATCACTCCTGATTCAGGGAGACCTGGAGTCTCAACCAGCAAAGTAGAGAGGCACCAAATGTCCATCTCTAGCTTTCATATGCAGACACTGTGACATATTTTGTTTTGAAAGTGACAAAAGAATATTTGGCTGTTTTTTTTTCCCCACCCTCTAAGTTCCAGTAAATTAAAATTAAACACACACACACACACACACACACACACACACAAGCCAAAATCAGCTATAGTTACCATATTGTTCTTCCTAAATGAAGTTGAAACTCAAGACATATCCTGTCTGCTCTGTTTTTGTTGCCATCTTCTCATTTAAACTTCAAAACCCATTCTTTGATGGCAAATTGCTACCTGTTCTAAAGAAGTGAATGTTGATTGTAAACAAGATGCTAGGATTATGGGTACTCCATTGCTCCTTAATGTGAGAAGTTCTTGGTATTTTGAAAAATCCATGCTGTTCTTGCATAACATTGCCTTTCTTGGTATCAATTACACTTCAACACACTTTTAAAAGCATCTATTTCACATTTGTAATGACTCACTATTTCCACCCTTAAATAGTTTTAAATCAGGCCATTTCGATTTCACAAATTACAGGAACTTCCAAATATTCCTAACTCCAGGCTTTCTTTCCTGATTGCCCCTATCAAATTGGGAAGAAATTGTGCTTACTTTGTGTGCAGCTCCAATGCAGTGTTCTTTTAAACAGAACTTATCTCCTATGCTCCTGTGAGGGAGCAGAGATGTGATAAGATAAAAGAAATGAAGCTTCCAGTTATCTCTCTAATCCTCATACCTGGGATTACTTTCAAAGAGTGTGTTTGCTCTTATCTCAGGGGAAATTCCTCTTTCCTTGGACTACAAGGATCTGCCAAAGTATTTTAGAAAACATGGTACACTCTCCATTAAGATAACAAAAAGCATCTGTCTTTGGAGAGTCTCCTATATAGAATAATGTATCAAATACATTTATTTATTCTTTTAGCCTGTTGCAAGACCCCAGTTCCTTTCCCAAGGAAAAAGCGTCAAGAGAGAAGAAAGGAAATTTTCTTCTAGATGCTCAAAAGATTGTCTGAGGTGGGCTTTTAAACACGATTTCCAGATTTTGGCTTCTGGTTTCATTCTGTGTTCCCAATTGATTACCTTTTACAATATTAATAAAAAGAGTGGCAGCTAATTGGTTATTCCATTAGATATATATGGAATATATATATTAGCTGTCTTGCCTTTTAGTAAAACTACATAGGACTAAATGAGTACATGAATTATCAGCAATGTATGTATTTCTGATGAAAAATCAATTTTAGTACCCAAGAAAATGTTTTAGAAAATATTAAAATTATACACTAGCCTGCTGATCTTAGAAAGAGGTTTAAAATAAATATCATACCACCCAAATGGAAGTAGATGAAAAAGTATTAAGACTTAATATTTCTGCAGCTACATGGAGTCAGGCAGGGTACGTGCATGCCTATGTGTCCGTGTGTGTGTGTGTGTGTGTGTGTGTGTTCCTGTGTGTACAAACACACCTGCATCTCTGTGGACGAATTTTCATTCTGAATATGCTAATGATAAAACAACTTTTCATAGCTTGACTTCCTTCTCTCCTAGTCACTGGATGGGTATTTGAAAAATTGAAGTACATTTTTATTCACATTGATGCTATTTTTAAGAAGAATTATTTTACTGTTACGTGTATATGTAAAAACCAATATTCTTTAATTTTTTTTCTTTTACATTTATAAAAATATGTCCTGCCACCTCACATCACATTTACTAGAATTAACTAAAACTGAGGAGGGGTTGTGGGAAAATGGAATATCCAAATGCAGACTCCACCATAATCTTCCAATTTCTGGAGAAAAAAAAACAAAAAAACAAAACCATAGAAACGTCTGGCTATTTTTGAGAGTGAGAGAGTAGGCCACCCTATAAGGGAAAGTACAGTGAATCTTTATTATGTGTGCTAGCAGCCAGCCACTGAAATAGTTCTAGTAACTTAAAACAGAATTACTTTGAAGAGAACCCTGAATTCTACTTGCCACATCACAAACAAACAGAATTGATTCTCTCGAATGTAATTTGAAGATATTGATGTGGCCGCTGCTGCATTGTTTAGACTTCATTTTAGTACATTATCCTGGCTGATTTCACATTAATTGGTATTTCATTTTACCCCTGGCTGTGGGATTTTAAAAATTACACCTCAATTTATATGCAAATATTGAGCCAAGATTATAAGAATGGCTCTAAACTCCACTCTCTTTTATAGAACTTCCTGAAAATACAACATGCAAATTAAATGTACAAAATTTGCATAAGAAGTGACTGTATATGTATTTTATTTTTTGAAAGTAGGTCTTTTTTTCTACTTCGCCTAGGCTGGTCTCAAAACCAGGGGTTCAAATATATAATACTCCCATTTTAGTCTTCAAAGTAGCTGGGATTACAAAGACATACCACTGTCCTGACTTTTTTTTTCCTTTTTTTTTATTAATAATTTTTATTTTTTTATATTAGTTACAGTTTATTCACTTTGTATCCCAGCTGTAGCCCCCCCTTCCCTCCCAATCCCACCTTCCCTCTCTTATCTCCTCCCTGCCTCTTTCTAAGTCCACTGATAGGAGAGGTCCTCCTCCCCTTCCATCTGACCCTAGCTTATCAGGTCTCACCAGGACTAGCTGCATTGTCCTTCTCTGTGGCCTAGCAAGGCTGCTCCTCCCCTGGGAGGGGGCTAGGTAAAGGAGCCAGCCATTGAGTTCATGTCAGTCCCTGATCCCCTTACTAGGAAACTCACTTGGATGCTGAGCTGCCATGGGCTATGTCTGAGCAGGGGTTCTAGGTTATCTTCATGCATGGCTGTTTTGTTATTTTAATTAAATGTATTCTAAGTGATGCTTAACCACATGAAAATAATATAAACTATTTTAAAAGTAACAGCTGAGGTATTAGCACATACTCATTGTGTGATAAGGACATCAGATTATCAGATTAAGTCTATCTGAATTAAGGTGAAAAAATCTGAAAATTGTTTACTCGAGTATATGGCACTACAGCACATTGATCTTATTTTATCATAAGATAGTACAACAGAATTTCTGCCCCTCCTTAGTGCTGCAAATCCACTTCCCCATTTGTACTGCTCGGGATCTGGTAAGCACTTCTCACATCTCAACCTCTAGAAGATGAGCTCTTCAGACTACATGCACTGCCTTCCTTCCATGTCTACATGTCTTGCCCTGCAGCGGATCATCAGTTACACACATGTGGCCAAACATGACTGGATTTCTTTCATTTTATGACTAATCGTAATTGAATGAAACAATTTCTCTTCCTTTGTCCATAAATTGATTATTGTTTTCGTTCCTTGGATACTTTGACTAGGATCAAAAAGGAATGGGAGGGCAGTTAACTCTTCAATATACTGACATCTCTCCTTTGCACATATATCCACTAGTGGGAGTGCTGGATCTTCCGTGTGTGTGTGTGTGTGTGTGTGTGTGTGTGTGTGTGTGTATTTATGTGTGAGTGTATGTGTTTGTCTGTCAGGATTTGTATGTGATCTGTATGTGTGTGTATGAGCAGTGAGTTTGTGTGTGTGTGTTGAGTGTGTATGCATGTGTATGTGTGAGTGTAAGTGTGTGAGAATGGGAGTGTTTATGTCTGTGTGTGTGAATGTATGTATGTCTATTTATGTATGTGAGGGTGTGTGTGTATGTATATGAGTGTGTGTATGAGACTATATGTTTGTGTGTGAGTGTTTTGTGTGTGTGTGATGTGTGGTTGGGTGTGTTTGAGTGGGTGCGTGCATAAGAAAGAAAGAGAACTTGTGTGAGTGTGTATGTGTATGAGTGTGTCAGTAGTTGAGTACGTATATGTGGTATGAGTGTGTGTAAGTGTGTGAGAGTAGGGGTGTAAGTGTGTATATGTGTGTGACATGAGTGTGTGATTGTGTATGTGTGTGCGGATGTGAGTGTGTGAGCTTGTGAGTATATGTTTGTGTGTGTGAGTATGTGTGTGATAGAGGGATGGGTGTTGAGAAATGCTAGAATGTCCTACCATGCCTGAATGGGTGTTTTTCTCTTTAAAATTTGTCAAATTATCAAGAATGTGACATTAAAACATGAAAGCGTTCATATAAATGCTTTCTCTCCATTTAATACTAGAAACTTTTTAGTATAGTTCCACCTGCCATGGATAGAGGAAAGTGTGAATTCAACTATAAATAGTTTGTTGAGGGACTCAGTAAAAGGCTGAGCACATAACAGCACTTGCTGCTCTTACAGAGGACACAGGTTCAATTCCAAAAGCCCACATGCTGACTCATAACAACCTGTAACTCCAGTTACAGGGTGTCTGATACTCTCTTCTGGTCTCTTTGGGCACCAGGCATGAATATGGTACAAAGGCATACATCCAGGAAAATATCTATACATATACATATTTTAAAAATAAGATCTTCAAATGATTTGGAAGAGAAACAATACACACATAAAAGGCAGAACAGTGATAGGAAGCACTTATCAATATGAATTGCTAAAATAGCATGAGGAGGTAAAGATGGAGTTTTGAGACATTCAATTAGGGACATAGAAAATGTACGCTGACCATGAAAGAAGCATGATGGAAGCAGAAAAGAAGATAGGGAAGAACATTTGTTTGCTGTGGGATTTTCTGAAAGCAGGTGGAATTCAATGTTCAGGGAGATTGTGAGGACACTGTGGGTGATTTCAATAGGAGTGGACCCAGAGACTCCTGTGTTTTCAAATGCTTTGCCAGTAGAGAGTGGCACTATTCAGAGGTATGGCCTTGCTATGCCCAGTGTAGCACCCATCCTTCTTCCCCTGACTTCGATCAAGATGTAGAACTCTCGGCTTCCTTTCCGACACCATGTCTGCCTATATGCTGCCAGGTTTTCCACCATGCCATGCATAGTGGCATTAAACCTCTGAATTGCAAGCCAGCCTCAATTAAATGTTTTTCTTTATAAAAGTTGCCATGCTCATGGTCTCTCTTCACAGCAATAGAAACCCTAACTAACTAAGACAGATGTGTACTCACACAATGAGAGTGCAGGCAAGACTAAGGGGAGTGAAAACTTGAGCTCTAATAGGAGCCAGACTAACTCTTCAACCAAATCATCTAGAAGCCTAGAATCAGTCATCCTCATCACAGCTTCCTGGATCCATCTAAAATGGATTTTTGTTATTTTTGTTTTGAGACTGGATTTCTCTGTATAGCCCTGGCTGTCCTGAAACTAGCTCTGTAGACCAGGCTGGCCTCAAAGTCACAGAGATCTGCCTGCCTCTGCCTCTGAAGTGCTGGAATTGAGGTCATGTGCCACCACTGCGTTGGCCTAAATTGGACCTTTCAATCCTCCTCCTGCTGCTGTCTGGTGTGTGAAGGAGAGGAAACTTAGGTGAGCAGACTCCTCTGCAGCAACAGGAAGACTGTGCTGAGCACTACGTCCTGGGATAGGCATCAATTGCAAACTTGAATACAGACATGGATGAGGCAGGTTCATCTGCTTCCTTGTCTACCATTCTTTATGTGCAAAATAGCCTAAGCAGACTAATGGAAATGATAGAATCAACAAGGTATGTTGACTGTGATTTCCTGAAGTATAAAGTCATAGCAGATCACAGTCATAAAATAAAAGGTCATTATACCAAAGGGCAGTTCCTTGTGACAGTCTTAGAAACATGTCCTCCATTGTCAAAGAAAGGAACAATGTATAAGAATGTGGTACAATACACTATGGAAAGTACCCGGTATCCTGTTTAAGGCGTCAGTCCACTTATATAAAGAGTGAAAGAGAAGCAAGACAACCATTCTCAAGAGGAAGCGATCCATGAATATAATTATGAAAAAAAATGTATCTCAAAATTGAAACCATTATCGACCACAAAAGCAGCTTGGGAAAATATGCTGTTTTAACCGATTGGTATATGCAAAAGTGACTTCCAAGCAAGATATTATTAACATTTTTTTTTAGCTGCTGTGTGTTCTGCAGCCTGCAGTTGGCATGCCCCTAATATCAGGACACTGACAGCTGCTCTTTCACTTACTGGGTAGTCACCAAACACTTTGTCAGGTGGAGGAGAACAGCCACATGATATGAGGGAGACACTGAAGGCACGTAATTTTTAATGTGGTATTATCCATGAAACAGAATGGGAAGGAGGGTGCTGGGACCATGCAGATAAAAATGCAAACAGCTTCCTGGGAAAGGGCTTTGGCCCTAAAGAGCTTTGAGTCAATAAAGCAGTAAGAAATTGATAAATAAAAAAGGGGGATGGCGTATATGCCAGAATGTTCTAGAGAGCTTACCTAGTGATAGCGGGGAAACTAAAATTTGTTTGTGGAGCCATTATAAGAGTTCAAGTAAAAGCTTAAGAAGACAGAAAAGACTTGATGAACAAGAATAATGTGCTTCATCATAGTGAAATTTAAAACAATTTCTATATATTGGATTTTATTATATTATTACATTAAATTTTATTATTTTATTATATTATTTATTTTTAGTAGTATTAAAATGTAATTGTCATTGACAGATTCTTACATGATAAAGTTTTGGGTAAACAATCCTAACAAACATGATGTATTGTAAAAGATAAAGTTAGACCTTTCTGAAATACAGAAGAAAGAAAACATCTGTAGAACAAGCAACATTTTTTAAGAAAACTAAAGTATTTGTTTTTGAACAGACTTCTGTTTTATTATGGAAATCATAATCCATATAAATAAGGTAGACACCTGCATGTATATATTACAAAACATTTAGAGACAAGTTAGAGTACATATGGGGAAGAGTATATGCCTCAGCCGCTTCCACCTTGAAATGCTTAAGCAAATAATAGGAGAAGGAAAACATGTTTACCGAAAGGAAAAAGACAATTAGCCAAGAAAAGCACGAGTAAAGTACAGAACAGCTCACTGTGATCACAGCTGGTGCACCCAGGATTTTGTTATGTGCTTCTGTGTATGTTTGTTTACCATCAATTTGAGGCTTAGAAGAACAAACAGGAAAAGGAGAGACAAAGAGAAAGAGCATGGGACACACTAACATTTGAGGACTCCTTTAAATTTAAGTAATATCTCACAAAGTCACCCATGCTTGTTTCAGTTCATTTGTCTCCAACATGAAACACATTTTTGTAAGAAAGGATGTGTTCTTACTCTCTCATCATCTCACACGGAACACCATTCAGAACAGTATTTTCTTAGACGTGTGACCAGCACACGTCCCTTCATCTTAGAGTCAACAGCGGGAACTGTGTTTTTCCCATTGGTTGTTTATGTAGCTAAAGATCAGAAGAGGTACTCATTTTTATGCTCACTCATGAGGCAGATTAGTGCTCCAACTTCAATTAATAGAGGAACACATTCTGTGAGTTTTTGTGATGTGAGCTTTTCTTCAAGATTTACCTGATTCTGTGTCATGTCAGAGACATTAAAAGGCCTGATGGTGTGTGTGTGTGTGTGTGTGTGTGTTTTAGTTCACTTGAACCAATGTGACAAACTGTCATTTGTTCACAGAAAATTGTTTCTCAAGTTTTAGAGATCGGATGTTTCACTGTATGGTGCTAGCAGATTTGGTATCCTGCGAATGCTTTAGGGGTCACAGATGATTCCTTCTCGCAGTGTATTTTCCAGGTTAAAGGAGAAACGTGTCTGTTTTCTAAATGCTATCACCAGTTGGCTCTCATGGCCAACCCGCAACCTACAGGCTGCAGGTGACGAAGGGCATTTACGAACAAGGCCACGAACAAGCGCGTTAACCTTTGTAACATTTTTTGAAAACTTTGTGTGGTTTTTCCTAACTCAAATACATGGTCCTCCATCATGAAGTTTGTAGATGGCAATGAAGTGTTGCAATTCAAAAGTTTAGGTACACCTGAAACTCTTTTCAATGACCCATTTCTTAATACATTTGCATCTTCTGGAGCATTTAAGCCGTTAAGGGGAGAAGGGAAGATATTGAAACCATACCAGGCTGGACTGATTAAAATATCCTCAGTGTTTAACGTTAGGGTTCACATTACAGTTATTAAAGAAGATACATTTAAAATATCAATTGCCAATGCATTCTTTTACTTTATTATAAATGATATGTATGGTATTATTAAAAATGTAACCTATTTTTTTATACCTGTTCCATTTTTGCTGCATCATAGTAGTTACAGAAAATACTTTTGAGATTGTGAGAAATCTTATTCACTATCATCATTATGGGGAAGGATCATCAATCGGTAAGAGAGAGATACGGGGATTTTTATGATCACTGTTTTTTTTTTTTTAATATTCTGGGTAAGTTAATTTATTAATTAACTCCATTCATGTGAGCACAAAATGAAAATAGTAAGTTGGGGAGATCCTACTGGATATGAGAGAGCAAACAACTCCTGTGGACTAACACAGGGTGATGAAAACCACTAAGTTAGAACCTTTTTATGATAAGAAAAAGAGATGTCCAGCCATATCTATATATGTCTTATACCTTCTAACTTCCTGATTAGGTGTAATTACCTTAGCTAAAGGAATATTAAGATCATTCCTGGGTTTATTAAGTCAGCTCTTAGAAGCAATACAGTGAATCATCATGCTTAGTTTATTTTGTGGTAAACACTGGCCTTCTAAACACTCAATTTCAAATTTTACTTATATCTGTCACAAAGTTTTGTAATAAATCCAATTCAGCAGAATTGCAGTGTACTAACGATTTTCCTAAATTTAGGTACCAATCCAACAGTTTTACATGGAGAATGTTTTTCTCTCATTTTGAAGAGAATGAGATATATAGTACATATGTATGTACAGCTGAAAGCTTGATATAAACTTTTTTATTATTATTCTAGCAAAGGAGAAGCTGTATTTTGATTTAAGCTACACGAGTCTATTTCTCACAAACACTTTTCTTCAATCACTAAATAATAGATGATTCCATTAGGTGATATTACATAGTTTTCTTTTTGAAGGTTGTTTTCCATTCCTATCCATTGTTTCTGTCTATACCAAGGGATTATTTTATGCTTTGACCAAAAGCACTCCTGTCAAAATACAAATGCATGTGAGTATAAATGCCGTATCTTCTCCCCTCGCCCTCTACCCTTTCTTTCACCTTCTCCTTTTCTATCCACAATCAAATGTGCATTGTTCCTAGTGTTTCCCTTGATACATTTTTCCTAAGTTAAGAAGCATCATAAGTATTTGGTGCATTTGACACTGTAGTTGAAAAACACTTGCTACCAGGACTTTGCTGTGTAAGTAAATATATTTCTGCTTGTTTACATTTATAGATTTATTTCTAGATACTTACTGATTTTATTTGAAGACACTTTATTTAATATTCCAATGAGAAAAAATATTGTGATTAAGAATGAATTTGTATGACACTCAAGAAGTTAAACCCAACATGGGTAAAATTATGTTCTCATTGCATACCTTTCTTCATTTCTGAATATATGTTCAGAAAGACATCCAGAGTATTGAAATCACAGAGAGGTTTTTTTATTATTATTATTATTGCCTTTTTTATGCGTCTTTTTAATTTAAATTTCTTTTTATGACATATTCACTTTACATTCCAATTGTAGCCCCCTCCCTTGTCTCCTCCCAGTTCAATCCTCCCCCCCCCCACTTTGGTCCTGTACCCGTCCTCTGTTTTTCAGAAAGGGGGACCCTCCTCACATACCATCTGACCCCAGCTTATCAAGACTCATTAAGATTGCCTGTGTCCTCTTCTTCTGTGGTCTGGCAAGTCTGCCCTGAAGTGAACAAAGAGCAGGAAACTGAGTTCATGTCAGAGACATGAACTGCTCCCATGCTCCCCTTACTAAGGTAATCCGCATGGAGGCTGAGCTGCCTATTGGCTACATCTGTCCTCTCCATGCATGGTCCTTAGTTGGAGCATCAGTCTCTACAATCCTGCGTGGGCCCAGATTTGTTTACTCCTTTAGACTTCTTATGGAGCTCCTGTCCTTTTTAGGTCCTTCTATTCCCCCACACTTTCATATGACTCCCTGTGTTCTGTTGGAAGTTTGGCTGTGAGACTCAGAATGAGATTCCATCCCCTGCTGGGTGGACTCTTTTGTTTTGACCTAATGCATGAGTTCTATCATTTGTATTTTTACAAAAATTTGTAAGTTTTTTGTTGTTGTTGTTGTTTGTTTGTTTCCTTCTTTCTTCTTGAGGGCTACTTCCAAGTTGCCCCACCTCATTAAATGAAAATTGCTCATCTGTAAAATAGAGATAATAAATGTTACTTACCTGAAGAGATTTTTGTGAGACTAATGATATAATTTCTTAAGTTCTCAGAGTGTTTATGATTTCAAGAATTGGTCAAGAACATAAATATTTTTCAGAAAAAAATATAGTCATAGTTTTCAAAATTATTGTATTTGTCATGCTTTATTAATTATTATATTTTATTAATACTTGTATTTCGATCATATCATACCTTTTCTCAAATCATTCTAGATGGACTTTCATCCCACACCTAACCATCCTTGTGTCTTTTTGTTGTTTTTAAATCCATATAGTCCACATTATGCTGCTTACATGGTCTGAAGTGTCTGACCGTAGGCTAGAGTTTGTTCAACATGCAAGAGGCCATGGCACTAAGAAGGAAGTAATTCTCACTCTCCCCACAGCTAACAGTTACCAGCAGTTCCTCAACTAGGGGTGACACTCAATTTTGGAAATCTTTTTTTTATCCTTCACCAGAGATTGATTTTATTTTTATAATCATGGAGCATCAGTTGAGATCTGATTCCCTCACAGATGAACCTTCTGGCAGTCAGACCTCTGGAGTCTGTACAAATTGTTCTGAGGCCACTGGCCATTCCTGCTACTGGTTATGGAGGCCTTTGCTGGAGGCAATGAGTGTTTCCTGGTTCATCTCAACTTCCCATGGCTTTTCTTTTCTTTCTTTCTTTCTTTCTTTTCTTTCTTTCTTTCTTTCTTTCTTTCTTTCTTTCTTTCTTTTTTATTTATTTATTTTTATTGATCACAGTTTATTCACTTTGTATCCCCCCATAAGGCCCTCCCTCCTCCCCACCCAGTCCCATCCGCCCTTCCACTTCTTCATGCATGCCCCTCCCCAAGTCCACTGATAGGGGGGGTCCTCCTCTCCTTCCTTCTGATCTTAGTCTATCAGATCACATCAGGAGTGGCTGCATTGTCATCTTCTTTGGCCTGGTAAGGTTGCTCCCCCCTCAGAGGAGGTGATCAGAGGGAATGTGGGAGCGGGATACAGCTGGGACACAGAGTTAACAAAATGTAACTAAAAAGAAAAATAAAATAAAAAAAAAAAAGAACAAACCAATGAGATTATGTCAGAGGCAGTCCCTCTTCCCATTACTATGTAACCCACTTGGACACTAAACTGCCATGGGCTACATCTGTGCAGAGTTCCATAGTCAGCCTAGATTACATGAAAAGTTTTAAAAAAGAGAAGAATACAGTATCTACTTTATTACATTTTGCTATTTTTATATACAGTAGCATAAAATACATATTTTGTGTTAAACATTGTATGTGAGGCATTGAGATTTCTCATGCATTTTCATTGTTTTATCCTTTTCATGACTTAATAAAAACGATCCTTTACAACTTTAAATGCTAAATCTTGAAGTGCAATTCCAATAAATAACTATTTGTGTGACTCTTTTCAAAAGTCAAGTTGGATCTAAAATACCAGCTGATGTCCCATCCTCTTCGCAAGGAGGATCAAGCTCTATTTCCCTAGTTTTCACAGCCCTAAGATCTACATTGATCACGCATGGACTTACTTCTATCTTAAACCAGTATACTGATTTTGGAATTCTTTCTAGGTTTATCTTGTGCCAGCCTTGTGCATGTTGCCACAACCATTGTGAGTCCTTATAAGCAACTGCCCAGCTGTATTCCCAAAGCATTCTTTCATTATACTCACCCATTGCCTCTGGACTCTTAAAATTACTCTGCGCTGACACTTCCTTGATGATCTATAAGCCTTGAGGTAATATAAAATTTTCATAGCTAAGTACTACGCAGTCACTTACTTTATGTGCCATGATCAGTGTGGGTCTTTGTGTTAATCACCACCTATAACAAAGTGAAATCTCTCTGAAGAGGAATGAAAGATGTACTAGCTTATGTATAATGATGTCACTAGGAGTCAACTGAATACTATCTCCAGTTAGCAGGATAGGCTGTCTGCCAAGTCCTATGACTTGTCTAGCCTCTGGTGTTTGACCTTGGTCATAGGATCATGTATGTGTTTTGTCTTATGGACCATCCCTTAAATCTAATCGAATATAGTTGTTTATTTCCATGACATTCATTCCACTGTTGTACTGAGTAGAAAAATATTTTGTCATGATAGTTGTTACTGGAGCTTGCAGGGTAGGCAGCTGGATAAGACTGATGATAAAATGATAATTTTTCTCTTCCAATAGAGTACATAGCACCTTCCAACTATATAAAAGATGCCTAGCTGTTGGATATTCTACAGCCATTTTAGAGAAATAATAATCTGCATTTCTTGAATATGTGAATCCATAACTTCATAATTTCTCTTCAGACAGTCCTTAAACTTGGCAGAAAGTGACAGGGAACATCCTTCTTTGTTAATAAAAGCTAGGCTCTGAACTATGTCAATTGTAATTGTGAGTGAATGTTACTTTGACCTACGAAAATGAGACAACAGAATTCAACTTTAGTTGTAAGCTTCTACATGCAACATGTGGGATTTGGCAAACAGCTCCTTAGCAGATCTTGTTTTCAACATATGCTAACCCATAGACTCAATCGTCATCTCAAAGAGTACCACATATGACATTTTCATGTACATAGAAATACAGAGTAACATGTATTTTCTTTCCTATCTAAAATGTGATAGAATAATTTGATGTAGTGTTCTGGAATAGTCTGTATAGGTGAACATAAATAAAACACCCTAGTTTGTAGATTCAAATTAACACATACTCAAATACTGAAACAGGTGCAGAAGAAACAGGGCACAAATTCAGATTAGACTTAATAAACATCTATTCTTGTAGTAGATACTTCTATGCTGTGTGATCTTGCTCCTTCCAAATATTATGCCTCCAATCATCTTTGTCTTTCAAAACTGTAAAAAGCTTCCTTCTTTCCTTCCTTTCTTTCTTCCTTCCCCCTTTTTCAGTTTTATTCATTTAACCACAATAGTCTTGTTCAGCTTTAAGCTTGCCCTGAAGCACCCTATATCTATTCTTCAATCACATGTCTTAAAGGAGTGTCTAAGGATGAAGTCCATCAGCCTTCTGGAAGCTTCGCAAAGGCAGCTTCAGGTAATGAGACTAAACAGACAGCAATACCTAAAGTGCTTGAATTCAATCCCCCCTTTATTTTTCAAAATTTGTGCGCTCCAGGCAAGAATCTAATTTGTTCTCCCTTAGGGCCCACTTTAGAAGAATCCTTCCTTTGCACTCTGGGTAGAAATGCTGACATCACAGAATCAGTGATGACATCATATACAGTAGAGGTAACTTGCTACTCTAATTTTTAACTACTATCAATCAATCAAATTTCTTCTCTGGATGAAATCAACTTAGTGTATTGAGGGTGAATTCAGAATTTAAGATTGGCTACACTGTAACGAATTATGTAAAGGAAGCAAAGATATCATCCATTTAGAGTTAAATCTTTATTTTTAAGTATCATGGGTATGTTGGAAATATGTAACCATCAAGGATTATGGATTATCTGTATCTCAAGATGCTATGTGGAATGCATTCTGTCTAATGAGTCCTCATTCCATAGGCTGTTGAGCTGTACATCAATTGCATGCCTCTGCTTTCAACATCCAAACTGTTTAGCTCCCACTAATGTGTACATTAAAAAAAAAAACCTTGCTACAAATATGAATGCAGACATCATAACCATATACATTTCTGCCTAGGCTCACACTTTTTAAAAGCTCCTAAGAGAAATCTTCATGAAGATAAAGTGTAACCCTTTTTTGTGCAGTGTTTGCTATTGGAGAAAGACATGGCATGCATTTTCCTGCACACAAGCTGAATGAGAGCTTGGGACTGACTCTGAATGGCAAAAAGAAAAATAAAAAAAAAAGAAACACTTGGAATATTCACTATAGTATGATTGATGCATGTTACTGCTACCTGGCTTGCTTATTTTTCTGTACATGTGTGAAAATGTCTTTTGAAAAAGTATTAAAAAACATCATTAAAACTGTAAATGGAATCACAATGCTATTACAGCACCTTGAAAACAGTGATGGGTATCATTAAGGAAATATCAGGCTAACGAGGTTTGTACTATTCCAAACATGATCTAAACTTGTATATGATGAATAATACCAAAATGTTTCAGAAGATGTTTGCTTAGATTTCCAAGGGCTTTTGTGCATATATCTTTTTAAAGGAAAAGAAACCTGAAGTCCAGAATGAAGTTGCCTGAATGAGATCTGTTACAATAAAAAAAAAAGAAACAACAACCAAATAAATGTAATTCTGTTAAAGAGACACTTTAAATAGCAAAGCTTATTACACGTTTCTTAAAGTCAGAAGACTCAAAAATGTCCATGTTGGAGATGAGGGAGGGAGGGAGGAACTGGGAGGGAATGAGGGATCGGGACACGGCTGGGATACAGAGTTAATAAAATGTAACTGATAAGAAAAAAATAAAATTCAAAAAAAATGTCCATGTTCATATAGTGTTTTGGCATGATTGTAAATATACATCATCCTAGCTCACTTTAAATAGTTGATTTAATGATGAGCAAATCTTTGTAAGTCAATATGAATCTTGTGTGACCATGTTCTTGGTTGTATATCATGAGAAAAACTCATTTAGAAAATTGTCAATGTTCTTACTGAAAGAAAAAAAAATACATTCTGGTTTTGGGTCTGCTTTTAAAAAAAAATGTAAGAGTTTTGACAGGAGATTTCTAGAAATCCCTTTTCCAATAGAGCAGGAAAGCAGGTTCTCCTGTAATCAACTTGATTCCACATGGATTATAATTTGTGAAGAACGAATGAATGAATGAATGGACAAGAAAAATTAATTTCTGCATTGTCTGAATAAAGTATCTTTTTGATCAAGATTATAACAGATATAACACTATATTAGTTTTACACCTACACTGAAATGCAGCCAGAAAAGCTCATATTGGAAATTTTCACTTAGAAGTGGTGATATTTAGAAGAATATATTTCTAAGTGTCATTTTTAAATAAAATGCTGTTTCCTAAATGCATTATGCATATTTACACTCTAGTGCCCCCTATAAAGGGAGGGGGGGAGAAAGAAAGAGAAGGAGAGAGGAAGGGAGAAGGGAGAGAGAGAGAGTGTTTCCCTTAATTGCATAGTTAACAGGTTTAAACAGATATTTAAAACAATTGAAAATAACTTAAAATAATCCACAGTGGTATGAAATTATTTTATTTCAGTTACATAAAAATCATAGTAATAGGAGTAAATATTGTAAATTAATTAAATTTCTTTGTTCTTGTTAAACCATTGTCAGGTTTGTTTGTTTGTTTGTTTGTTTGTTTTTTCCCATTACAGGCTCCTTTGTAACATTACATAAAATGTTGTAGCTTAGAATATGTAGTTTAAGGTATAGTGTCAAGTATCTTTTCCTGTGATGATTGTGTTTCAGATTTGGGGGGAATTCAACAGTATGAGAAAAGATCACTTCATAGAATAACATGTTACCAAATATCTGTGCAGCATATATATGATTGAATAATATTATTCTCCAAATAGTGGGATTACTGTATTTTCAGCATCTAAAATAATTCTGGAGCCAGTCCGTTATTAAATGCCCTTGAAAGAGTACACATGCATACACACAAACACACACACATAAAATATGGGGTTGTGGGCTGCGTTTAAAGAGAGATGTGTGACTCTACAGTTATTCTTGAGAAGTTGACAACTCTTACACAAGAATCTCATGAAGCATACAAGAGTGATTTTCCTTCATTTATGTATATGGGCAGTTTAACTTTCCCATATAAAACACATCTTCTAGTGCAATCTGATATCCTTTCAAATAGGTTTCTAAAGAGAAAAAAAAATGAATTGTTTCATGTATGTTACTAATATTGGCTTCCCTGCAAGGTTGAGTAAACAGAAAATAAAATGAAAACATCTGCGGAGAGTGATCCCAGTATGAAATACGGCCATAACATCTCATTCCAATCAGAATCGCTGTTTATTTTCAATATTAAGACCAGCAGTGGGTAAGACCACCGGCTGAAAATTAAAAGCTAATCTATGGAAAATTGTGACCGAGGGATCTGTATTCTGCTTTTGAGCATTTGTTAAATAAATCATGAAACATAAAGAACAAAATCGGTCCTTTCAGACGCCCTTAGGATGTATTTTTACCCTGGTGCCCGGGCCTGTGGGTCGTGTGGCGAAGGTCCCGCCGTGAAGAGCCACTGCTCACCGGACCATGTCCTCCTCATTTGCTCAGCCCGTGCTGCCCGCAGACATGCAGGGCATTGTTTGAAGATGCTCTGAGACCCCGCTAACGGGAAAGCTGATTTTACAGACTCCAAGTCGAGTTGTTGTAAAGTACTACTTATTTTGGTTCTTTGGGCTTCTTTCACAGTAAGATTGCTATAAGCCCTGTTTCAGTTCACACTGTCATTTGATGAATTACCTTCTCTGGATTTTTACCTTAAATGTGTTTTAAGGTGTGACTGCAGAGACCGAGGTGTTCTGAAATAACAAATAGGTACATGGCAAATGAAAAGCTGTGTGTCTAAATGCCCGGTTCTGAGTGCCACGGGGAGCAATCCCTCTAATTCCTCACAGCATCTGTTTACTGTTTTATTAATGCCAAACTGGACAGTTTCGTTATTAACACACAATTGAACACATCTGCGTAGCGAACGCTACATCAGGAGGATGGCAGCATTGACCTTTGGGTGAACCACAGAGCGCGGGCAAGGCTGGGGAGCGATTAAGGGCAGCACCAGCAGCTTTGGCCAGGCACAGCACAGGCTGCACCTCCCAGCTACTGACTTCATTAGGACCTAAGCAGCTCTCTAAAGATAGCAAAGCTGCTGGCAGAAGAAATGCAAAGAAAATTTTGTGAGGTGATTTTATTTGTCCTACCTTAAAGTCGGGATTGCTAGCCAAGGATCGCTTTTTTTTAGGTTCCTGATCCTCTAATTCACTGGCATTTCCTGGGATAGTCACTTAGGTGGAATCCTGTACATTCAAATAACAGAGCTGTCCATTGTTTTTATTTTTTTAGCATACAAAAATACATGTACATTTATTATAAAGTCATCAATCTGTCATTTATATGTACTCCATATGTTATCTATCTTCTTTTTCATTTAAATTTTTTTATTAATTACACTTTATTTATTTTGTATTCCCCCCTCCCGTAGTTCCCTCCCTCCCTCCTCCCCTCCCAATCCCCCCATTCCTCTTCCTTCTCCACGCATGGGCCTTATAGATGTGTTTGTCCCAGAGACCAGCCTCTCCTGCCACACTGCACGGGTTCTAGTTTCCAGCATGATTCTTGTTCAGCATCAACAACTACCAGGAATTTCTCTTTCAAATGAGTATGTCCTGTCCATTCTAAAGGCTTTAAATATATATATTTGTTAATATATATATATATATATATTTGTTAATATATATATATTTGTTAATATATATATATTTGTTAATATATATATATATCTGATCAGATTTTATCTCTCATTGAATTTAAGACACCTGATTATGTTTGAGCACTAATTATTTGCTGTCTTCACGGAACTCTTCCTAATTTAGAGATATAGCTATCATATATTACAAATCCAATTGTATAAGATATTCTCTACAAATACAGACTCTCTAGGCAGTTCTCTAAGTTGATTTTTTTTATTAAACTAAAATTCTGTTTTTTAATGTTAATTTTTTATTTTTTATTTATTATAATTTATTCACTTTTTATCCCAGCTGTGGCCCTGGCGGCCCTCATCCTCTTCCAATCCCACCCTCCTTCCTCTTCTCTGCCCATACCCCTTCCCCAGTCCACTGATAAGGGAGGTCCAGCTTCCCATCCATCTGACCCTCACCTAAAAGGTCTCATAAGGGCTGGCTGCATTGTCTTCCTCTGTTGCCTGGTAAGGCTGTACCCCCATCAGGGGGAGGTGATCAAAGAGCCAGCCACTGAGTTCATACCAGAGAAAGTCCCTGTTCCCCTCACTAGGGCACTCACTTGGAGACTGAGTCTATGGGCTATATCTGAGCAGGGGTTTAGGTCCTCTTCATGCATGGTCCTTGGTTTGAGTATCAGTCTCTGCAGGCCCCTAGGGCCCAGATTTGTTCTGTTGCTCTCCTTGTGGAGCTCCTGTCCCCTCCAGGTCTTTCTATCTCTCCCTTCACTCTGCACTCTGCCCAAAGTTTGGCTATGAGTCTCAGCATTTGCTTTGATACCCTGGAGGGTAGAGTCTTTAAGAGGCCTTCTGTGGTAGGCTCCTGTCCTGTTTCTTGTCTTCTTCTGCTTCGCATTTGCTATTCTATATGAGGATTGAGCATCGTCCCTGGGGTCTTCCTCATTGTTTAGCTTTTTATGAGTATATATTTTAGTATGTTTAGCCTGTATTATATGGCTAATATAATAAGTGAGTATTATAAGTGAATTTTTACCATATGTGTCTCTCTGCTTCTGGGTTACCTCACTGAAGATGTTCCCACCATTTGTCTCCTTTTCTGAATCTTCTGGAGGTCCCAGATTTTTAAAGTCTGCTTTCTAAAACTAAGAAAGAGACAGATATGGGGAGAGCACACTTACCATCTCAATACTGAAGAGCTAAAGCGAAAGAACTGCTGTGAGTTTAAGGCCAGTCCAGACTACTTAATGTGACAGTGCATCACAAATCAAAAACTCCAAACAACCAAGCAACAACAACAAGATTTGACAGAGAATTAAATCTGACTTCATAGTCGCAGGGCTGCTACTACAAACTGAATGTCACAGAAAAGGGCCCCGTGTGACATGCTTACATATTATGGCCCATATCTTTGTCTCCACAGCCCAGGGAGAGCTCCTGTCTTTCCACAAACTAAGTGTCTAGTACAGAACCACAGTGGAAACAGGCGTTTGTTTGTTTGTTCGTTTTTGGACTGGAAATTATTTGAGTAGAGTAGATTATAAATGAGTCTGTGTTTCATATCTACTTCTTGGCCAGAATAGGTGGAGAGAGAGAGAGAGACAAGAGAGACTGACTGCATAAGTGTATGTCAAAGTATGCTTGAGGAAGTCAGAAAACAGTGTTCAGTGTCATAATTTTTTTTGGGGGGGGATGGGGATTCTCTACCATTTAAAGACAGTGTGTCTCATTGGCCTGGAATTTGCCAAATAAAGTAGGCCAGTTGGCCAAGACTTCTCAGAGAACTACGGGTCCCCTCCTCTACTTCCCCTTCTTAGGGTTAAAATTGCTTGCGATCAATTAACAAGTAAGCCGTCTCTTGAGCTTCAACTTCTTAAAGTCTGCCACAATATGAATTAACCAGTACTATCCTTTCCGAAAAAAGTTTTTCTGACAATAGATATACACGCATAACCACAGTGGATTTAAGAAATGTTTAAAGGAATCCCAGAGATGCTCTTGTGCTCTCTGCTTTAATCCTTGCTTTTAGGAATGGATAAAGACACTAAAGGTCAGGTGAGTTTACTGATTTGCTCAAGACCACATGCTTAGAGAAAGTTTAAACTAAATTTAGGATTCTTTGCTCAAAGTCCAATGTATTCTGACCTCATATCAATTTATCTTTTCTTTCTCTTTTTATGTTTTTGAGATTATAATATAATTACATTGCTTCTCCTTCCATTTTTTTTTCCTTCCAAACTGCTCTATACAACCCTTTTTGCTGCCTTTCAAATTCATGGCCTCTTTTTTAAAATGAATTTTTGTTATAGGCATATATATGCATATATATTACTAAATACAAAATACTACCTTCTCTGTCTGTGAATTGGAAATGGATAAACATTTATTTGATCTCTTCTTCCATGAAGGTGGATTTTTTTTTTTCTCATGATCTCAGCGTTTCTTATTTTCCTGTAATTATTGGTGTAGAACTGAGTACATGCTATCTTCCCGGTCCAAGTAAGATGTCTATTTTGGCAGTCCTTGTTCAGCTCATGTTTTCTCTGTCATGTTGTTCAGAAACTACATCATAAAGCCTCATCAACACCTAATTTGATCTTTATAAAATAGTTTAAAATTATCTCAAATTTAATGATGATAATTGTAAAAAAGATAGAAAGCCTCATTCTTATACTTGAATTCAAATTCATATACTTAAAAAATAAATATTTGTTTATGTTCTATATATTTTTCTCTATAGTTTATTTTCATTATGGAACAACTTTAATGAATCAGGCATTATCCATTGTCTTGTTAGCAGGGAAGAATCTAATTAATCCTGCCTTGTACTCATTATTCAGACAATGATGAATAAGACACAAAATAATAAAGGCAACAAGATAGCTTCTTGGGAAAAGATGCTTTCCACCAGGTCTCGTGATCTGAGTTGGATATCTGGGAATCACACCGTTTAAGGAGAACGTTTACTCCCCCAAGCAGCTTTCTGGCTTTTCATATGTCTGCAGGCACATTCACGTGTGTGCACAGGCATACATACCCAAAATAAATAAATGCAATAGAAAATTAATTTTAAAAGAGGTAAGCTTTAATCTTAAATTAAATATTTACTTGATCTTTGCATTATTTTTAGTATTATCATTACATTTTCTTTACTATGCACATATAGTATAAGCAACACCAAACACACAGTTTATTGACTCCATTGGAAGGTAAATACATAAAGAAGTGGCAGAACACAGCATCAGATAAATATTTCCAAACTCGTACGTTTTCAGCATCATCCACCGGATGTGATGTCTAAATCTATGCATTCCCCTAAGGCTCAGAGGGTAGGACTCCTCAGTTTGAGAGGTTCATTCAAAAATTTATTTTGCTAATCAGCTTTACTTTAGCAGAATTCCACATGTTTATTTGCATCAAAGAGTTAAAAAATATTTATGGCACCGCAGGTTTGTATGGGCAGGCTGTATTCAGCTTTATTAATTTTGTGTGGTCATTGTTCAAAGTGAAGAGACACTTCGGCAGTGTATCAGCATATGGATTTCACAGTTCATCAAAGCATAGGGACATCTGACAATAGCCGATTTATTATGCCACTGTTATTTTAATAGACATTCCAATAAACTTGACAATATGCATAAAATTATGTTTTATGTATGCCACTATAAAATTACTACATGAGAAAATATTCCATCATCAAATGGAAAGTGGTATCTAATTTCAGTAGTTAAAAATAGCTACAAACTAAGCACCATCCAAGCAGCCAGAATTCTTTTTTTTTTTTAATATTCTGGATTTATTTATTCTAATTTAATTATTACAAAATAAAGTCATTAAGAGAATTAATATTTGATTTATATCAATTTCAAAGTTTATGAGGCTGTTAACTCTGGTAGAGACCAACCTGCAAAATATCCTAAACTTCTTTGTCATTTCAAGGCATTTCTTTTTCCTGGAGTCCAGAACTGATTATACCAAACTCCATATATTAAAGACACTATATAATAAATCTTGGTGTCTGAAGCTAACTTATGATAGGAATTTTAATTAGAAAACAGTAAAATTTGATACAGAATTAATAATATCCATCACTATGAAGCCTGCATAATATTTTAACATACTTTTGCTCTTGCACTTTTCTTTTTTCATACTATTTCCAAATCCAGTCAGTAGAAACCTGGATGATAATGAGTTAAATCATTCCTTGGTGACTTTTAGACACATTGTTGGGTATCAATAATCTGAGGTTTGAAATAATATTTTGATACATGTTGCCGAGTAAATGCTCTACAAGTTTTGGGTTACATTTGTGCCAAAGTGCTGTTCGCATTTCTCATCAAATTTCTTTTTAATAAGAATTTTCTTATATGAATCTTATACCTATATTTTCATGCTTTCTCTGAGTAAAAATATCAGACTAGCATTGGTATAAGGCTGTATTTTTAGTTTTCTTACTTTGCCAAAGGCTTACTTTTGGTTGTAAAACTATTTTTTTCCCTTAACTTTCCTCAGTTGTGTTGTTTTAACTCTCCCCAGAAGACTTTCCTTATTTTATGGACCTTCACATTATGACCTGCGAATCATCAAACTTACAAGCACTAATTTGTAGGAAAGGATGACAAAGAGCTGAAAACTGATTTTCTGAACCAAAATTGCTTCCTTAAATCTATTTCTAAAGAGCAAAATTACTATGACATGTTTGTTGCAATTTAAAACATCATCTTTGTTAGATTATAAGTATTTTAAGGTTTGTAATTTCCATAGTCATTTTTCCTGCCTATAAATTGCTTCAGATTTAATTTAAAATAGCATCTGCATTAATTTTTATCATTTCGGGTGAAAGCTGATTGTTTCTTGCACTTGGAATTCTCTGAAGTGTTGCATATCAAACTGTGCTCTCTGAAGAATTTCAATCGTAAATAAAGCGTGTGTGTTTCCCCCCGCAGGAATCCATTTGAATCAAATCTATCTTTAATTTCGCACAGAATGTGCCATTAATAATTTCTTAACATTCATTGTAGTTTAGACCTTACACCTTAATACAAACTTAAGCTGTTTTAAATATGTATAAATTACACGTTGAAAGTTTTTTCATGTACAGTTTCTACTGTTCGTGACGCTGCCAATACGTGTTTGAATGCTTTGAGCATTGTATTGGATATTGCAGAGCACAAGGGAAGGAATATATCTTAAACAGGAAACACTAAAAGTAACGGTCAGGTATGCCGCTCTGTTTGGGATGTAGTAGCCTATGTCTCTGCCTGTTCATTTGATTTAAGTAAAGAATGTCAGTGTTGAGGATTATTTAGAGCTACAATTATAAAGATGTAGGGATACAGATGCCAATGGCTTTATTTTCTTATACAAAATTCATGTAAAATATCTCACGATCATTGCAACCAACATCAATGAAGAAAATAGTCTTTTCAAGAAAAGTGTCTTGGAGCCAAACTTTATTTCAAAAGTTTATAGTGTTGTCATTCTACTAAAATGGAAATAGTTGTTGAATATAAGACATTTTTATATCTTACTACAAATTCAGGTGCCACTTGTTTATGTATAGAAAAATGCAAGTCACATCCCCTCACTTTTACTGTGTGATGATATGAAAACATCATTTAGAAAGAAAACTAAGATTAAGAAATCATTTAAATCATTTTAGCCTTGATTTACAGAGCATATGCTCTATTAAACATGATTCATACTTGAATGATTCATTACACATAAAACAGTATTAAGCGTGTACATATAAGTATTCTTGTGTAGTGTGTTTTTCTACATATGTTGTAAATGTACATACTCATATGCCATTTTCTATGCACAACCATTTACATGTGTGTATGTATGAAATATTCAGAATTCCTTGTGAATGTTGGCTGCATGGCACTTACATAATTAGGACATCTGCTCTGGTGATTTCCAAGTTCTGAGGACTGTGATAGGACTGTGAATCATTAAACAGCCTGGTAGCAAAATAATTATGCATGCTACCACTAAAGAGCGCTTCAGAAATTTTACATAAAAGATTATAAACATATAAGAAATAAGGGTTACTTTAAGACAAAAAAAAATGCGGCATTTCAAACAAGATTCTACTTTCAAAAAAATTTTTCTTTTCACAAATTAGATAAAATGTTAGGGAAACCTGAAAAAATAAGTTCTATGTCTTTACTAGTCCATGTTAAGGACTACGGCATCATAATTAAAATAGCAAATTACTAAATTATTCCATTTATTCCTCAGTCAGGACTGTGAGGGTCATGACTCAGCTAACAACCAGAATTTTATCCTGAACTCCAGTTAAAGTAGGCTTCTTTGCCTTTAACTTCCAAAATCTTTAGCTATTGCAGCAAATTTAATTTATCATAAAAATAACAGAATTCTGAATCTTAAAATCCATAATTTCGAAGGCATTTAACTTTTAATCGATCCAAGAAGCAATAAGGTTTAACTTTGTTATATCTCTCGCTTTAAGGTTTACCCGTACTGCCTTACTTATATATGATGTAAGCATCATGTCCAGATGTATGTGTTTGCTCAGAATTTGTATCCACGGATGTATTAGTCTAATGCGTCCTTTTGTATGACATGACATTGTTATGAGCAAAAATAGCTGGTTTACTATTGTTGTTATTGTGTATGTGTGTGTGAATGGTATATATATATGTGTGCATGTGCTTGTCATGGTTCAGGCGTGTAGGTCAGAGCACAGCACTGCAAGTTAGTTTACTTCTAACTTTTTGTGGTTTCCAAGGACTGAAGTCAGGACACCAGGTTAATAATAGAGCACGCACAATAATGTGTCATCCTGCTGGTCCTAAAATTTATTCATCATTTATCCTGGTGTCACCTGACACAGCCTTTAGTCATCGTTTTGTCGTGTTCTTGCTTCCATTACTTTTTCCTTCTCTCGAGTCATCTAAGAAGCTTTCAGAGGCAGATTTTGCTTCCATTTGAAATAATTTCTAATTGCTAGTCTGTAAAATAAAGACCTGTAATTGAACAGGCATGCGGTGAGAAGGCTTCTCGGACTCTGAACATTTGAAACGGCCAAGTTGGAAGGGCCAGTTTCTTTCTCATGGATATCACTGACTGCCCTTGCAGGTGTAGGAAAATAGGTTTAAGCTGGACTCCGAAAACCGTAAATGTTTCAGAAATTGTTTCATTGCATCCATTAAGCTATGCAATTAAAACTTCACAGTGTTTTGCTTTCTAAACACTCTCTCTAATGGCTGTCTTAGGCAGGAGCAGCAAGGCCTTCTATGGAGCTTCACCTGCAAAGTGATTATTGAACTTTACAAACAAAAACCAAAAAACACTTAAAAGTCTTTGACTCTGTGGACAAACACATAACATTTCCTCTGAAATTAGATTTATATAAATATTGGCCAAAACTTTCATTGTATGCTAAAAACTTACTTTGTCCTCATATTCAGAAAAACCCATAAGGCTGAAATCCTAAGGATGCTGTTCAATCTGTGGGAAATAATTAAGAACTGAATAGAAGTATTTCAAAATTCATTCACTTAAAAGTTCACTTTGTAGTTGTGCATAAAATACAAAAATAATGGCAAAGTTATCAAGATAATGAGACACAGAGTAAATCGTATTATATTAACCATTCATGTCATCTGTTAAACTTATTGTTATTATTAATTGTGTATGTTCGTGTGAATATGTGTGTGGAAGTATGTGTGTCATTGTAATGACCGTGTGTGTAGATGTGTGTAAAAGCATTTATTATGTTTCTCAGTGTGTCTGTGTCAGTGCAGATGTGTGTGCGAGTGTAGGTGTGGGTGCCAGTGTCAGTGCAGATGGGTGTAGATAATTGTGTTTGAGTAGTGTGTGTGCTCACGTGTGTAAGTATAGACATGTATGTCAGTGTGTCAATGTGTGTGAGTGGAGATGTGAGTGTCAGCATGTGTGTGAGTCTGTGTATGTGTGCGTGCGTGCCTGGGTATGGATGTGTGTGCACTGCAGCCTTTTTGAGAGTCAGATAAAGAATTTTCAGAATTGATGCTCGCCTGTCACCCTGGGTTACAGATATTGAACTCAGGGTTACGCAGCATGAACTTTTACTTCTTTACGTCCCACCCGCTTTAAACAGTTTATTTTGCATCTGATTTCAAAGGATGAGAAATGTTGTGTGGTAAGAATTATGTTGACCTAACTCTATTAACATCGTGTTATAAAATGTAGTTAATTTCAGTTGAATGTAATTGTTCACGCTGCCACTTAGATTATATTAAGAGTCTATGCATTACTGTATGTAGCATTTCTATTCTGGCAGAAAAAAAATTAGTAAGAGCTCTCCTAAGGTGTATAGATTAGAAATCTGAGTAAGCGTTTGCTCTCTAATGCTGGCTCGGAAGTTTCAAATGGTTACTCCCCGTGCCGGCCAGGCCTGCAGGTGTCTCAGGGTAGGAGAAGGAACCTTCCAGCTCACACGTGTGCTTACTGGGAGCATCCATATCTGGCCCACCAACCACTGAATCTTTCTTCACCCTATGAGTTTCTTCATAACATCTGGCCCCAGAATGACGGCTCAGGGATAGAAGGAGAGAGACAGATGCAAAAGACCAAAATGAAGACCGCAGATCAGTGTAACCCAAATCTCAGAGGCAGCGTTCAGGAGCCTTTGCCATACTTGCATCTCTCATCCATTAGAAATGAGTGAATAAGTCCACACTTATTCACACTTATTCAGCCTACTTGCTATATCACCTTATGTAAAATAAGATGAGCAAGATTCAGAAAGGCAAATGTTTGATGTTCGCTGTTGGAAGCAGAATCTATATTTTAATTTATATACATTTAATACATACCATCTATACACATAATTGATTCTTAAATACACTTTGAAAACTGAAAAACAAAAGAAATAAATTACTGGAAGGGAATTGAATTTCATGAAATATCCATTAGTTTTAATTATAAGTGAGCCAGGTTTGGTATATGACTTTTTAACATTTAATTTTATTATTTTATGGGTATTGGGTGTTTTTTTTTCCTTGAAGGTGAGAATATTTGCATGTACCAAGTACAGGTACCAGTGGTGGTCAGAAGCTGGCATTGGACTCCCTGTAATTGGAGTTAAAGATGGTGTTGATCAAGCATCTTCCCCAGTGTCCTCCTTGTTGTTTAGCTTCTTTAGGACTATAGATTTATTCTACATTGTATGGCTATTATCCACTTATGTTGTTACACAAGGCCACAAAGAAAGAGGATCCTGATGAGACCTGATTAAGCTAGGATCAGATGTAAGGTGAGGAGAACATCCTCTATCAGTAGACTAGAGAAGAAATATAGCAGGAGAAGAGGGAGGGAGGGACTGGAAGTAGATGAGGGAAGGAGCTACATCTGGGACACAAAGGGAATAAACTGTAGAAAATAATAATAATAATAATAATAACAATAATAATAATAAATAGAAGAGGAAGAAAAAATAAAAAGATACAACTGAGCTGCCCTGTGAGTACTGGTAATTGCACTTGATGGTCCTGGAAGAGCAACACATACTCTTAATCACTCAGCCAAACTTCTGGCACCTCTGGCCATATCTTAATAATAGTAATGCTATACAGAGGAGATGAATCAGCCCATGAAATTCCTAGATCTATTTCTTACAGTTAATCATTGGCCCACAGTGAGAAAGTGGTCTTATTTCTTAGGGCACCAGGTAGTAGCTCCCTGTTTCTACAAGTTGTCAGCTGTCATACACAACACACACTTCACTGTTCTTCTGTTTAGCAAATAATTTTTATGCAGAATACCTTCAATTTAAACATTTTAAAGTCTTAGTTTATGTTATAGTTGCCTGCAGAACTGGTTCTATATGATTTATATGTCACAGTAGCTTATGAGTAAGTTGCCATAACATAAACAGGCCTTGGTTTGAACGACAGCTCCAGCCGTTACTGGCTGTGGGACGTTACCTTGTGATTTGCTTCCATTTCTTCCTTGGTAAAGTGAACAAAACCGAATTCATGGAATTCTGAGCGATGAAATAACCACGTAATAAAAACGTTGAAATGTGTCCGTCACTAATTAAGCTGGCACTGTGATGTGTCTTCGCCATCTGTGCAAAAAAGCAGGGACGGTATTAGGATGCCACTTCAAGCAAACATTGACATGACACAAACTGTTACGTTTTCAGCTAATGAACTGGTCATTCAATAACTCTAAAGTCATTTCTTTGAAGTAATTACCTTTTCCATAAGAAAATACAATTACAGGATACAAAAGGACACCCTATGTTATGTTTGTGGCAGTTATATCAACCAAAACAAAATCCAGTTCACATGATCAAATTCAGTAAAGTTTCATAGCAAAGACGTAGAAACCTCACAATGATGTCCTGTGGGTCAGTGGTTCATCCTGGACAGAACCTCTGAAGAGGCATAGAATCCTTCCTCCCCCTTTCCGGAGCTGAGTGGATAACATCGCTGCTGGCAGAGCAGACACAGGAAAAGAAGCTTTACTTTTAGCTTTGGTGACACTTAATAAGAGACTGGTGGTATTTTATATTGGATCTAATAGCATTTAATTGATCAACGTCACGCTTCAACACAAGCCATGTCTATACTGGCTGGGGACATGCCAGTATAGAAATACCTAAAAACTTAACTTGGCTATAGGTCATCAAAAACTATGTTTCAGGCATTGCAGACAACAAAAGGACAAACGGGTTTTTTTTTAAAAATTAATATTTTGAATATTTTATTATTAAAATTCAAGTTGTCATAAAAATAGTGTGTAGTGTAGTGTGTGTGTATGTGTGTGTGTGTGTTTAGGAACCTTTGTTTGAGTACTTTCATGAAATTTAGGAGTCTCCTCTGCTTGTAAATAACAAAAGTGCAGCTATCTACAAAAAAAGAAAATCCCCTCAAAGTCAGACTTTTTACAGTACTACACCACACGGTAGATTTGTGAGTCTGAGACAGTTTTTGGAACGTGCCCTAATGATTCAGTGCCTCACCGTTGCACTCAAATCATTTGTTCCCAATCCATATTTCATATAGGTCATGTTGGAATTAATTTTTGGAGTAAATATCTCCAAAATTCTCTTTCGTAGGATCTGATTAAATATCCAAAAGATATTAACTTTGGTTGATGAAGAGACTTCTTGCCATTTTTTTATGGACTAACACAGTTTAGGCAATGTTACAGGAATTCAAAGTGACACGGTGGTTACACCAAAGGTTTTAAGCAGTGGATTTTGTCCCCTCTCCCTGAAAGATAATTGAAAGAGGCAAAGGGACAGTAGTAGTTCACAGACAAATGGGTATGGAATTTACCTGAATAAGAATGGGATCCTCTTCATATTACTTCATTGGCAATCTCGAACAATTTCTGTCATTTTTATTGCTGTAGAATTGCTTGTCTCCTGTGGGTGTGCTTTATAGATTTTATGGCTAAGTAAGCACATAGTCATTACAGAAATAAACAGAATCATAAATTGATTCATTTCATAGTGAGGAATAAGTCTAAAACTGACTTTTAGCATAAACATTAATTCTTAGCAGTTGCCTTGAGAGCTTAAGGGATTCCAGTACCTGTTAGAGAAGGGACCGTCTGCTGTTGTCTGTGTTCCTCTGAATCCCTGCTGCGTACCCCAGTTTACATCCCATAGTCTAAACTGAGAACCTAGTACTTACACTGTGATTCTCCCTTTAGCCCTTCAGCATTTTGTTGTTATTTGTTCATTCTTTTCTCCTTAGCTGAATATCAAGACGACTTACGACAATTTTGAAACCAGCCTTAATATTTAGAATTTATAGTTCGTTACATGAAGATAATCTTTCACAGTGAAGAAATATGTTATCTTTATGGACTACTGCCTTGCCATCTCTACATGCTTCAGTTCCTTGCTTTTTGGTGATGGTGCCTCCTGATGACCCAGAATATGTAATCCTTTCCCAGTGACACTGTCAAAGCCATAAAAATGCAGTAGCAAGCACAAAGACAATGTCTCAAAATTATGGCTAGAGAATGGGCTAGGGAATGCTATCCAGGACGTCTCACAGTGAAAGCCTTGATTATGCTTTGTCACTTTGTCATTTTAAAAAAAATGAATCAGAACATTAAGTGTATATAATTCAATTGTTCTTAATATGTGAATGTGTCTAGCATGATAGAAATTTTGTTGCACATTTGAACATTGATTTAATATCAGTTGAGTATATCCATATTGCTCTATCACCGATGAAACCTTCTATCAGTTACCTGCACAGTCAGGGAGATCTGTAAGAAAGCCAAAACTGTGCTGTTTCAGAGGAGGAACTGAAGACTGTTTGGAAACTGAATACTTTTATCAAAATGATCAAAAAGTATACTTAAACCACAAGGTCTTCTTTCACTTTGGGGGAACTCTTGTTTTTAAAACTATGGCAGGCATTTCTCATGCCACAGATTACATGTGATAGCACCTAAGATAACAGAATAAGAAGGAAGAAAGGCAGTAAGGAGAGAAAAGAGGAGCAGCATTGTGAGCAGCGTTAGCTACCTTGTGCCACAGCTGTATTCAGCTCACATACAACTGGGCCAGTGTCAAAACTAAAAACACTGTTGGGTCTTCTGTTACCGAGAGCTCTAGCGAGCTCCCATATGACAAAGACGCGCAGAGTGCTGTAGGCAGGACAGTATCAAGGTCATGGTTTTACCTTGAACTGCAATGGGAAATCATCTGAACTTTTATCAAAAAATAATCAATAGGTGCTTATAAATCGAAAAATAAACAGAAGGGCTTGTGTAATTGCACATCAGCCTTGAGACTGTTAACTAACTATACGAGGACACTCTTTCTCTGCCTATAGGGTGCCATCCCTGAGATCTACTTACAGAGCTACCAGAAACGTGTGACTTTGCATTGGTTGTTTTTCTCTACTTAGTTTTTTTTTTACATATTAATTATTACTATCCAGTGAAGTAGAAACAGATTTTTTAAAACTCCAGAAAATACATTTGATTTGATCATACTTTTCAAACTTAACAAATCCATTATTGTGATTAATAGAATGAAAAGGACTGTTCTAAGTTTAGAAGAGACATTATAGAGTCTGGAACATTTGTAGAGCAAAAAGGGGTTAGCCACTGAAATCACAAATACCATTGTACATGTTGACTCATTCCATACTTAAATGACTGACAAAAAGCAATACTTTAACACTCTAAAATGCATGAAGTTGGAGTCCCTGTATTTGGACACAATAGCGAGGAAACACTTAGAGAAAAGGTATGTGTGAGAGTTAATCTCTAGACAAAAATTAACCATTACACTTTTGTACAGAAACAAAAAAAAAATAAACCAACACACACATTAGATCAGCACCTATGCTTTTTCATCTAGCAAAATAGAGATAGTTTTAAGTATTTAAACTAAATAGGCAAACATGATTGATTAGAACACGATTCCTAAATTGAAATAATAGCCATTACCAGTGACTGTGAAACAATGAATCTTTGCCTAAAGCAGTGAATGCAATAAGGCTTTTCATAACTTTTTGTATGCATAGTAAAGACTAAATTTGTTGCAGCATCCACAGAGATTTAAATTAATTTCAGAAAGAAAATTATTACATTAATTTGTTTTCATCGAATATAATTTAGAATTAGTTATTCAGTGAGGGTTTTCCCAGTAGCCTTTAATAAAATGATGGAGATGGGCTTCTGGGGAGAGAATCTTAATTGTTCAGCATTCCATTTCTGTTTGACTCATTCTCCAGCTTAGTTATTAGTGTGGAGCAGCTTCAGTAAACTGGTGTTTGTAAACTAGAGTCCCAGACTCCCAGCTCTGTTCTCCAGTTACTATGACTACATTTAAAGAAACACACACAGGTTTACATTCCCACCAGCAATGGAGGAGGGTTCTTTCTCCATAACCTCTCTAACATTTGTTGTCACTTGAGTTTCTGATCTTAGCCATTCTGGTGGGTGTCAGGTAAAATCTCAGAGTTGTTTTGATTTGCATCTCTCTGATGGCTAAGGACTTTGAGAATTTCTTTAAGTGTTTCTCTGCCATTCTGTATTCCTCTACAGAGAATTCTCTGTTTAGCTCTGTACCCCATTTTTTAATTGCATTGCTTGGTTTGTTGCTTTTTAACTTCTTTAGTTCTTTATATATTCTGGATATCAGCTCTCTGTCAGATATTTCTGGGCCCATGAGTCTTTTCTGACACTTTTTTTTTTCCAACCAAGGACCATAAGTGGATATAACCTAGAATCCCTGCCCAGATATAGCCCATCACAGCTCAGTATCCAAGTGGGATCCCTAGTTAGGGGAACAGGACTGTCTCAGACATGAACTCAATGGCTGGCTCTTTGACCCCCATCCCCAAGGGAGGAGCAGCCTTGCTAGGCCACAGAAGAGGGCATTGTAGCCAGCCCTGAAGAGATCTGATAAGCTAGGATCAGATGGAAGTGGAGGGGGACCTCCCCCATCAGTAGACTTAGAGAGGGGCAAGTAGGAGATGAGGGAGGAAGGGTGGGATAGAGAGAGGGAATGAGGGAGGGAGCTACAGCTGGGGTACAAAGTAAATAAACTGTAATTAATATAAAAAATAATAAAGAAAAAAATGAAGAAAAGCATTCTACAGAAATAAGTTTGATTTTTCCTTATCTAGCCACTGTTCATCTTTAATATACAATTAAATGAATGATGGAATGATTGCTATAATAAAATGTATTTTAAAACAATAAAATATAAAATTAAAAATAAAAAGAAACACTCACAGTCGGGGCTCTCAGTCTGATGAGCATCCCTGTTGTTTTTGTAAGCAAAGCACGGCTAGCACTGAAGATAAGTGTCATCTCCCCTTTTGTCTTCTCAAGTTTATAATTCATAGATGCCTTTTCTCTGGGACCCTGTGCAACTCCCTCACGTAAAATGGGCTCCTGGGTAACCTGCTGTTAAGTCTTTGCATTACCTTATCTGTATTAAGTAATATATAGGTCTTCTATAGACTAAATGTGTAATAGTCCTGGGCTTGAAAAAGTCAATCAGTAACTAAGAGCATCTATGTATATTTGAGGATGATATTAAAGGACATGTGTCACAGTACGTTTAAACCTGAGTCTCTCTCTCTGTGTCTTCCTCTCTTCTTTGTGTGTGCATGTGTCTGAGTCTACATATTCAAACATGCATGTGTGCGCTGAAACTAGAAGCCAGCACATTGCACATGCTATGCAAGTACTCTACCACGGAACCACACTCTCAAGCCGTATTTTAGAGTCTTTATTAACATTTGTCTGGCTAACTGAAAATTAAGCCAAGCAAATATTTCTGATCTGTTGATGTGCATGCTCTTTTATATTTTTATTTTTATATTAATTACAGTTTATTCATTTTGCATCCCAGCTGTAGCCCCTTCCCTTATTCCTTCCCAATCCTACTCTCACTCCATCATCTCCACCCATGCCCCTCTCTAAGTCCACTGATAGGGGAGGTCATTCTCCCCCTGTTCTTAATGAAATAGTGCATGGAAATCAAATGCATTGTTTGGAAAACATTACATATGAAAAACATTAACTGACTGTACAATTACAGTGGAGCTTCTCACGGATTTACCTCTGGGATCTGATCTATAAATGAGTATTGAATTTAGAGTCTTTTTTAGTCAACAAGTAATAATAAAGGCAATTATTAAAGAGAATTGAACAACTTAGGATCCACAGTATGAGTTCACAGATTGTAAGCTTTCACTGGACCTTTTCTGCACAGGTTACTTCATGACCTTTGCCTTCATCCCTTCAAATGACTCAAAAGTTTCCCGTCTCTCCTCCTTTTCTACTTCCTGAGTAGGTTATTCCAATTCATTTCATGAACAAGAGTATTAAAGCCATACTGAACCATTAGAAAATAATGTTCTCCACCTATTGGTCTGGAAAATATATAATATGAAATACATATTAGGTGAATTACTTAAGGAGTAGTTGATTTAATATTTAAAATTCAATACTTATTTAGCACCTAGTGTGAGCATGATATGATCAATGATATTTAGAAAGGTAAATTTATTTTTCGGCAAACATATACAGTACATAGCTCAATAGCTCATCATATTTAAAGATATAACAGGTAGTTGGAAGGTTGGCTAAAAACTAGTATTTCCACTAGTCATAGTAGAAGCAGAGTCCACTTCTTGAGATTATGATTAGCCAGTTTCCCCAAAATGAAGACAATGGCTTGTAGAATCCCAGATGTGAGAATCAGGGTTGCTTTTACATACACGAGTCCCTCAGACATTTAATGCACAGTGCTCAGTTGACCTCTACAGGGAGCATTCCAGGAACATAAATTTAAGACATAAGCATAAACGGTAATAGGAAAAAGGATATCCATAACCTATATACGAGATGATTGGGGTGTGTATGCTGAGAATCATCAAAGAGAATGAACAAAATGAGTCTCACTTACAGAACACAAAATGAGCTTCAACAATTGAGAAACTGACGTTATGTGTCTCAAAACTTCTTTTAGAATCATACTGTTTCAAATACTTAATGTGTAGATTGCTTAAAACTGTAATAATACAATGGATTTTGAGAAGTTATTTATTTTGCTTTTAGTTATATTGGGGATGGAAGCCAGAAGTGTGAACATCTTAATCTGCAACTGAACTACATCTCTATTTTCATTTTTAGAAAGGGTCTTGCTGCATCCCCCTGTCTTTTCTTGGAGCCCAGATCTTTCTTGCCTTACTTTCAGAGGACAGGCATGTGCCCTGCTTTGGGCTTATTTCATTACTCGTTGCCCTTGGCATTATTAATCTTCCAGAGAGAGCTTTCATGACATCACTCCCCAACACTATTTGACCCGAAAGCATTTAAATACTTTAAACCTTCTTAAAATGTAATATTTTTTAAGAAAAAGATAGTAAAGAAAACATATTAATGGCTTCCCCTTCTTCAATAATAATAATTGTAATTTTGGTGTTCAAACACAAGGGCCAAATGCAAATGATTAAGCCTTATCATGTTCAAATATCGTCACCTACATTTGAGCAAGAGAACCCAAAAGGTTCTATTACCCCTACTTACACCACATCAAAATTCAACCAGTCCAGCATGATGTGAGAAGTGTGTTGCATCCAGTTACATATTAAAAATCTTACAATTTGAGTACTTAGTGTTTGCAATCAAATACATATATGAATGATGTATTGAGGTCTCGGTTATTGTGTGTGAGTTAGAAGACAGCACCACACCTAGAATACAGGACATGCTGTTTTCCTCCGTAACGGATCTTAGTGAAAAGGATTTAATTATCCAGGTAAGAAAGTGAGATGAACAGCAAGAATTTGTGAGGGTATGCAAAGTTATCAGAAACATAATAATTAAGTTTATTTGGTGCACAATATTGAGTTTTATTTCTGATTTTAGTCTGATATTTTTATAATAGATTTCATACTACTAAAAAAAATACAAAATATGTTTCTCTTATTCCTGTTGGAAATGGCATTCTTTAGCAACTGTAATATTTTCACTAAATATTTATATATTATCCTGAGACTGCATGTTTTAAGGTGTTATTTGACTTTAACAAAATAGTTTTCAAATGTACTTTCTGATAAAATTATTTATTCTAATTTTGAGGTTTAGAACATTCATTTTGTACATGACACTTCCATTAAAAGAATCCCTATCCGTGTTTATTGGTGTCAATTCACTTTAGGAATATTCATTAGTCCTTCGCAAATGTATTAGAGACCACACATAGCATTAGGCAGTATTAATAATGCATGCAGTATTAGAGTACCTATTAATATTTTGAGACTAACTCAGCTTTTCCAAATGATTTTAGATATAGGCAATGTTCCAACTGACATAAAACTGGAACCTTCCCAATTAAAAAAAAAATGACTGCAAATCTACTTAGCTAATTAAAGAAGCTTGTGTTAGGCCGTAGGCTCAATTTGGAAGACTAAGGGTCACACCTATATTTTTAAAATAAAGTATACGTAATAATTTAAAGATCTGTATAATATTTTCTTTTAGCATTTTCCACTCTATAAATTGCATTCACTAAAATATAACCTCTCACAACTTAGAAGGTATTAATCACTTTGTCATGTCATGAAAAAGCAACAGAGGCACTTAAATTTATGTGCAGTTAGACAATTTTGCCTATGCTTTGCTCCTTATGTTCTTGAATTATACCTTTTTGTTTGTTACTAATCAAAAGATGTTACCATGTCACCTCTATGATGTGACTCATATGAATTAGGTGAGAACCTTTGGCCAAAGAACACCTTGGAGTAAGACATTGTGAGGTTGTATTTTGTTTCCATGTCATTCGTTAGGAGCCTAAAGAAAAGCAGAAAGATAATTTTGCCTTCCAAGTGTTTTGTAACATTATACAGATTTTTATATCTTTCAAATGTATGTATTAATTTTCTCTACAGGAATTTAGGAATAAATATGTAAATCATCTATCATATTCCCTTTTGTTTAAATCTCACATCCACATTTGCCAAAACAATTATGCTTATTTCAAGAATTTCAGCCTGAGCTATTTACTCACAAATTGAGGTAACTGAACAAAAAAATTAATGTCTCAGTATTTCTATTAGATAAGCTAATTAAATTAGAATTAAAGATAGATTTTAATTTGTGCATATATAAAACAAACAAACAAACAAATTCATATTTGCTTTTTAAATCATGTTTTTTCTCTGGCTTGCTAATCTGCAAAATCTGAACATCCACAAAGGGCATCTTTCTCATTATCACAAATCCACCAGACGTGCCACACAGTGCTTCCAGCACTTGGCTGGCACAGTATGGCCAAGCTTCCGAAGTGACTTTCTGCCTTTCTGGTGGAATAGAGTGAGGTTAATAGGTTTTGGTCAGAAGTACTTAAAGCAAATTTTAAAAATTACATCTCAGAGCATTCCCTCTTGACCTATTAGTTGTCCTATTAGATCCAAGATGATGAGAAGAAAAACTTGAAGTCATAACCCACCTCCCAGCAGTTGCCTGGTATGATCGGGCTATAAAAGAAATCTTTAAAAGCTTCCAACATGAGACAATGATACCCCCTACCTGCAAAATCTTAATGATGTAGAAAGTGATTGAAACAGGAAAGAAGATGGAAATTGCCATGGCATTTATTTCTGTTCCTATTTTTAAAAAGACAGTCCATGGTTACTTTGCCGTGAAAAAGCATGTAAAACTTTCTGTATCAGCTTTCTACGTCATTTATAAATCCGGGGTACTAGCTCACTAATGTGACTATCGATAATCTATTCAGATTCATGAAGTAGGCATTGTGTAATTGCCTGCTGTGATTAAGTTGAATTGCATCTTTTAAAAACTGGAAACTGTTTTTGAGTTAGTACTTTCCCTACATTTAAAGGTACATTTACATAGTCAAGTTATAATTATTTGACTTAAAAAAGCAACAGCTAGTAAGACTTAGCCTTTATGTAACTAGGAGTCAATCGATCAGTTAAAGCTAATAAATAGCCTTGGATTCATGGCCAGGGACCAAGAGTGAGATAATCAATGGAAAGTAGGAAATAAAGGGGTGTAATTAATTTGTTGTCAAATAATATGTTTACAACTGCATATGACAACATAAGATGATGCCATAAAGTAATCTCTCTAATATAGATAAATCAACATTAAAATTCATAAGATAGATCAATCATTATAAGGCTGATGTATATCTATATTTAATATTTTTAGAAACAGTGCTTTTCACATACTGTGAGAGATGCAGTGCTCTGAAGTGATTTGATTTTTCCTCAGATATGAAGAAAATCCAGTGCATACTGTTGTTGCTGTAATTCTTTGGGGGGAAGCTTATTATTTTGTCCTATTTCTAAAATAAAAATGGAAGTAAAACACTGTGCTATTGTATGAAAACAAATTATAAACATAGATCAGAGCCTCAGGAACCCAACCCTTTCATCCATAGCTACAATGATGTAGACATTTTGTTCTTGTATTGTTCATTGTTCTATTATCAGGGGGGAAAGGTGGCTTTTGGCATTACCTTGAATTTCTTTGCTGGAGCTTAAAATCATTGTGTGACTTTGAAAGAACAGGGCTCTATGGGTCATCTTACTGTAGGAATTTTAATGTACCATCTGTATTTACTTATATGATTTCTCAAACAATTCAGGATTCTTAATGGACAAAGGTAGCTGTCCTTATACCTAGGTCTTCATATCCTCATATGTATTTGAGTACATATATACACATATATATGGGTATATTTATATATGTATATATATATACATATATATGGGTATGTGTGTGTGATTTTGTTGTTTTAATTTTCAAATTTAAAAATAGTTTATGTCTGTTTAAATTAATTAATTAAAGAGTAGCAAACTATTCAAAGAAATAACTTACCTCCATCATTGCCATTCTCTAATAGCAGTCAACTCTAAATGGTTTGCTGATCATATATCACGATGCTTTTTTGTGCTCTCTCAAACACATGCCCACATCCTGGTGGTTTTAATCCTTGTGTGTATGTGACAGAGAGAGAGAGGGAAAGAGAGAGAGAGAGAGACAAACAGCTGTTTATTGTAAAATCTGAAGTGGTGTTTGTCATGGAGTAACTTTTATAACACATTACAGTCAGATATAGCTGCTCAAATATGGCAGGTGGTACTTACTGCCTCTTATTTTTATTATACTTTATTGTTAATATGAATATCTTGTTTGCATATTAGTCTCTGGGTTTTCTAAGAAAATGAATGATTTATTCATTTTCAAATCTTCCAAATCCTTAGTAAACAAGCATTTTAATCTTCTTACTACAGGGATGCTATTAAAAGTATTTTCTGAGCCAGGTTTGATGGCTCACAATTTTAATCCTCGCACTCAAAGAGACAGAGGCAAGCAGACTCCTGTGAGTTTGAGGCCAGCCTGGTCTACAAAGTCCAAGACAGCCAAGGCTATGCAGAGAAACTCTGCCTCAAAAAAAAAAAAAAAAAAACACCTCAATAAATAAAAATAGGAAGGTAGAGAATAGAATAGAATAGATCAGAATAGACTAGAATAAAAAGTATTTTCTGATTTGCTTCCTTAATTAATTAAACACACTATATTGCTTCCTTGATTAATTAAACACACTATATTGTAGATATCCTTTATCACAGTTATTATTCTTTACTTATCACATACCATTCTGTTATGTGTTTTATGTGACCATATTATATCCATTGATTCTACTGGAGATTTTGTTATATCTAAATAATCTTTTATGAAAATTGCAGTGCATGTAGGTAGGTTGTTTTATGGAAAGGTAGACAGAGTCCCAGAAGTAAGAGAGCTTATCAAAAAACTAAGTAGGTATTCTCATACATGAATACTACAAAGACAGTTCCCAATGGAGTTGTATGTCTTCTAATGTAAATTCTTAGTTGCAGTGGATGAAGGCAATTTTACTACAGCCTTCACAGTGCTGAATTTTAACTTCTGTTATATGTGTATCAAGGATGGACCATGAAAATTACGTGAACTGCTGCTAATACCTAGATCACGGGCTTCAGGAATGAAACTCTCTCTAACTAGTGGCATATTTAAGATAGAAAACTGACGCTTCTCCAGCATTGAAAAAAGTCTCCACACACAGAACAAAGCGATGTAGTGAAAAGGGAGTGGATATAATTACACGAAGCACCTTTAGCTTACACAGTTAAGGAAATATTAAAGCACAATACAGAAGTGCTGGAAAGGAACATGGGGCAGCTACGTGCAGTTGCTTTAGAGGAAAAATAAAATCACTAGAAAGCGTTTTGACACAAAACTTTCAAGGCATGGCATAGAATATTCCTGTACAAGAGAGGGCTTCAAAAGTGAACCGGGACAGGCTGCCATCTCCTCCTCTGTGGCTTAGCAAGGCTGCTCCTCCCATTGGGGGCGGGGTGGTCAAAGAGCCAGCCATTGAGTTCATGTCAGAAACAGTCCCTGTTCCCCTTGATAGGGAGCCTACTTTGATACCGAGCTGCCATGGGCTACATCTGAGCAGGGGTTCTAGGTCATATCCATACATGGTCCTTGGTTGGAGAAACAGTATCAGAGAAGACCTCATTGTAGCCAGTCCTGAGGAGACCTGATAGGCTAGGGTCAGATGGAAAGGGAGGAGGACCTCCCCTATCAGTGGACTTAGAGAGGGAAAGGGAGGAGAAGAGGGAGAGAGGGTGAGATAGGGAGGGAATGAGGGAAGGGGCTACAGCTGGGATACAAAGTTAATAAACTGTAACTAATATTAAAAAAAAAATTTAATTAAAAAAAAGGGGGAACCAGATCAAACTTTTCTCTATTCAATGGATTCTAAGCACTGGAGCTTACTGTAGGTAACTAACTGACTTTTACTAGAAATTAATTATTCTTTTTTTTTAATTTATTTTTTTTTGTTTGTTTGTTTTTTAATTTTATTTTTTTCTTATCAGTTACATTTTATTAACTCTGTATCCCAGCCGTGTTATTTTTTGTTAATTACAATTTATTCCTTTTGTATGACAAGTGTGGCCACCTCCCCCTTCCAATCCTACCCTTTCTTCTATACCCCTCCCCCAGTCCACTGATAGGGGAGGTCCTCCTCACCTTCCCTCTGACCTTAGCTTATCAGGTCTTATCAGAACTGGCTGCATTGTCTTCTGTGTGGCCAGTTAAAGCTATCCCCACTCAGGGGGAGGTGATCAAAGAGCCAGCCAGCCACTGAATTCATGTCAGAGACAGACCCTGTTCCACTTACTAGGACACCCACTTGGACACTGAGCTGCCATGGGCCACATCTGTGCAGGAGTTCTAGGTTATCCACATGCATGGACCTTGGTTGGAGTATCAGTCTCAGAAAAGACCCCTGGGCCCAGAATTTTTGGTTCTGTTGGTCTCCTTGTGGAGCTCCTGTCCTCTCCAAGTCTTTCTATTGCCCTCTTCTTCTGTAAGGTTCTCTGCACTCTGCCCAAAGTTTGGCTATGCGTCTCAGCAGGAATCAAATCGAAGACACAGAAATAAATCCACACATCTCAGGAAACAATTTTTGACAAAGAAGCCAAAACCAAAAAAGACAACATCTTCAACAAATGGTGCTGGTCTAACTAGATGTCTAGGTGTAGAAAAATGCAAATAGATACGTATTTATCACTCTGCACAAAACTAAAGTCCAAGTGGATCAAAGACCTCAACATAAAACCAGACACACTAAACCGCTTAGAAGAAAAAGTGGTGAAGAGCCTTGACCTAATCGGCACAGGAGACGACTTCCTGAACAGAACACTAACAGCACAGGCTCTAAGAGCAACAATCAATAAATGGGACCTCATGAAACTGAAAAGCTTCTGTAAAGCAAAGGACACTGTCATCAGAACAAAACGAAAGCCTATAGACTCAGAAAGGATCTTCACCAATCCTACATCTGACGGAGGGCTAATATCCAGTATATATAAAGAACTCAGGAAGTTAAACAGCAACAAATCAAGTAATCCAATTAAAAAATGGGGTACAGAGCTACACAGAGAATGCTCTATAGAGGAATATTGAATGGCAGAGAAACACTTAAAGAAATGCTCAATACCCTTAGTTATCAGGGAGACACAAATCAAAACGACCCTGAGACATCACCTTACACCCATCAGAATGGCTAAGATAAAAAACTCAAGTGACAATTACTCATTCTATACGTGGGTCTCTGAGATGGCTCAGCAAAGCCACCTGACATCAAGCACCACTACCTGAATTTTAGAACCAACTTGTAAGGGCATGTTGTGGCACCCTTTCATAGATGGACATGTGCAGAGACTCTCTCTCTCTCTTTCTCTCGCACACACACACACACACACACACACACACACACACATACACTAAGCAAATACATAGTTAAAAGTAATAACGTTAAAAACTAGTTATTTTAACTTTAAAAGATATGCATCACAAATATTAATTTCCTTTCGTTTGTGCTTACTTCTCTGTAAACTTAGAGACTCTTTATATATTCATGTTTATTTACTGTTAATTCTCCCACAAATTTAACAGTGTATTACACAGAAGAAAAGCATTTTCCCCCCAGGAATATGCACAAATAGAACTAAACCATGGAACTGGAGAGATGGCTCAGTAGGTAAAGTAGGCATGCAAACAGTAGGAATGGAGTTCTAATATCCAACACCCACGTATCAGCCAGGTGCATGTTATGTCCCCTGTGATCCAAAAGTTGAATTTAGTGGGAGACCCTGTCTCAAAATACACACTCATGCGCACACACATGTGACTATACTTTAATATGAATATCATGCCACTAAATAGTAATAATATTTTGAATCCCCTGTGGACAATACACTACAGGAAATGTAGTCTAAGTACAGCTCCCTGAAAAAATTGAGAATAAGCCTTGAAGTGCTGACCATTCAAAGCAGTTTGTAACTTCCTGTGTCCCAAGACAAAGTTTCTTAAATTCAAAGTGATTAGAAAAATAACTATATGTCAAGAGTTTTATAAAGAAGAGTAAAGGATTATTGATCCACCCAACAAAACAGGTGTCACGTGGTCAGATTCCTCTGTTGTATCTACTAGGCTGTTTGGGTTACTATAACAAAATTCCCATAGTATAGGTGGCTATAAACAAAACTGTTTGTTTCTCATACTTCCATTAGTCTATAAGTCTCATAAATCCAAAGTCAAGTTACCTGGTGAAGGCTACATTGTCAGGTATCAGAAGGGTGTGGCTATTCATTTCCTGTCTTGTGGGTTTTAAACAATTCCAGGAATCTAGACTTTCACCATCTGATCACTTCTTTTGACCTCACATGCCAATGGAATAATTTTACAATCATATAAACCAGAAAGCAAGAATTCCCACTGTGCAACACTAGACTCTACTAAATATAGGAGCTGCCTTCCAACTTTGTTCTTTATCAAAACTTCAATTTTATATTGCCTTCTCACACTCAAGACACGATTTTTCAACTTTCATAGAAATAAAATTGCTTCTTTTTGTCTTAACTCAGTAACCAATCAAATGCCTCTTTTTGTCATGCAGCTAAAAGCACCACAGGCGTGGTGTTCTTATCATTTTACCCCACCGTGACTTAATACAACAGAAGTTTGGAGTTTCACTAGCTGCAGGAAATTCCTCTGTTCCTATTCACTCATGACTCGCTTTATTTCCTAATTTCTGTCAAAGCTCATCCACTTATCCATTTATCCCTGCTTTGACCATGGATTAAGGGTATCTTTTGTCTGATCAGGTCTGCCTCACAGTAACTAGGTTTTTTTTTTTTTTTTTAAATTCTGTGTGTATGTGATCATTCTCTGGCATTCTAAAGCAGACAGAAGTATCTGCGGCTCAGAGAGACTCATCCAAAGGCGTTATTACTTCCAAATTCAAAATCAGAAAGGAGCTGTTCCACTATACCTTGCCTTTTCTTCTATGAAACCATGACTCTCAGGAGTGGTAACATTGTATTTAGAATCCTGTTCATCATCCTTTACAACAAAAGGATACATTTCAGAAGAAAATAAAAAAAGCAAAGAAACTTCCATAGAATAACTCGATACCACTTTGATTACACTGTAATGACACCTGGGTAGAAATAGAGGCAGAATTACTGGCAATATTCTCAGCAAGTGGCTCCGTGGCTCTGTCACTCTTCAAATCATGGGGAATTTCCTACTATTACTGACAATGTTATTTGATTTCAAGAGGCAGGTATCATTAGACTTTCCAGGATTTAATTTTAGTTGATGAAATAAGTGATTGTAAGTCAGTGTTTGATGCTATATTTTTAACTTTTAGAGTAACTTTCATAGGTTATTTTTTGCAAGAAATTTTTACTATAAGTCTGTACGTTTTCTGCTCTTTCTCTCTCTCATTTTCTCTCTGTATAGGTGTGTGTGTTTGTGTTTGTGCATGTATATCAATCTAGCCCTCCTGTACAAACTCTGTCTTTCTCCTTCCCACATCCATCATTCTCTCCTACCTTCCCACCTCTTCTCCCTCTTTATTCTCTTTTTACACAAGGGTTGAAATGAAGGAATCTATGCACATAGAAACCTGCTTTTCAGTAGTATTTATGTCATTTCCTTGTGGTAGGTTACTTTAGTTCTCACTCCAGTAACATGTTAAAAAATTATTTAACATGTATCCAGTATTAAAGACTAAGTCAATAATTCTCAAATATTGGTGAAGAAAAGAGTAGTTTTGTGAGGTTGGCTTAACATGATTCCTAGGTTCTACCTTGACCCTCTAGACCTTATTTCACAGGTATGGCCCCTGGTTATTTTAGCTGGCTGCCTTTGTGAACTGTAATTTGGAAAATTGTTTCCAAAGCTTATCAAGCTTGTTTTTGCAACAGAATAAACTGTTCTGTTGTTTGACTTAGTGCTTACACTCTTGCTAAATTCTCCAGGAATGTTGCTGGGTAAGAATATTTTACCTTTAATGAACTCCTTTTTGTCTTCTTCAGTCACTATGGCCTCTTCTTGAGTGCTCCTCCCAGAAGCTTACCCTGACTTAGGTCTCCAGTTTGTCTCAGAATGTCCTCACCTCTAGTTTCTCTTTTATCTGAAGGTCCTCTGTTCTCTCACCCTTGCTCTCCTCAGGTCTGTTCTCCACCCTCTTAACTCTCTGTGCCCCCTCTTCTACCTTGACCCATCTCTTCAGCCACCACCCCTGTCTATTCTATTTCCCCTTCCAAGTGAGATTTATGCAGCCTCACTTGGGTCCTCCTCGTTACTTCTCTTCTTTGGGTCTGTGCCTTATCCTGTACTATATGACTAAAATCCACTTATAAGTTGAGTACATACCATAGGCATCTGGACATCCTCTAACTAGACTAGTCTTCCAGTAAAGGATGGGCAATGCCAACTCACCCACAAAACTTTAATCCAAAATTTACCCTGTCTATGAGTTGTGCAGAGATAAAGATGGAGCAGATATACCAGAGATTGAGGGAATTCTCAACCAAGTCCTGGCCTAACCAAAGAACCACCATATCAGAGAGTGTCAACCCCTGACTCTATGAACAACACTCTTCAAAGCTTTCAGACAGGAGCCTGTCAGTATTGTCTTCTGAGAGGCTTTACCCAGGAGTGCCTTAAAACAGGTGCAAACACTCACAGCTGAGCATTGGTTGATGTATAGGGAGTCTTGAAGAATGGTGGGAGGAAAGAAAAAGTACCCAGAAGTGATAGGAGCTCTACAAAAAGATCGACAGAGCCAACTAAGCAGGGTTCAAAGGAGTTTGCTGAGACTGAAGCATCAAGCATCAACTGAAGATCATGCATGAACTGGACCTAGGCCCCCTACAGAGATGTAGCAGATAGGCAGCTTAGGCTTCACAAGGGTACTCTAATAAGGGAAGTGGGACTACATCAGACAAGGACTCACTTACTTGTTTTTAGATCACTTCCCCTTGCAGGACTGCCTTGACAGGTCTCAGGGGAAGAGAATACATTCAGCCCTGATGCAATTTGTTGAGCTGGGGTGGATGGGAAAGGGAGTTCCTTTTTTCTGAGGAAAAGGGGAGGAAGGAGGGAGAGAAGGTGGGACTGGGAAGAGAGGCATGAAGGGGCTATAGGATGTAAAGTAAATAAAATAAATAAATGAGAAAAAATATATATGTAATTATTTTATGAAAAACCTCTTTTTTTTTTCTGCTACTCTTGTTTGTTTTTGCTTTTTGGAGAACAGATCCAGGGTCTCCTGCATGACAGAAAAGTGACCTAACACTAAGCTATATACATATATTCTCTTTGATCATCGAATCATATTGATTTAGAAGTTGTTAAAAAGGGTTGTGTTCCAGTTGTTCTTATTTATATTTGTTTAGTTAAACAAGATCTTGTAGCTTTGGCATTCTATGTGAATACTCTCACTAATCATGTAAGTAAACATTGCAGTACCAATGGCAAGGGCTTGCTATGATTTCAGGCAAATCGTAGACCCAATGGAACTGATTCTTTCCAGAAGAAAATGTCCAAGAATGCATTGTAATTATACTAGTAAGCCATGGAGCTAGTATTAGAACACTTGTCATGTAAATATATGAGAAATTTAAAATAAATACCCAAGCCTGATTTTAATACATGGATTTTCTTGAATGGAAAGAAGGCCTCAGGTGCAGAATGTGAACCTCACATTACTGTTGAAGATATTTTAACAGATACATCAAATGCTTTTTATCGGGGAAGTCCTAAGGTAATTATATAGTCAGGAATATGAAAATGAGAGATTATATGCTCATAGAATCACCATTCAATACATGTCCCAATAAAGTACCTGATGAAATTATTTCAAATGAATTATTGAATAACTTGGTTTCAGAGCCAGCACTGGTAAAAGAGATGAATAAAGGAATTACACTGAAGGAAAGTCACAAGTATGAGTGACACAGAATAGAGGAGTTTCTAAACTTAGTATCCAATTAGAGTTCTTTTGTCACTGTTGAACAACAGAATTTACAAAGTTTATTAGAAACTAAAAACAAAATGTTTCCAAAATTGATTGTTAATACTTGAAACTTTTATTGTGTGAGTGTGTGTGTGTGTGTGTGTGTGTGTGTGTGTGTGTGTGTGTGCGCGCGCGCATGAATTCCATATATGAGATAGTAGAGGGGGTAGAGAAGGAGAGAGAATGTGAGGCAAGAGCACTGCCATAAAGAAATAGAGAATATTACAGTAAACCAGTGAATGTGAACTGAATATTGTTCCAGCTGACCTTTATATGAACCTGAATCTTTAAAAGGCTGCTTGCATGAATACAGGGGCAAAGGAAACTAAATGACCTCACTGTAGCCTTGAGAAAGAAATGGAGTATCTTTAGTCACAGCTCATAGCCAGTCCACACCGCAGACCATCACACCCCCTCCAGCGCTCTCTCCGCACTTCTGCCCTGTGTTCTTATCAAGCAATGCCCTAAATGCTCACCCACATACTCATGTCTACCATTAGCCTCATCTTGTCTCTCTCACTCTTTATTCTATGTTTGATATCCATTAGCTACTTTCTAATGTTCAATCTCATACACCATTCCTTTTCATATAAATTTGTACTTTTCTGACATCACTTATACCAATATGCAATAGGATGTATTCAATGAGCAATGAAATAGCCTCTGAAGAGTGTTAGTTAACTTCTAATCTGTGAGTTTCTCCAAAGTTCCAGTTCATAAGGTTTTCAACTCATGGTTTTATTTGGGAACCCAAGTGACTAAATTTCTCAAATCTATAAGACACTCCAATCTATAATTACTTTTAATTAAAATATTATTATAGATATAATCATTTCAGATGATTATTTTTCAAATATTGTAAAAGCTTTCTGCCCTTTTGTGTTCTTGTAGGTTCTTATCATTTTGCATTTTTAGTTATGACACTTTATTTCATGAAGATTTACTCATTAGGACGAAGATGCTTTTGTTTGACCTCTTCAGTGATGTACAAAGTGAGACTTGTTCTGGTAAATCAAATCCAAGGCCCTCAAAGAGTTAGGAAATTGTTCTACCAATAAGTCACACCATAAACCTATCGTTTGTTGAGATAATTTCATTCTACAATATTCTACAATGTACAATATTACACAATGTATTATTTCATTCTACAATATGTGATAGCTTTGGATGATCCAATGCCTCATGAGAGCTAGATTTCAGATGTGCACCACCATACCAGGCATCAGCGATATTGGACCCTGTGCGTATACTTTCAGAGATGTACAGTTTAATGTGAAAAACCTGCTGATTTCAAAACAATGGTTTATGTTAAGCACCCAAACTTCTGTAATTGTGAATGAAGTGGATTTCAATCTGTGCATAGTAGAGGTTTCATTTTCCAGCTGGAGCCAAGACAGACGAAAGTCTTTCTCATTGCTTTTCAGAGGCTGTGAATAGAGAGTCCCTTTTTGTTCAAAGTATACCTCCTCTGGTATACATTTCTGTACAAGGATTTTCTCAAGTTTGTAGTCCACAGCAGAGAGATTAATTTTATCTTTTCATAGTCATTACCTTCTAAATCTTGGACAAAAAAAAAACCCTATATTTGTGTTTGTATATAAATATATAAATATATATATATATATATATATATATAATTTGCGTACTTGAGATACAAGTAAGTTTGCAGCTCTGCTTTAGAGTCCCTGCCTTCATTTATAGCTAGTAGGTTTTTTTCCTTCTCCCAGTAGGTATATCTAAATATAGAAAATAAGTATGCATTATGTTTATCTGGCATGTATGCATTGTGGATTGACTTCATATCAATCTTCAATGTCACTGTAAGTTGTACTAGAAGGTGGTGGGTATTGTCTGATGCACACCTGAGAACCCTGCTGGCAAGAAAATGCTTAATGTTTTAGAATTTATGTTTTCTAGCAACTCAGGCAACAGATGTTAGACTATACTTTCCAAATTTTTCTTTTTTTTTTTTTGGAGACTTAAGAAGCAATAGTGAACTTGAGCATATTTTGGATATATGCCTAGGAGGGGTATAGCTGGATTTTGAGGAAGCATTATTTCTAATTGTCTGAGAAAGCGCCAGATTGATTTCCAAAGTGGCTGTACAAGTTTACATTCCCACCAGCAGTGGAGGAGGGTTCCCCTCTCTCCACAGCCTCTCCAGCATGTGTTGTCACTTGAGTTTTTCATCTTGGCCATTCTGATGGGTGTAAAGTGAAATCTCAGGGTCGTTTTGATTTGCATCTCTCTGATAGCTAAGGATGTTGAGCATCTCTTTAAGTGTTTCTCTGCCATTCTATATTCCTCTACAGTGAATTCTCTGTTTATCTCTGTACCCCATTTTTTAACTGGATTGCTTGATTTATTGCCTTTTAACTTCTTTAGTTCTTTACATATTCTGAATATCAGCTCTCTGTCAGATATAGGGTTGGTGAAGATTCTTTCCCAGTCTGTAGGCTGTTGTTTTGTTCTGATGACAGTGTCCTTTGCTTTACAGAAGCTTTTCAGTTTCATGAGGTCCCATTAATTGATTGTTGCTCTTGGAGCCTGTGCTGTTGGTGTTCTGTTTAGGAAGTTGTCTCCTGTTCCAATGAGTTCTAGGCTCTTCCCCGCTTTTTTATTTCTTAGCCATTTTTGTAGCAGCTTTATTTGTAATAGCCAGAACATGAAAACAACCCAGATGTCCATCAGTGGAGGAATGGATACAGTAATTGTGGTACTTTTACACAATGAAATACTACTCAGCAATTAAAAACAAGGAAATCATGAAATTTACAGGCAAATGGTGGGATCTAGAAAAGATGATCCTGAGTGAGGTATCCCAGAAGGAGAAAGACACACGCACAGTATATATTCACTTATAAGTGGGTACTAGACCTCTAAGATAGGATAAACATACTAAAATCTATACACGTAAAGAAGATAAACAAGAAAGAAGACCCTGGGTAAGATGATCAATCCTTACTTACAAAGACAAATGGGATGGACATCGGAAGTAGGAGAAAACAAGTAACAGGACAGGAGCCTACCACAGAGGGCCTCTGAAAGACTCTACTTAGCAGTGTATCAAAGCAGATGCTGAGACTCATAACCAAACCTTCGGCAGAGTCCAGGGAATCACATGAAAAAAGGGGGAGTTAGTATGACCTGGAAAGGACAGGAGCTCCACAAGGACCAAATATATCTGAGCACAGGGTTCTTTTATGAGACTCTTTCTTCAACCAAGGACCATATATAACCTAGAACCCCTGTTCAGATGTAACCCATGGTAGCTCAGTATCCAAGTGGGTACCCTAGTAAGGGGAACAGGGACGATTTCTGACATGAACTCAATGGCTAGCTCTTTGACACCCCACCCCCTGCAAGGGAGGAGCAGCCTTGCTAGGCCACAGAGGAGGACATTGCAGTCAGTCCTGAAGACACCTGATAAGCTAGGGTCAGATGTAAGGGGAGGAGGACCTCCCTTATCAATGGACTTGGATAGGGGCAGGGAGGAAATGAGGAAGGGAGGGTGGGATTGGGAGGGAATGACGGATGGAGCTACAGCTAGGATACAAAGTAAATAACCTGTGATTAATATAAAAAGTAAAAATTATTTTTAAAATAAAGAAGCAATAGTGAACATGACTGTTTTTTCTTCCTGAAAAATCCCGAAACTCAGTAGATGATAGAAGCAATTAAAAGGCACCAGGTGTGAGGGCAAAGGAAAGTAGCCCTAGTCACAGAGCATGGGCCAATTCTCTGGCTTCAGTACAGAGAAACAGAGCAGAAAGTGAAGAAATGAGTAAAGAAGGGCTGGTGAGATACAGTAGCAGGATAGCATTTGCTATCCAGCTTGAGGACTTAGATTCCTGCAGTGCCCATGGGGGAAAGAATAAGAGCTGAGTCCTGAAAGGTGTCATCTGTCCTTCACACCTACACTGTGAAAGGTGTTATCTGTCCTTCACACCTATACTGTGAGAGGTACATGTGTGCATGCACACAATGGAGAAACAAAAAATATAATTCAATATTCTACAAAGATGTTTGTTCAACTATATTCATAGCAGCTTTATTTGTTTTTTTTCCCTTTTTAAAGATTTATTTACTATGTATACAGAGTTCTGCCTACATGCCAGAGGGAGAACCAGATCTCATTATAGATGGTTATGAGCCACCATGTAGTTGCCAGGAATTAAACTCAGGATCCTTGGAAGAGCAGCCAGTTCTCAAACTCTGAGCCATCTCTCCAGCCCCAGAAGCTTTATTTGTAATAGCCATAATCTGGAAAAAACCTAGATGTCCCTTAATGGAGGAATGGATACAGAAAGTGTGGTACATTTGCACAATAGAACACTGCTCAGTTATTAAAAACAAGGAAATCATGAAATCATGTAGGTCAATCAATGGGTAGAACTAAAAAATAGTGTAAAAGTAACCAAACACACCATGTTCCCTTGAAGCTTACTCCTTATGGTTTATTACGATGGGTGGGCCTGAAATGTCCTTTCAACCCGGTAGACCATTTTTCTCTTCCATGGCCGGTCCACCCACTATTATTCCTTCTTTGAAACAGCAGCATCCACACACGCAGACACGCGTGTGTGCTTGTACTTGCCAACCAACCGTATGCCAAACTGTAGGAGGGAGTGTTCTTATACTGGTGAGATAGAATAGTTCTGTCTTCATCTGACATCTGGTATGAGAGCTGGCAGAGCATGGAGGTGGGAAATGAGAGAGTAATATGGATAGATATAAGATATAACACTAGGTTGGACTTGCTAGGTCTTCTGCCAGGGAGGTGCACATTTAAAAGGAACAGAAATGACCACAGGTTGACAAAAATTACAGGCAGTAGGTGATGTGAAAGTAGCTGACAAAGCTTTACATTTTAAAGCTGCTGTAGCAAAATCTATTACAAACATGCCATGGACATGGTTTGCCCCAGGTCGGTGAATCCCTGAGTGTCCCCATCGTGCCAGGGAAAAGTAATGATTTCAAAACAGTAAGATTATGTTGACCCAGGCTCTCCCTGACTCCTCAGTTTTGCCTTCAGTTGTCCCCTTTGAAACGGGGTCCAGATAAAGACTCATTTAGTCCAGGCTGATTAAATTATAAATGAAAATGGAGAGTTACAGAAAAGGCAGAAGAATTAGTATGCTCACTGACCATGACCATAATTCACTATGGAGGAAAGGAGATGCCATAATGAGCACCCATTATATGTCACATATAATAAGATAAAACATACTTAGAAAGACAGCTATAGCCTCCCTTACAAAACCTGGTCTCCTTGAACTGAAAACCATTCAGCGATGGGAGATTCATATCACATTAATTGAAATGTCTACTGGATAAAAGTATATCAAGGATATCTGATATCAGTGGATTTTCCAGTCATTTATTCACAAATTTTACCATGTGCTCTCTTATTAAGAATAACGGCCAGTCCTGAAGAGACCTGATAAGCTGGGGTCAGATGGAAGGGGAGGAGGACCTCCCCTATCTGTGGGCTTGGAAAGGGGCAGGAAGGAGATGAAGGAGGGAGGGTGGAATTGGGAAGGAATGAGGGAGGGGGCTACAGCTGGGATACAAAATTAATAAACTGTAACTAATATAAAAATAAAAATATAATTAAAAATGAAAGAAAGAAAGAAAGAAAGAAAGAAAGAAAGAAAGAAAGAAAGAAAGAAAGAAAGAAAGAAAGAAGAGGAAAGAATAATGGCTACATTTGAAAATATTTTAAAGAAAAATTCCATGGTTCTATCATGTTAAAAAGAAACTACAATAAAAGAAACTTTTAGTGAACATTAGGCTTCCATTTGTAATATTAAGTCAATGAATATATTTTAGGAACTAGTATATTCATGACTCAGATTTTGATGAATACATGATATAAACAGACACAACAAGGTTAATGGAAAATGTAGGTCATCTGTGTCTCAATCTCAGAATGCTAAATTACAGTTGAGGTCAGGGATCTTGCACAGATATGCAGCACCAAGACAGTGAGCTATTTGCCTTTAAGAGTTAACTTGTTTAGATAATTTCTTTTTAACGTACCTTGGAAAACTCCACAATATTGAAGCAATATAATTTGCTAATATACTGCCCTTCTGAGTCATTCTACATCATGTCTCCTGATATTCTATTCCACTTACTAATTGCCAGGTATACTAGTGGAAGAAGTGAAGGAAGGTATGAAGTTTTGGTCACATGGTGATACACAGCTTTGTTCTCATTGAATGGGAGATGGAGGCAGGGGAATTAGGAGTTTGAGACAACCCAGGACCAGCTTGCATATGAAGTAAGACTTCTGTCTAGGAAAAAAAAAAAAAAAAAAAAGCAAATGAATAAGTAGATAGTCTCTGAAGTTGTGTAACTGAAGAGCAACAGAGGATTTGTAGGAATTTATCTAATAAAAAGACGGAAGCTGAATAAATCAAAAAAAAAAAAAAAAAAAAAAGAGTTAACTTGTATCTTCAAACCCAGCTTTTTGAGCAGCTGGCACTGACATTGCTTAATTTACTTGTAACCCTTATAAGAGTCTTTGAGCAGAGAGCATTGGTCTTTGTACTGGATTGAAAACTGGAAGTCCCACAGGAAATTGACTAAAACTATTATCATAGTTAAGGTTGCCTATCATTCTAATTATAATTCACATCCAATAATGAACACCTTGTTCAATAATATTTAATTCAAATCATGATGCTGAGTATAAAATTACATATCGAGAGAATTCATTAGAAGTTTCAAAAGTAAGCTGAGTAAATGTGCCTCGGAGAATGTATTTGATGAATTTGTAAAAGTATTTAAATTAGATCTGTAAAGTATTATGAAAAATCCACAAGGGATGCGCAATTAGGCGAATAAGCTCTTCAAGGCCAGGAGCTGCCGGGCATTCGCTGTAAAACGTTTTCTGATATATTGTTTATGCAAAGTAGAGACACAGGAGGGAGAGCAGTAGCAGACAACAAAGCAGAAATGCAGCAGAGGTAATGCCAAAAGTAATTGAATAAAAACTACGTAATTCCCTCATAATTAGTTCCCTCGCCCTTGCATACATAGTATCCATACGTCACTGGAGTGTTTTATTACGGGACAAATGATTATTTAATTTATACATGCTTTATACAGACCAAAAAGCAAGAACTTCAAGAAAGGCTGTCATTCAGAACAAGGCCTCTTTCTAATTGCAGTCTGTAGTTTAGACAATCCTGATTATACAATTGTACAATTTTACAATATTTAGCCTAGTGAAATCTGAATTGATTTTTATCTCAGAAGTCTGATGATAAATGAAAAAAAAACAATTTACATTAATTACGTTGTGGTTGTTATCACAGATTTAAGGGAATTTTTAAAATAAATCAACATACCAGTCTTATTCATTAATTCATCTTTGCATTCATTCTACGTGTACAAGATATATAGAACAGTGATAACCCTCTTAGTGCTACAAAGATAAGGAGCAAGTAAGGATCAGAGGAAATGGTACACACTATAACAGAGGTTTTATCCTAATAGGGATACAATTGACACGTAAATAATCTCACTAAAGTGTACCAATGATAAGTACAATACGGTCTCCAAAGTGGGGTCAACAAGCCATTTCTTCAAAAAGAAAGATGATGAATCTTTAAAGCTTAAACAGCTTTACATTTCTTACCATAGCTACACAGTACTGTGGTTACTAAGCAGCAGCAGGCATGGGACATACATAAGGGACAGTGACTGTTTCCTAGGAAGCTGTGTTTACAGAATAAATAGAAACTGTGGCTTGTCTGTGAGTTTTAGTTTCCCAATCTATACAACCAATCACAGTTACAAGAAAGAAAGAAAGAAAGAAAGAAAGAAAGAAAGAAAGAAAGAAAGGAGGGAAGGAGGGAGGGAGGGAGGGAGGGAGGGAGGGAGGAAGGAAGGAAGGAAGGAAGGAAGGAAGGAAGGAAGGAAGGAAGGAAGGGAAAAGAAAGGGAGGAAGGGAAGAAGAAAAGAAGGGAGGAGAAGCAAAAAATGAAACAAAGCAAAAGAAAAACAAATTATGAGTAATGAATTAGTGATCCCTCCCCCTAAAAGAATCATAAAAAAAAGTTGTGTAAAAAAATCAGAATGTGTGGGACATTTGGTGAGAAGGGTCGCCTTAACACATGTCTTTATAAGGCTGTAAGAAGTGATTTCTAAGCAATGAGATTCATCACATCTCCATCAGAGCTTATGGCTCAGAGAACCTGTGACTCACCTGTTGGTTTAGTTCAGACTCCAGTCTTTGTGGTTCTAACTCAGAAATCTCATCTTCCTGCCACTGAGCACTCTACCTCATTGTTTAAAACATAGAGACATAGTCACTTCTCTCTCAGGACCTTGCAGCATATTTCTAGCTCTTCTGGATTTACATTAATAGGGTAAAATGGAAGTTAAACTTATTTTGGCAAACTTTCATGTTTCTGATGTGACAAAAACCAGAAATAGGTTCTTGAGGGCATGTTCACAGGAAACTTTCTAAAGCACATTTGTTACATTTCCAAACAACCCAGTCTTATACACATAATATATCATGGAACAAAACTTGAGAGGGGCAGAACACTGTTGGTTAGTTTAGAATGAACCTTAAGCCTGAATGTCTGACACGTTGATACATTGATTGCTTTAAGGGAGAGCAATGAGAGTTATACACGATTGAGGTAGAAAGGGGGGAAGTGTCTCTTGATAGGCAGGTGAGTGAAGCCTCTAGACGAAATATGCTTAACTGGTTTTAGACTATGAATAATTAAGTATGTTTTATAGGCATGATGACATACAGGTGTGTTTACATTCTACCTTCTTGTCTTGACTCTGGATCTAAAAAAAAAAAAAAAAGCCTTTCAATATACAAATTCACATATCGGGTAAATGTTATTTTATAAGTGTCAAAGTATGTCTGCATCTCTCTCTCTCTCTCTCTCTCTCTCTCTCTCTCTCTCTCTTCATTGGTCTCTCACTCACTCAGTCACTCCCTGTCTCTCTCTCACCTGTCTCTTTGTCCTGTCTTTCTTTATTTCTTCCTGTGTCTCTGCCTCTGCCTCTGTCTCTGTCACTGTCTCTATATCTGTCTGTCTCTGTATCTTTCTCGCTCTCTTTCTCTATCTCTTTGTGTGTGTGTACGTGTGTGTGTTTGTAAGTATGGCATGTGTGCAGTAGAAGACAAATTTGCCTGTCACTCTTCACCTTCTATTGCGTTAGGGACAGGATTCCTCACTCGCCACTGCAAATGTCTGGCCAGCCAGCAGGTTCTCCTGCCCCTGCCTGTCCTCTCAGAGGAGTAGCTCTGGGACTGGAGACAGACATAACCAGCATCATCTTTATCTGGGTCCTGTGGCCCTGAGCCCAGGCCTTCACACATGTACAGCAAGTACTTTGCCCTCTGAACACTTCGGAGGTATCTTAAAACAGTAGGTAAAGCTGCATGTTAAAATAAAGTTAAATAAAATGCAAGGCCCTAAGACAATATAAAAAAAGAAAGTCTTTGTAAGTATTCATTTTCTATAAGAGTTATTGATTTAATGTACTGCTCCATGAAATGTGACAAAAAAAAGGATATATATCTAGACAGGGTAAAAATAAAACTGATTTCTGTCATTAAAGAAATAGAAAATTGTCAGGGGCAAGATGGCAGCACCGGGAGAACTCTCATTCTGAGGAGCAGCACAGCAGGATTGGCACAGTGACCAGCAATCAGAACTCGCGGCCATAAAACACAAGTGGTTGTGTTTCACAGGTGAGAGGATACCCCACGGTGGGGGATTCAATCAGCTTTAACTCACCCGGCTAAACCTCGGAAGAGATCCCGGTTCCGCCAGGCGCTTGGTCGCCAGCACAGAGCTACCCGCCAGCGTGATCTGGTCATGGTCCCAGACTGAACTGTGGGCCCACAACACCATAGACTGGATTTCCCAGTCGAGAGATAACCCCATGGAGCAGGAAACAATTGGGACCGACCATAGGTCACCCAGACATCCCCTGGAAAAGACTCGGGGTCCGCGGGTGCCCCAAGAGCCAGTCCGGACCCAGAGCCAGGACACAGGCGCCTGCCTGCGCGCCTGATTCGCCGCCTCAGATAGAACTGTGGGCACCAGGGCACCAGGGCACCAGACTGTGTGTCTCTGGCAGGAGGAAACCCCCAGCAGAGGGGGTCAGCAGCTCTAACGCTTAGGACACCCAGCACCAAAACACTTCCTGGACTCACACAGACTCTAGTGCAGGCAGGAGCGCTGTGCTCTGCCGCCATTATTGAGTTCCCCTGGGGCACTGGGACACACAGCTGCATCCTCAGACCTAGAAAAGCCATAGAGCCATTACAGCAGCCCTCAGATACTGTGCCAAGGATCAACCAGTTATTCCTAGCTAGACTGTCAAAACTGTGGGAATCCCTGGTCCTTCAAGAGGGCTGCACCCACAGCGTCTGGACCAGAGCAGTGCCTGCAGCCGCCATCCCAGACAAGGACACACAGCTTCTGGTCCAGAGTGAGGCACCCAGCCTCCAGACCAGAACAGTGCCCCCAGGCGCCAACTCAACCTAGGTGCACATTCTCCAGGTCCAGAGCAGAGCAATCAGCCTCTGGCCCAGAGACTTGCTGAGTGCACCTCCCACTTTCCC
>NW_026596147.1:10156021-10159382 GCF_907164565.1 Psammomys obesus | reverse complement strand
GATACTTAGTTTTTTTGTTGTTTGTTTGTTTGTTTTTGTTCATGACATACTTAGCATTTTTTTGAAATGAGTACTTTGGAAGAGAAGAAGTTAATAAGGTATTTAATCAAGTTGGTTAATAAAAACAAATTGAAATCTACATTCTATCATAGTTATATTTTTCCATGGAAGTGAATATTCTAAAATAGCTAACGGGCACTCGGGCACTCGTGTGTGTGTGTGTGTGTATGTGTGTGTGTGTTTGTCTGTGTGCTTGTCTTTCTGTCTGTCTGTTGGCACATGTTCCCGTTGGAGGGAGTCCACATGTGGAAGCCACAAGTCAGGTGGAAGCAGGATGCCTTCTCCACCTTACCTCCAGCGTCACACTTTCCTCTTGATACTGAAGCTCACTGGTTGCATAGCTCAGCTGCCCAGTAAGCTCTGGAGATGAACTGTCTCTGTCCCACAGAGCTAGGGCTACAAACACACCATGCACCTAGCTTTTACATGAGTGCTGGAGGCCGGACTCGGGTGTTGAGACCTGCAGAGGAAACATTGTCTTGACCAAGTTATCTCTCCACTGCCCACCTTACATCTTTATCACATGTATATGTAGCATAACATTAATGTTGCAGAATTTGAATTTCTCTAGTGAGTAAACGGGAGAATTTATTCTATACACTATTATATTCAGTATTTGGTATACATTTGTTTCAAATTTAGTGTTTTCTTTACAAAAAAAAATTATTTTATTACTTCATAAATTATCCAGTAACCACCCGGAGATGTTTTCTTCAGTTAAGACAATGAAATACTTATTCTTTTTATGCTGCTTCATTGTTTTGAAATGCTAACACACTCGATAATGATTCAGAAAGCCAACCTGGCTATGAAAAAGACACAAGTACAAATATCCAAGGAGCATGTATGCTTTTCAGTGACTTCCTAATCACTAACAAGTTCCATGTTAAAAAAAAAAAATTAGTCTTAAAAAGCCATAGCAAAAATTTTATTTTCTGATTTCAAACACATTTGCCATTAATCTTCAGAAAAAAAAAATCTTACATCAAAGGGAGTTTCCCTCTAAATTCTCATTCCTATGCTTTTCTTGTGGACTTATTTAAGTGCGCTAAGTTGTAAAATGAGCACAATAGAAGATTCACAGTTTAGGAGATGAGCCCATGACCTGTTCATCTGGAAGATCTGATGGCCCTCACAGTAGCTGACACATAATAACATCAAACTTCATTTGCCACAGAATAGGTAATTTGATTAACAGTAGATGAATATTCTTCATGTTCTGTGGAAACATTTAATTTTCTCTCCAGGAGACTCAGACACACAGTGCTGTATCCACTTGCTTATTTTTTGCCATTGTTAGTCTCATTGTATAAAGTAGCAAGTAAATGCCATCCAATAAAAAAAGATAATTCGCCAGTTTTAACGACAGTAGTAATGACAGCACTAATTTACCTGATTTACATTTGAAGATGGTACTGCCTATCCTTCAGCATGACCATGGAATCTCAATAGATACAGTTGAAAATATTCCAGAGACTAAAATTTATTTCTGTCTTAGTACAATTACATAGCTGGAGTGATCAAAATAACTTTCTTTTCTGTTGCTCTCCTTGTGGGGTTCCTGTCCTCTCCAGATCTTACTATTTCCCACTTCTTACATAGGATTCCATGCACTCTGCCCAACAGCCTTAAGTCTCAGTGTCTGCTTTGATATTCTGCAGGGCAGAGCCATTCAGAGGCCCTCTGTGACAGGTTCCTAACTTGTTTCCTGTTTTCTTCTTCTTCTGATGTCCATCCTCTTTGCCTTTCGGGATGGGGATTGAGCATTTTAGTCAGGGTCTTCTCTCCTGAACACAGGGGTCTTCTCAGAGACTCATACTCCAACCAAGGACTATTCGTGGAGATAACCTAGAACCCCTGCACAGATGTAGCCCATGACAGTTCAGTGTCCAAGTGGGTTCCATAGTAATGGGAAGAGGGACTGACTCTGACATAATCTGATTGACCTGCTCTTTGATCACCTCCCCCTGAGGGGGGAGCAGCCTTACCAGGCCACAGAAGATGACAATGCAGCCACTCCTGATGTGATCTAATAGACTAAGATCAGAAGAAAAGAGAGGAGGACCTCCCCTATCAGTGGACTTGAGGAGGGGCATGAGTGGAGAAGGGAGAGGGAGGTGGGAGAGGGAGGGTGGAACCGGGAAGGGAAGAGGAAGGGGCTTATGGGAGGATACAAAGTGAATAAAGTGTACTTAATAAAATAAAATAAAAATAAAAACTTTCTTTGTAAATGGAACCTTCTGGTGATTACAGGGGCAATATCCACATTTTGTACTTTATGGGATTTGTGAAAAGAGTTGGTAAAACAAAATAACAAGTTTTATTTCTTCTATTAACATTATATTTGTAACTCTCAAGGCTAAGAATTATGTTATGATTGTTACATTTCTTCATTTTTCCTCCCGTGCATGAGTGCTGTATCAAGCTGATAAATTTCAGATCTCACTGCTATTCTTTTCTGTAGCGTCATGCTAGCTGCTGCCCTTCTTGAATAGAGCTATTTTCAGTTAAGGTATTTTGCTATTATCTGGTCCATAGGTAACTCCAGCAACCACAGTTCCAGCTATCTATATGATGATACAGTTGTAAAGCTATATTTTCATTAATAGCATCAGAAAAAAAAGGTACTACTTTTAATCCTAATTCATCAAAATTTCTGGAAATAGTAGATACTGCCTTTTGGATCTACCTGATCTACCTTGGTAGGGAGAGCCATTAAAAAAAAAAAAGCATGAAGAAACAGCACGGAAATGCATAAAGAGAAAGAGCTAGCACCAGAAAAGAAACATAAGCTCATCAGGTAAATAAGACTATGTGAATGAGTTTTACAAACCTAACAAAGGAATGACCTGACTGAGTTCTGTTTCATATGATTCCTCATGAGGAAATATAATGCTCTATTTTAGGCCACTAAGATTTATCATGGTCTGTATTTATCACAAGGGACTTGAAGAATACGTTTTTACTGTAGGGACTAAAGACGGAGAAGACAATCTACTTCATTCAAAGAAATCAGAGTTCCTGTAGGGGGGAGGCAAACAAGATCCATGTGTTTAAAGAAATTAGAAATGAAGAAACAAAAGGAAGGGAACTCAGTCCTCATGTGAATAGATGAGCTGGGATGCCTGGGTGCCTCTATTCTGAGGAATAGAGGAGAGGGCATGCAGAAGAGAGAGTGGGACTGAGAGGAGAGCAGAGAGGGATCTATTACAGATAGATAAATTGAATTAATCATTAAAAATGAAAAATGAAAGAGGAAGGAAGGAAGGAAGGAAGGAAGGAAGGAAGGAAGGAAGGAAGG
>NW_026596147.1:10128796-10156011 GCF_907164565.1 Psammomys obesus | reverse complement strand
AAAGGAAAGGAAAGGAAAGGAAAGGAAAGGAAAGGAAAGGAAAGGAAGGACATGAGATATGACAGGAGAGGCAGTGCACACATATATAAAAGTAAACAAAATGGATTTTGTTGGTGACAAAGAAAATTTTAAGATAAAGCTAGAGATTCATGACTCTCAATTCATGCAAGCTTCTCCAGAGCATGTTAAGGATTTTGAATTCAAAAGCAATTGGATGGTTTAAAATATAGAAAGAACATACACAGTTTTACATTTTAAAACACATAACTTTAGTTACTGTGTGGAAAAATGGATGGAAAGGAGCCAAGTGTAGAAACAGAAACACAAATAAAAGAGAGGTTGCAATATTTCAGGAAAGAGATGACAGTGACTTGGACCAAGGTTGAAACTGTGCAGGTGGAGTGAGGTAGGCAGATGGGAAACAGATGTTCTAGAGAAATAGTCAAGTAGGATTTTTAATGCATGGAATCCAGGTGATGAAAGACTGAGGTGTCATCCACAGAATGACTCCTTGATTTAAGTTTTGGCAACTATTCACAAGAAGGTAGCCTTTATTTAAACCCAGAGTCCTGGATCAGAATAAATTAAAGCTGGTTTGGGAGGTAGGGTCATTCTCAGTGGAGATTCAGACTACTTAAATTGTCTTGGGATTTCTGTGAAAAGTGAAGAAAGATGAAAAAGTTGTCAAGAAAGGCATTGATGAATTTCTCTGCAGAGAAGGAGCTAAGGAAAGATTACATATGTGTTTGGCAGCACTGGGGCTAACATTTAAAGCCACTGAAGTACAATGTCCTAGAGGATAGTGTAGACTACAAAGAGAAGAAGATCCAAGTGTGTGCCCTGCAGGGCTTGGTTGGCTGGATACTAAATTGATGAGGAGTTGAGGATATGTGAACCTAGCACACTATTGATACCAGAGGATGAAGGCAACTGATGGGCTATTACATACGAAATCTAAAAGTGGTCAGGAAAGTAAGACTTTAGGGATTTTAAAATACCATATTGACCTGTGACTTTTAGATGAAAAAAAAAATTAATTGAATGGTAGGAGAAAGGGAAGAAGATGAAGTGAATGACTGATGGCTATGGAAGAAAGGGTATTTAGGGATGACAAATCCTTGATAAATACAGCTGTGAAGCATGTATCCTATGCTTCATCCTTACATTCTTGAGCATGCATAATCTTTCACATGTATGCAGTTGTTAAGTTCATCAAGGATTACCCATGATTCCAAAGCTTACCCATTCTCTTAACCTGAAGTACTGAGATTACTACCCTAGAAGTTGCAGCTATGAACCTAGCACCTTCCTACTGTTTGCTTAAATACCTTTGCCATGGACTCTATACTCAGCAACCTTAAGAAAAAAAAATTACTTACATGCATTGCTTTAGACTGTATCATAGCAACAGAAAATCAATAATGCACATTATTTTTACAGCTTGGTAGATCCTTCTGCTTGGTGTCTGGAGGGTTTGTCAATGTCATTTTGAAGAGGTGGTCATAGGTAGTCATGTCACATTTCACTTCTCTAAATTTCCAAACCCTTCCACAATCTACATTTCATTTCTTCTTATTGACATTACAACTGACATCCTCAACCTACTCCTATGCATTTACACTTACAGCTGGAGAGAACTTTTTGTCTCTCCAATATTCTTTTTTATTTTAATTTAAATTTTTTTAAAGTAATTATAGTTTGTTCACTTGGTATCCCAACTGTAGCCCCCTCCCTTTCTCATTCCCTCCCTCATCTCCTCTCATGCCCCTCTCCAAGTCCATTGATAGGGGAAGTCCTCCTCCCCTTTCATCTGATTGATAGCCTAACAGGTCTCATCAGGACTGGCTGCATTGTCTTCCTCTGTGGCCTGGTAAGGCTGCTCCTCCCTCAGGAGGAGGTAATCAAAGAGGCAGTCACTGAGTTCATGTCAGAGACAGTCCCTGTTCCCCTTACTAGGAAATTTACTTGGATACTGAGCTGCCATGGGCTACATCAGTGCAGGGGTTCTAGGTAGTCTCCATGCATGGTCCTTGGTTGGAGTATCAGTCTCAGAAAAGGCCCCTTTGCCCAGATTTCTTGCTTTTGTGGAGCTCCTATCCTCTCCAAGTCCTTCTATCTCCCCCTTCTTTCATAAGATTCTGAGTGAGGTATCCCAGAAGCAGAAAGACACACATGATATAAACTCACTTATAAGTGGATATTAAATTTATGATATAGAATAAACATACTAAAATCTGTACACCTAAAGAAGCTAATCAAGAAGGAAGACCCTGTGTAAGATGATCAATCCTCACTCAGAAATGCAAAAGGGAAGGACATCGGAACAGGGAGAAAACAAGGAACAGGACAGGAGCCTACCACAGAGAGCCTCTGAAAGACTCTACCCATCAGGGAATCGAAGCAGATGTTGAGGCTTATAGCCAAACTTTGGGCAGAGGGCAGGCAATCTCCAGTATTCTTAACTAGTGTTCTAATGAAGGCCTTCCAAGGAATAGAAAGCCCATAGCCACCTACTTCTGTGGACAACTCCATTAATCTTTTATGTTTGTTTTCATGTACCTTCTATGTTTTCATTTGGCACCTTATCTCCTAAGATGCTTGTGTTACCAAGCGAATAAAATAATCTTAAACAAACAAATGAAAGCGAGTCTTACTCTTTGTTTAACATTTATTTATTGTTTACAATTTATTCTATGTGTATCCAGGCTGTGGCCCCCTCCCTCATCTCCTCCCAATCCGACCTGAGCTCCCTCTTCTTCCCTTATCCCCCTTCCTTAGTCCATTGATAGGGAAGGTCCTCCTCCCCTTCTATCTGACCCTAGCCTATCAGGTTTCACCAGGACTGGCTGCATTGCCTTTCTCTGCAGCCTGGCAAAGCTGTACCTCCTAGAGGGAGGTGATCAGAGAGTCTGCCACTGAGTTCATCCCAGAGAAAGCCCCTGCTCCTCTTACTAGGAGCCCCACTTGGATACTGAGTCTTTGGGCTACATCTGAGCCAGAGTTTTGGGTCTTCTCCATGCATCTTCCTTGCTTGGAGTTTCACAGCTATTAAAAACAAAGAAATCATGAAAATTTCAGGCAAATTGTGGGAACTAGAAAAGATCATCTTGAGTGAGGTAATACAGAAACTGAAAGACACACATGGTATATATTCATATATAAGTGGATGTTGACATATAATATAGGATACACATATTAAAATCTATATTCCTAAGGAGGCTAAACAACAAGGAGGAGCTTAGAAAAGATTCTCAGTCCTCATTCAGAAGGGTAAATATGATAGACATTGGAAGCAGGAGAAGGCAGGGAACAGGACAGGAGCCTACCACAGACAGCCTCTGAAAAACTCTGCTGATCGAGGTATCAAAGCAGAGGCTGAGACTCATAACCAAACTTTGGGCAGAATGGAGGGAATTTTATGCAAGTCATACTCTTATTAAATGTCCCTATAAAAGATATTATTGTTTAATATAATATATTTATATTATATTCCATAATATATAATTAAATTCAACTCACAAAATAATAAATAATAAAAGAACCATCTTATAAGTTACCCTTATCTGTGTATAATTTTCTCCATCTGTCCTGATCTTGTTATCTTCTGATGATCTGGTTTTGAAAGAGAGCAGCCAAACCTTATTTCAAATTTTCTGAATAATATGTAATGTGTGCAAGTGAGTGAGAGTGAAAAAGTGAGAGATAAGCACAGTGGACAATTGCTCTTAATTCCTTCCATCATATATTTAGACTAACTCAAAACAATAAGGTACCCTGGACCTGTCTTAATTATACACACCATTCATCTAAGTAACCCTAGCTCAGGCATAAGGATTAAGAAGTATGGGTCTTATATTGACTGTGTAGAATGTCATTGTATCAAAATTTTTAAAGCAAAAAATGAAAAGACTATGATGAATTTTTTTTTTCAAATATAGACTAAAGAGACCGAACCCTACAGATGCTCTTGAAAGCTGAAAAGAATGCATAGCTAAACTCTGGAGTCTCTGTTTCTAAGTCAAGCTGATGAATTGAAAAAGGCACACATGAGTTCATTTAAGAAACTTTGTTCAAAATTAAAGGAATGCTAGTAGAAATAATTTATTTGAGACTTTCTTCTGGGGCGAAAAAAAGCCAAGGCAAAATGTAATAAAAAAAAAAAAAAAAGTAAAAGGAAACAGGAGCATGAATAAACACCCTGGGAATCTTTTACAAAACTAAAAATGGAAATTAGAAAATATGTATAATGTGTAAAACTCCACAGGGAACTATACAACTTAGAAATAGAGGCTGAGGAAGCCAAAGCCAAAAGCTTTCTCACAGGCATTTGGGAGGAACAATCCACCAGGAAGCATGAGGTTTGAAAGAAAGAAATGTTCTTGAGACTATATCTACCTGCTTCTTAGGAAAGGCACTCAGTTATGAAGAAGCCTAAAGGGGAGGGGCATTTTCTTCCAATAAAGTAGATTTGTAGTCTAGTGAAACTTCTTTGGAATTTTGTTGAGGAACAAAAATCTTCACAGCCCTGAGAATTCAAGTATTTTGGTGTGTTAGCGGTAGTTTTGTCGTGTTATATTAAACTCATGTTATTTGGTGTTGGCTTTGGTTTTGTTGTTGTTTGTTGTGTTTTGTTTTGTTTCTCAAAGCCTTCAGCAGGAAATTGCTGATTCCAGAAAGCACCCAGTAGCCACCATTGGAGTTATGGATTTTTTATTCCCTCAACTGTAGCAAGACTGTTGACATTCAGGAAAGAGACACTCTTCCAAGAATGAGTGGAAATGGCTAAGTCCCTTTGGCGATGTTGAAGTGCCACCTGGGTTTAACATTCCTGAAAGACAGCCATGTGCTTCTTTCTCACAGTACAGAGCTCTAATGAAAAGCTGAGGTTAATTCGAAAAGGCTGTGGGAGAGAAACTTCAGCAAGGCTGAAGAAAAGGCTAGGGGTGCGGCCCTAGGCACAGGAATAGAAAGTGTTCATAAGAAATCACAGAGCACATGTTTCTTCTCTCTTTTTGGCTTGGTTCTGATGGAGAAATTAAATGATACAGTAAGCTGGGAACATCTGGGTGTGTCTTGTATCATACTGAAAAACCGGACAGGGCAGAGTGGGAGACAACATGATTATGCTCACTCCTGGCACTGAAGACCTATTCTATTAATTCATTCAACTCTATCCCTGAAAAAAAAAAAATCTTGAGACAAATCTTTTGGTCTTTCTGGCAGTGTGTTTGAAAGGTTTAAGCAAAAGGGTTATGTGTGATATAAAACAAAGTTGAGTATTTCATTGGCTTAAATGTTCTTCCCATTTTCTGCTCTGGTCCAAATGAGGCTGAGGAGTGTATTTTGGGTTGGATTCTGCAGTTGTTATTTTTACCTGTTCTGTTATGTGCTCTTCGTCCTCTTCTCATAGTCTATGGCTTGCATCTAGATGGGGGTGTGGGGAAGAGGCAGTTGCAATTCCAACTGCTCTTTGGTGCTTTGGACAATATCCACTGTTCCTGGCTGGATGTGTCTCCTTCCAGTCATTATGTCCTGTGGTGCAGCAGCCCATGGAGAATCTTTTATCTGGGGTTCCAAGTCATGACTATTTGTCTTTCTGAACAGGACCTTCTTAGAGCCAAACAAGCAGAGCTTCTTCACGTGGTGTCTATGTTGTCTTGATAAATTTTACATGTGGGAGTCTAAATCTTCGTGTACTCTCCCTTTCCATTGCTCCTGTGTGCGATGATCTAGCTAACTCATCTGAGCATTTCCACAAAATCCATGTTCTGCATACTTGATGCTTCTGAAAAGTCAAGCATACCCACTGTTTTCTCCCTGAGCTCTGCTCTGGACCCTTCCTAGTGGAGAAAATGAAATAGTAACTTAGAGAAGTGGTAGTCCTACTACAGGGAGAGTGAATTTCTTTACTTTAATGAGGACTCCTACTTACAAATTTTTCTAAAAGTTTATCTTACTTTATGTGTGTTAAGGGGACAACATTACCCTTTGTGTTTATTTATATTGTAGGAAACCCACTGCAGTAATCCTTTCTAGTCCTGCTGTGTTTGCTTGGAGTGATAGAATAGGTCATAAGAGCAGTCATTTTATACCCATATTTAGATCATCATCTAAACATCCCAAGTAAGAGAAGTCCTCTCTAATATGGCTTCCATGTTACTATGTGCTTAAACATGTACAGAACAGAAAGATTAGCACACTGCTTACTATTCCATAGCTTCATAGCACAGCTGCAACTCAATTCAACAAATCAAGTCAGTGAGTTCAAGTATGAAGGAAGGACATGCATGGTGTGGAATCTAATTTGAGGAAAAACACAGATACATGAAAAGGATTGAGAAGATCAGCGGAATTAAATGAGATCAGAATAAGAGAATATCTGTACAATTAACACTCATAAAGACACATAACCTGTTGAAAAACACAGTTTAGTAAGATGACTAAAAGAAAGAGCTCCATTCTCTCTGTGTAACTTAATATAACCACTTGCCTGGAATTTTTCATAGACAGCTGATAAACTAAAGGATGTTAAGTGAGTATAATGTTTGGATTGAATAATAACCACACAGAACTAGATCACAAAGTAGAAACTTTCCAACTAACCTTGACTAGTTTATAGATAACTCTCTTGTTTAAAAAAAATGCTCAATAAATATTGATTAAATTAAATTAAATAGATGTGGTGGCTAAAGGCTTGAGGCATGGACATCAATTAAGAGGTTATTAAGTAGTAGAAGGACCCCTGTGGAAGAAACAAAGGTAATTTTGGATAAATAGTGGAGGGGTGACTTTTATTGTCATTGTTTTGATACATTGTCCTGTTTGAGGTCACTGGGAAGCCAGGTGGTCCTCATACCCCTGTTTCAAATACAAGCATGCTTGTGGTAAGTATTTTCCAAGCTCCCCTTGTCTGGGATGAGCTGTCCCTCTTACCACTGTGATAGGGAGGAAGAATATCAAAGGAACTCAGAAATAAAAGCATTGTGTCTTTAAGAACATCTAGAAAAGGGAAGCATCCCCAGAAGTTGTTGCTATTGTTCATCTTAGAAAAAAACAAGTGTGAAACAGAAGCCAGGAGTTAGACCATGGGAGCTAAGCAAGTAAGCCAATCCAGGGAGATGGAGAGACCCTCTCTTGTGGGAACTCCAGCTCATTACCTTAGCTTCCCCAATACATTTTTGCTGATGTTGTGAAAGCCTGCTTTTATGACGTTTTTTTGTCTTTTGCCATTTGTTCATTTATTTGGCACCTCACCTGAGGGTACACTGCTCTGCCCAGATTCTCCATCAGGAACTGCAACAGGCTGCCTTAAGGAGGTTACCTCGACCAGTTTCTGTTAGATGTTTCTAAGCTCTCAATTTGATGATGTTACCTTTCTGCTGTTACTTGTAATTTTACTTAGAAGCCTCACCCAAGGGGACACTCTGTTCTGCCTGGAACTCACTATTGGGAAATATAGCTGACTTCCTAAAACAGGCTTGCCCAGTAACTTAATAAACTTTGTCATTTGAAACTGGAATTATGGCTATCATAAATCACTCTCTGGACCATATACAGCATGAAAAGAACATAGAAATATTTCATTCATCAAATATTTATATATTACCAAAAATGTTGGTAAAGATTAGCAGGTGAGTTTATCAGAAAATAGAAATTAGAGAGACTATACTGAAACAGGATGAATTTATTATTAAGTAAAAATGTGATTAGAAGATAAATGAGACTTATATAAAAATCTAGGAAATACACACACACACACACACACATCACTTGAAACAGAAATTTTTATTACATATAGAGTCTAATAGTGAATAGGGTCAGGAATCTAAGAAAAACACCAGTTATTTTCACTGTTGCCATTGTTGGATTTGCTCTATCAGTGATAACTATGCAGTAGCCATATGTAATATTTTGAGATATTCTGGTTAGTGTATCATCTTCCCAAGGTATTTGTGACAGGGAATTATCATCATTGAGATTGTTCAGAGTAAGCAGTATTTTACTAATGGACATGTGTACGGTGATGGAAGGACCCAGAAGATGGACTTGGAGTCACCCATTGAATTTGACTGCACTTACTATAGAGAAAGAATAATGGAGTTAGAAGAGGGAAAAGAAGAAGGCTAAAAGAGCTGGAGAGGACAGGAACTCCACAAGGAGAGCAACAGAACAAGAAAATTTGAACACAGGGAACTTCCCAAAGACTCACACTCCAACCAAGGACTATTCATGGAGATAACCTAGAACCCCTGCACAGATGTAGCCCATGGCAGTTTAGTGTCCAAGTGGCTTACATAGTGATGGGAAGAGGGACTGCCTCTGACATAATCTGATTGGCCTGCTCTTTGATCACCTCCACCTGAGAGGGGAGCAGCCTTACCAGGCCACAGAAGAAGACAATGCAGCCATTCCTGATGTGATCTGATAGACTAAGATCATAAGGAAGGAGAAGAGAACCTCCCCTATCAGTGGACGTGGGGAGGAGCATGCACGAAAAAAGAGGAGGTAGGGTGGAATCGGGAGGGGAGGAGGGAGGGGCTTATGGGGCGATACAAAATGAATAAAGTGCAATTAATAATAATAATAATAATAATAATAATAATAATAAGAAGAAGAAGAAGAAGAAGAAGAAGAAAAAGAAGAAGAAGAAAAAAAAGAAGAAAGCTAAATGGGAAGAATATACAAAATGACTCTAATTTTTTTCTCAGAAAGGCAAGTGAATAAATAGTAAGATGACTTGATCTAAACTCAAAGAAACCTAGAGGAACTAAATAATGAGAAAATATATTTGAAATATTCCAGCCAACATGTAGAAGTTCATGTGAGAATACACACTCAAATGTTGTGTATAATCAGAAGCACGGTCATGTGAAGAGGAAATGGAGAAAATTAACAATTTTAATTCCCATTTTTTAACTGACTGTTAAAAGTTAAACAACTACACTGCTGGCCCTAATCACACTGGACAAGAGGACATTCATGATCCACCTTCTGAGTGATGAAAAAGCATATTACTTCACATGCTCTTTTGTCTCACGCATTACAAACAGCATGGCTAATACATCACCTTTAAACTAGTAAGGAAAGCACTGCAGCTTGACCAAGTCGAGAGGCATTTATTCTTTCCATCATTCATTCCTTCTAAGCCTTCTTCTCTTGCTTAACACTAAAACAAGAATAGGGTTAATATGGCTTAACCTTAATCTTAATTTAGGTAGTTGCTCAGTAAGTACCAGTGTCAGTATATCAGTCCAAGTCTTCTGGGGAGTAGATGCCAATATGGGATAACGGATGTACAGACTGGATTAGGGAAAATTTCTGTGAGGAAAAGAATGGGGAGGAAGCAGAGACGCTAAAAGAGTTTTCAGTCTGACAGTTAAAATTAACCTAGAGTGGAGGAGAGGGAAGGGAAACATGGTGAAATCTGTAGAAGGTACACGAAGATTGCTGGGAGTTCGGAGGCCATGCTCTCCATTGGCTGTAGCTCTCTCTCTCAGGAACTGGCTTTCCTTCCTATCCTAGCTCTGCCTGTTTATCTGCTGGGAATTGCCATTGGGAATCACATGACCTTGGAGCCACAGCTTTGATGTACTTGAGATATCAGAGACTTGGTGGCATTTGGTCCCCTGCAGTTAAAGATCTAAGAGGCGTGCACTCATGGCCTCTGCTAGCAGGTGCTGAGAATGAAATTCTGAAATGTTCTGTATAATGCATGCCTCCTGTGGAGAAGCTTCCTGTTTCTCAGCCCCCTCCCCTTAAGTCAATTCACTTCCTCCATTAGAAGAATCATCTTTGTATATTCGAAAGTAAGTATTTTGCCTAGTGTTCCTAGTTTTAATGAAATGTTTTAACCACCTGTTCTACTGTGTCCATCCCTGGCCCTTCCCTTTGTCTGTGTTTGCTAGGGAAGGACGGTTGCCATGCATAAGTCTCATAGGTCTTGAAACACCCCCTACTTCCTCTTCCTGTGTTTTTCTCCCTGCCCAAGTCTCAGAGATATCACAGATGCCATCTTCTCAAAGAACTCTTTTTTTCCATCTTCCTTCTGTGTGAGCTTCAGGCCCATGCACTGCTGCCTGCTGCTGCATTCCCCTCTAAGGAAGGCAATCTAAAGTCTGTTTGTCTTCTCAGTCTCCCTCCAGAAAAGAGTGTGAGCTCCCGGAGAGGAGAGAAGTACTTCACTCATCAGATTTCTGGCCCCGAGCACAGTTCTTAAGGCAGTGGGAAATGGCAGTTTACTTATGATTATTGCAGATGCAAATACATGAATGTGAGAATGGACACAGACCGAGAGACTAAGAAGATATATCTGTGATGCGTAGAGTTGAGGGAAAAATAAATCATTTATTGGTAGTAGTTATTTTTTTCAATATTTTTTCTCTGAAATGAATTATCCTGGTTGCTACAGTTTACAGAAATACTCGGCATTCCATAAAGAAAAAAATTTTTTGCTATACTCCTCTGCACTTAATGTCTAGTAAATGGGGTGCTATAGCATCTCATCCAAATCCTCCCAATATTACACTGATGAGTTAAACATCTCTCCGCCGAGACCCTAAGAGTCTAAGCTTTTCTGTTGTGGTCACTGGTCAGGAGAGGACAATGGCAAATGACAGTTGTGTAACTCCCTAAATCCCCCTGTGGGTAGTTACAGAGCTGGCAGTGAGGTTCCCAGTCACCCGTGTCCTCCCTATTCTTTCTTACAAGTTGTAACTTTCCTATGTGCTCTGGATGCTAAGCAACTTGTACCTATATTATGGCCGTCTCACAATCACAGAGTTACTGGTATCCATAAAGGCATGCCATCACCACCAGGTTTAATAAAGTACGAGGGGAATAGCTGACACGAGGAAGAATAAAGCATGACTCTGGTTACAGATTATCAGGGCAACCCTGTGCTGTATTCGTATGGCACTTTATAGGACATTTCAAGGGGTTTTCAATAACAGACACATAGCAATTTATTTGTTATAACAGGCACGTGGGGTGGACAGATTGCTTGGCGGGTAGGTTACTTAACTGACAAGCATGAGGGTAGAAGTTCAGGACCCAAGAACCCAAATAAATGGTAGACAGGAGATACACAAAATCCTTAGAGAAATTAGCTAGCCAGGCTGACATTATCCATAAGTCTATCCAGAGAGAGCAAGAGAGAGTGAGAGACAGAGAGAAGAGAGAGAGAGATTCTGTGAATAAGGTAGAAAGCAATCAAGGAGGACTCTTGACTTCAACCTTATCTTTCACATACACACAATCATGTTGGCTCACATGCATGGGACCATGCACATATGCATGCATGCACATCACACACATAGAGACATAAACAAAACTCTTGCTGCAAAATCTGTTTTACTTCACAGATCAATAACCACTTGTCTGGGGAACAGGTCAGCAACTGTCCCACTCTGAAAGAGGTTATACCAAATCACATCACTTGATGTTTGAAATAATCTGTAACTATTTAATTCTTTGGCATATTGACTGTCTGGGTAATTGTGGTATAAATGTATTCAATAGAAAAAGAATTATCTTTGGGAGGGAAATTAATGATACCAAAATCATAGTGCGTTGAATGAACTTAATTTATTCACCCTATTACTCTCCCTCTTACCAGGAATAATTTAAAGTCAATAGTAGTTCCATTTAAAACCTGTGAATTTTCAAATCTTCTAATTTAATTATGAAATTGAAAGAGATGTCAAATTATTCTGAGTTTACATTTGTATAAAGTAAATACTATGCATGAGACCTAGGTAATAAATGACGCATCTCTCAACTATTTCTAATTAACTTCCTTCTCACATTTTAATTCTTTTATTCTCAAATTGTGTCACAGTGACGTTCAGTTTTCTAAGAAAACAGTATCTGTTGGAAAATTTATATTTTTTTCCACCCATTCTCTCACAGCTAGAAAGTCCAGGCTGTTCTGTTGTAAACTTTTATTGGCAGGAGTTCATAATTCAGCTGTAAAATTTCATGCTGGGCTGCAATTCAGTGCACAAGCCTTATGCCCTGAAGAGTTTATGTTTCAACAAAAACAATTGTAAAGAAAAAAATCTATTTTTTTCTCTTTTTGGTGGACCAGAAAATAGTATAGTAAGAAACACTATCCTTTAAAAAAAAAAAAAAGTTCTAAAAATAAAAGGTGCTAGATAAAATGATCTCCCTGACACTGGGATATAACCCCTCACTCATAAAAATAACTATTATATGATCACAATGGAAAATTTATACTTGTAACAAGTACAGCTTGCTCTCTGGTACTCAGAGTGCAAGAAATGTCACTTTGCTTTTTTTTTCTAAGATAGATTAAATCCAGTGTGAAGTCACCATCACCAAGGTTGACCAGAAGTCTAATAATAGTCAATTTAGGACGCCCTTTCTCCACCCTCAGGTGTTCACAGGACTCCTAGGCTTATGCAATCCAGAAGAAAAGCAAAGAGCATATAGCTAAGTATGTGGCACCTTTGGATTCTTAATCAGGCAGCAGGATTCCTCACACAATTACTGATCTCTCTATCAAGCTCAGGGCAGAGCCTTTGAGAAACTTGACCCACAAACTAGAGCAATCTCAAAGGAGGGAGGGAGCTCTAATCGAAAAATGCCTCCATAAGCTCCATGTGTAGAACATTTTCTTAACGAGTTATTGATTGGACAGGGCCCAGCCTGTTGCGGGTAGTTCCCTAGGCTGGGGGTTCTGGGTTCTGTGAGAGCGCAGGCTGAGCAAGTCACGATGAGCATGCCAGTAAGTAGCACCTCTCTATGGCCTCTGCGTCAAGCCCTGCCTCCAGGTTCCTGTTCTGTTTGAGTCCCTGTCCTGATATCCTTTGGCGATGAATAACGCCATGGAGATATAAGCCAAATAAACTGTTTCATTTCCGAATTGCTTTTTGGTCCTGGTGTTTCATTGGAGTGACAGGAACCTGAACTAAGACAGCTACCTAATACACAATGCTGCCAGGGCCCCAGAGGTCTCAGGGCATGAGCATTCACATACATGTCTATGTAAATGGCCTTCACAGCTTCCTTCCTGTCCCCAGTTCCCTTCTTCCATACCTAGTTCCCAGACCACCAGAGACCTGCAGTGTTTCTCATACTGCCTATGCACACAAGTGACTTGTGAAAATATCTAACTCTGAACCACAGTAACCAGTGACGGCGAGACTGCCTCAGTCTTAGGAAGAAGGCTTCATGATAAGAAAAAGGCGAAAGAAAATGACTCTAGCCTTCCTACTTACTCAATTTTAGAAGGAAGGGGAAGTCGCCAACTCCACATCCGGGTGTAATAAAACCACCATTTGGACTGTGTACCGACTGGAGACTGTGTTGTTCGTTCCTGTTCCTGAGTTTGAACGTAAAATTTGAGACACTTCTCGTGGCTTCCAGTGCTGTGCTATCTCAACAAAGATGGAGAGGTGGAGAGCGCCGACCCAGAAGCTTTTGAGGTGCCCTTCGGAAGCGGAGAGGTGAAACTCAGTAGACACTAATTAGCACTAGTTTTTCAGACTGAACCTTTGACTTTGGGTCAGTGCTGAGTGACAAATGGTATCGGGCCACCACGAGCAACGGTGCTGACAGAGTGACACTGTGGAAGCAGTGCAGAAAAGCAAGCATGGGGAGGCGTCTGACTGACCACCAGGGCAAGTTATAAATCATGGAAAGTTCTGGTTGCCCCAAACTGTTAGCCCCTTAACATAGTTTTTCTCTGTTTGATCTTTATTCTGTCCATCTACGAATGCATACTGGTGGGCTAGGTACCCTGAATGGTGGTGAAGAGGCAGTGGGGGACAGGATTGGATGGTCTCTGCTGGTCCCTTCACAGTATATTGGTGTCCCTCTCCTTGCGTTTGAATGGTTTCCACGACTCTCTGCTTTCCTGTTAGGACTGGCTCACCAAGCATATATGGAAATGGAAATATGTCCACAGAAGCCAATGTGTGACCTCTCCCAGCAGCAAACTTTCTCTTTGCAGCTTCAGAGTTTGGGGAGCTGAGACATGAGACACGTAGATAGTTGGCATTCGGCATTAGTGTGTGTTCGTCCCGCGTAAACTAGGAGCTCTTTCCTTGGTTTTATTGTATTAAATGCTTCTTCACTGGAATTGTAAAGCTGAAAGGCACAGCCACATGATGAGTTACCGCTTGGATGGATTGGGAGTTAGGAAACCTGGCTGGAATAAAAAAAGAACAAAATGCGTGAAGAAGGGGGAGGGAGGGCGGGAGCGGGAGGGGAGGAGGGAGGGGCTTATGGGGGAATACAAAGTGAATAAAGTGTAATTAAAAAAAAGAACAACAACAACAAAAAAGAACATTCGAATCACAAAAAGCAAAAAAAAAAAATGTAAAAAAAAAAAAAAAGTGTTCACTTGTTTTACCATTCCAGGTTAAAGGAAGACTCTTGATTTGGAGGAGAGGATCTTTCAAAGACATAAAACATGCTAATGAGTTCAAGTTCATCTTTAAGATGCAGCTCCCTTTAAATAAGCCTTTTGGTAGTGGAAACATCCAACTGTGATTCTTCCCTTGCAAGTGATGTTACCTTAGGCAATCTACCAGATCCCCACCAGGTGGCGCTCATGCAGTAACTTTGAGACAGCCAGCGCAAACCGGTAATAGCACAGAATTGAAAATACTATTGTCAAACAGATGTTCTTGTCTTTGATGCTGCATCGAAGTTAACGTAGGAATGATGAGGTCAGAAAGGCTAATAAATTTATTATGTGTTGGAAAACTTATTTCTCCTTGCCCATGAGGCAGAAAAGCCATTATTTGTAAAGCATAATGCTACCCATGTTTTGTTTGCTGTGGCACCAAATTCCCCTAATCCTCCACATAGTTTTGTTATCCTTTGTGTGATGCGCATCTTCGGTTATGAGTAAAGGAAAAGAGGGACATGGTAGTTTCTGTATGCTGATGCCTAAATCAGTTCCACATATTTAAATAAATCTGTTGCAGAAGAGAGAGAGAGAGAGAGAGAGAGAGAGAGAGAGAGAGAGAGAGGCTGGATACTGTTCATCTACGAGTGGCTAAGAAATAGAGACAGCATTAATGAATGCTGAGGAGCAAATGTGTGTGAGAAAGGCAAGGCCTCTAAACAAAGCAGGCAGTTTGACAAAAGTGTTTTTCCCCCACGTTGATCAAATGGATCTGAGCATCTTTGCATCCGGCTTGTCAGTCCCGAATCTGTTTTCTGTCTCTCTTTATCCCTCACTGGGTCTCTACCATCCTTTCATCCTGTTCTCCCTGCAGTGGAATAGGCTGTTAGGAGACAGAAGTTACACCAGAGTAGCTCGCTGTGCAGATAATGAGAAACCAACCTGAAATGTCTCGGCCTCTTGTTCTTTTCTCCCATCTTCTCGCCCGGCTGCAAGGCCCACAAACTCCCTTGGATAAATTCTGCCACAGATAGGGAGTGTTAAAGAGAAAGGAGGTTAGTTAACCAGCTGGGTTGCATCCTCCATGGATTAAGTTCTGTTTATTTGTTTGCTTTGTTTGTAACTAAGAAATGAACTCAAGTCTTGTATACAAGCACCCTACTGCTGATCTATTTGCCTAACAGCACACCCTCCTTTTTCTTTCTCCTTTATTGTTTTTGTTTGTTGTTTTAGTGTGTGTGTGTGTGTGTGTGTGTGTGTGTGTGTGTGTGTGTGTGTGTTCCTGTTCATTTTAAGGCATGGACATATTACATTTTCCACATTGAAAACTTGAACTCACATTGTAATCAAGGTATCTTGTGATACCTCCAAATCAGTCCCCCCGAATATCTAGGATTACAGGTCTGCACTGTGGTATTCAGATTCACCACGGATTATCAAACAGTGTGTAGGGCCAGCCCAGAGTACTCCTTAACCATTCCCTCAGTTAGTTATTCTGTATTAGATGAAAGACTCAAGTACACGGCTGTTAGGTGAGTTTGAGAAACTGTGGGCTGAACAAAGAGATAAGAATGAGGAAATGAAGGCAGAAGGTTAGTGTACCTCAGAATATCCAACTGTATAACCCCAGTAAATACTAACGAAGCAGAGAATTGAGGTAATGTACACTCTTTATTTCACAGGGAAAAGAGTGGGTGGGCAGAGAGTTCAAGTAATTCACATAAAAGTTAAATGTGTTTACTAATTAAAGACCTCAAATGGCTAATGCAGATGTCAAGGCAAGTACCAAATTGAAAATATTGACTTGTTTCCAAAAGATGTCACTTGCTGGTAAAGAGGCATTTAGAAAATGGAGTTTGTAACCAAACTGCATATTAGTTAGTCAAAGGTGTGTTATTAAGAATGGTATTTTGTACAAATTAGAATTAGTTCTGTGCACCTGACAGCTATACAGAAAGTCATACTACCAATGTCTGCAGGATAAGGTCGACTCCAAAGGCAGGCAGTGACTGGTTAGTCTCTTGGGAACCCCTGCTCAGAAGAGAATCTTGCTGGTTCAGTGCTCTGCTTTTCGTCTCTTAAAGTGCTTAATCCGATCTTAACAGAGGTCCCTGTGTTTTCATCTTATACTGGCCCTGCAATAATGTCCAGCGGATGGTATTTGTCTTTTTTGATCATTACTGGATCAAAACAGACACATCTTGTTTTCTGGACTATTTTTGTCGCCTTTCAAACTGTCCCCAGAAGAATTTGCTAGCCTGACAATTGTGTCCTCAAACAGATCATCTAGGATGTGCCATCTTTGCTTCAGCTTAAATTCTTGTCATGAAGCTGAAGAAAAGGATTCCCTTTTTCACTGGACAAATCAATGTGGAGAACTCACTCTGTGTGAAGGCACAGGCCAAGGCCAAGGCTGTATTCTAGTTCTTTCTATCAAGGCTACTTTCAGCCTCCTCTAAAGAAGGAAGAACTTCTGTACCTGTCTGCCCTATGCTACTCTTTCTCCTTGTTATACTTTTCTCCCAGGGAAAGACCTATCATGGTCTTGTCCTTCCTCCCTGGGAGTGTCTTCTCATCTCTTCTTTGTTCTGTCTGCAATTACTACTAATAGCATCTGAGACTGAGCCATCAGAGAAATGAGACCCCCGTGGAAGCTGGCATCCTTGCTCAAGGCTAAAAAAAAATTCTCCAGTGGGTCCTAGTGGGTTTTTGAAACATTAAATATGTTCTATATTCTTTGTATATTTAAGAAAATCAAATCTGAAAAATCTCCTTCTGTATTAATTATCTATTTTAACAAAACATCGTACTCAACACTGAAGGGAGAATTTTGGAGACAGCCCTGCTTATGCGAGATGAGTCGAGGATAGCAGAAGTGACTGAACAGGCTGACGATGCATACAAGAGTAGCATGGAGAGGTGTCGGGACAGCATACCTCAGCGTAGGTGCTGTCGCATCCACCTCAAGATGAAGGATACTAACGGGGTTGTGAGGAGTGAGAATGCCTTAAGTGGCTAATGCTCACGTGGAATGGTACCGAGAAATGCGATTAGACCTTTTCCAGATAGTTTTGGAAGATTGTGTAGAAGAGGTGGGATTGCATGAGCTATTTGGATGATAGAAGAGAGATAACTTGGCAGTTGGTAGGAGATAGCATTCCAAGAATATGGCACAATTTGGAAAAGGCTTGTGTGGAATGACTGGGTGATGGAGACATTAAGCCAATTGGCTTGAACTGAGCTGGGGCTCATTCCAAAGAAGGATTTCAAATTTAATTCAAAACAAAATAATGACTTTCTGAAGCATTATTATGGCAACTAACAATAAATTTCTGAATCCAATCTATGCTACACAAGTCAAGAGCTAGCTTAGGGGATTCCTAGGAAAAGAAATCTCCTGGTAAGGGGGTAGGAGGTAAGCCTTGAGAGAGAACCACACCCGAAAACCCCCGGGGAGGGGCGGTAAACATAGCAAGTCCTGAACACTGTACTCTGCAGACCAGCCAAATGGAAATAGCCAGGAAGAAAGAAACATTTTATCTTTGTTTCTTTAATATGCGGAAAGGAACTATGGTTGCCAGTCTTAGCCTCCTCACCCCCATCTTTGATGTTGTTTTTATGACCACTGACCCTCTGCACACAACTCCCAGGGACCTGCATTTTCAGGACAAAGAATACCATCTCTAATTTTTACACCTTTGATTGGCATATTGCTGTAAGACTGTACGATTTTGCCACTAACATGGATTTCAAATTTCTCTCAATATATGCTTTTTCACAAATATTTATGTTAAATGATGATAAAATGGATATACATTCAAAAGGTTAAACAACAAAGTAATTAATTAGCTATTATAAATAGCTACTCACATGCCAAGTGACTGAATCTGGAAAGAATAAAAGGAAACAATGTTTGACATGGGAAGATTAAGGAAGAGTTTTGGGGGGGAGTTAAAATGGGGGATCTGTCTTAAAGAATAAGTAGGATGGAATTATTTTAAAAGGGAAGAGCAATCCAATATGGAAAGGCACACAACCTCGGAGGGAAACTAAGGCCTCCAGGAAAGGTTAATTATGCTACAAGAGCCTTGTCACATAGCCCTGGTCAGAAGGTTCTAGAATAAAAGAGGAAGATTAAGTGGGAAACAAAACAAGGAGAATCTCTCTCTGTTATGCCGGAGGACAGAATATTAAGAGAAGTACTTTCTGCCCAAGCCTATGAGGTTAAAAAAAAAAAAAAAGTTAATAGTTGAAAACTTCCAGTAAGTTTTTTTTTTCCTTTCCCTAACACAATGTTGACTTGCCAGCACACAGAAGAGGTAAATCACCCACCCTATATGACAATTTTGATAGCACCATCTGAAGAGCCTCCAGATCATTTGTCTTTGTGAAAGGTCCTGAGCATATCCTCACACTCGACTACTGGTACGCGCAAGAGGGCCCCCGCAGAGGGGCTCTGGAGTGCATCATTTGGCATGTCCCGCTGCTCTGGCCATCTGCTGCACCTTACAACGTGGTCTGGCAATTTAAGAGATGGCAGAGGCAGACCCACAGTATATCCATATGTTATCCTCCTCCTCATAGCATGAGAAACAGAACAGCTATCTTCAAGATAGCACCAGGAATCCCTACCCACAAAACTTCCTTTTTCTCCTGTAAGACCAGAGTTAACAACTTATAATTTAAAGTGTGGAATCAAACAGCTAGTTAATCTGACCAGAAAATCTATAGAGGTGATGTTAAATTAGGAGCTAGCCTCGGGATGTAATAGAGACTCAGATTTCATTAAGAAAGGGAAGAGGATGGGGGTTGCTAATAGCTTTGGCATATTAGGAACGATTGTTAGTATAGTAAAGATCCTTGAGAAACCAGAATGCTATTTGCACCTGGGTACGGGATTTTGTATGTCAAACCTTGCTTCTTGAAATAATCTATCCACATACCTCCAGGAAGCTGGGTGGAGTTGAGAGGGAACCTTCTGAGGCCCACTCCAGATGCCAGAATCAGAGGGTGCATCTTCATTCATAGAACTCCCAGCAAATTCATACACACACACACACACACACACACACACACACACACACACATTTGTGATGCTCTAGCCCGGGGAAGAACACACAAAAGAATAAAATATGATCTTTCTGTGGTTTTGATCATTTGGGTCAAAGAATGTCCGTGTTATGAGTGAAATAGGAACTTCCTGTTTATTTAGAAATTTAATGTGGCCAACATGATACCACAAGTAAGAGTTTTTAAATGAATGCTCACTGATGGACTTTACAGTCCCTCCAATTTTCTCAAGAAGAGGCATTTTAAAAGTGTCCATTCTGGATCTTTGCCTCAGCCCATGTCTCTGTTGGGCTGACCACTTCTTGATTTGGGACATTTAAATCTCCTCTTTCCAGTTTGTCCATCTGAGGGCTGTTGATTTTTTGTTTGTTTGTTAACCATATTAGCCATTAGTTTGCACTGTGGTCCTTTATTTTTAACTCAGTGTCCTCCAGGCCAGTAGCTGCCCTTTCTTATTACACATCCAAGAATGAGGAAGGCTAAACTTTTGACAAACAAGAATCCAGGTTCCCTAGTAAGGGGAACAGGGGCTGTCTCTGACATGAACTGAGTGGCTGGCTCTTTGACCGCCTTCCCCTGATGGGGGAGCAGCCTTACCAGGCCACAGAGGAAGACACTGCAGCCAGTCCTGATGAGACCTGATAGACTAGGATCAGAAGGAATCAGAGGAAGACCTCCCCTCTCAGTGGACTTGGAGAAGGGCATGGAAGGAGATGACTGAAGGAGGGTGGGATTGGGAGGGGAGAAGGAGGGAGTTACAGCTGGGATACAAAGTGAATAAACTGTAATGAATATAAAAAAATAAATATTTAATTAAAAATGAGTCCATCTTTCTGGTTGGAGCTTCATTGAAGAGGACTTCCCTATTTACATAGTACACAGCACTTCACCTGATGTCACTGTCCAAACCCCAGGCAACAGCAGCTGTACACAGCAGTTCTTAAACACATCCTGTCACTGTTCTGTGGGTTTCAGTGGCCAGACAGAAGGGAAAAAGAGAGTTTCAAATATGGGAAAGACCTGCAACAAAGCCTGCTAGTGGCCCAAAACTGTCTGCTTAACACTCAGCAATTCAGAAGTATCAGGGTCTAACGGGCATCCCAATCTTAAGTCGGGAAACACATATGAGCTCAGCCAAAAAGAAATGAAAGGAGACTTAAAAAATTAATTCCATACACTGTTGATTAATGAAGCACAAAGGAACAAGAGGTGAAATAGATAATAAAATATTATTCTGAGTTCTAGTTTTAATTAAAAAAAAACTATAGGAAGATTTTTAGCACCATTTACTTTGTACACTGACAGTGATGTTTAAAAACTGTTGTATTAGAGCCTGATATGAATGATGTTCCTGAAAGTTACTCAAGAATTTAAACTTATGTTACTAAATGGCTGTGACGTTCGGTTTTCACTATACAAACTTCCTGGAAGAAGCCTAACAATTAACTTCTACTGTTTATTCTCTAATTGTTGAAAATATATTTAGGTATTCTGGGTTAATAGCTTCCACACCATAGAAAAGTAAATAAACTTTTACATATTCATTAGCCACACAAGTGTTTATAAGTACATACTCTTCCAGAGTCACTTTTTTTTTTTTTTTTTTTGTCTCTTGAAAATTCAGTCTCTAAACAAAAAACAAAATCCCGACCCAGAGGGAGCTTACATTTTAGAAAACCCAATGTACAAATAAATAATCCAAAAGATAACTGCCTCACCAATCTGACATAGCTAATTGGCAAAAGAAAAATTAGTATCACAGAAAAATATGTTAACATCTGGAGAATAATGAAATTATGAGCAACAAGCATCAATGAAATCATGCCAAATTCAAATGATGGCTGCTCTTGGTTGGCTTCCAGAAGTAACTATTAAAAGAACATATTAGCCTTAACCCAGTGTGTCTTCTGTGATGACTGTGGAGGAGGTAAGTCATGCTCCATTCATGAGGGATGGACAGATGCCAGGGTATTTCACGGGAACCTAATTGTTCTTCCCTGCCAGGAAATTGCTACAGCATGACAAAATCCCAAGGATCAAAGTGCCTGAAGATGAGAACCCCTGTAGCCAATTTGTGTTGCCTTCAGGTTGTGTTATAGATCACCCAAAATAGCTTGTAGTCCTCAGTGCCCCGACAGAGAACTGGGCTCCTAGATTCACCAGGGGTTGTCTTTATGACCCAGGGCAAACAACTCATGTGTTTGAACCTCCTTCTCATAATTTGAAAAACTGAATACATGATAAAATATGAGATCAGTTTAGGAAACATATTTCTGTGTGTGTGTACGAGACACAGCCTGCTGCCTGACTGAGTGTGCAAGACATATTGGAACCCTGCCTTAATCTCACGACTGCCTTCAAAGATAATCAAATTTAATTCCTAAATAAACCCAAACTTTGATGTTTTCTTTTAAGATTGGTTATGCTCATTAGACCTTGATGTCTTAGGCTTAATTTGGGGGCATATTTGGAAACTTGTTTATACACTGATGAACAAATGTAAAATAAAATATTATGTGATAGGGCTGTTAGCCGCAGCTCTCTACCAGCAACACACCATGTTTATCGACACAGGCATTCCTGGTTGGGAAGGCTCAGTTGGATGTTGTTCTTATTTAGATGCGGAAAGTTAAAATAAATGGACTCAGCCAGTTGTATTTATGTATACATGCACATAAAAATGTATGTAACAATTGAGAGGAGACAAAGGTGGGAGAGAGGTAAAATTATGTAGAGCCTAAGGAATGAAATTCTCAAAAAAAAAAGTAATTAAACTCTTAAAGTGAGAGAAACAAACAAGAATTATTTTTATAAGCATAATGTAATCTACACAAAGCAATGCTAAGGTGTGTTTAAAGGGAAAGCCTTATCTTTCAGCTTTTTTTGTTCATCAATAATATGAATAAAAATGAAGGATATCATACCAAAGAGAATATAGAGCATACAAGTTTAAATATGACGTCATATCTACATGAGAGATCCATTTAGGAAGCAACTGAACATTGTGTTCTTGTGTGTGTGTGTGTGTGTATGTGTGTGTGTTTGCATGATTTTTTTTTTTAAACTCAGTTTCTAATCTGTGAGTCTATGAGTCTACTGATTGTCTTCTACATATGTTCTTTGGAAAACATTATGGGTAGAAGCAGAAAGTCATCTATGTTTACTTGCTTTTAATCTTTAGCTCATTTCTTTTGACCCTCCTATGAAACTGAGTAAGGAGAAATATGTTTCAGAACTGAGTGTACCTCATGTGTGCAATCTGTCCAGAACACCACATATATTAGTTGGGCATCTATTATGTTTCAGACATTAATCAAGACTACAAGCACATGTCCCCTGCTAGAGTTAGCAAAACAATTTTGCATGTATTCAAACAGATTGAAAAGTGAGTAAGCCATGAGGCCGCTGGATCTTCCAAGCTAGGGGCAAACAATGGCTTTAAAATATATCACCCTAATCCTCTTCTAACATCGACGGATGTAGGCTTCCATGGCAGTGTAAAGGAACCAAGTCTCTACAGTTCAAGATGGAGCCGAGTGTCTCTGGGTACATTGGCGAGACCTGAAGCCTTGGAAGCAAAACATGGCTTCATGCCACTGGAGGCTCCAGGGCTTTCTAGCTGCCAGGCACAAATCCATTTCTAGCTCCAGAAAGCCTACTTTGTACAGAGCTTCTCAGCCAGAGCCAGGAGCTAAATTAGGTCCTTCAATAAATACTAGAATTGCTTGATCCTCAATTAAGAGGCTGGGTCACTTCTGAACATTCTCTTCAGCCCTTTATATCTGTCATTTGAATGTATAGAGATACATTTGTTCATGATACCTCATATCCATAGACTAATAAGTCCATGTACCATTGATAAAATCATTAATTATTGCAGTTAAATGTAGCTCAGGCTCTACTTCATTATTTTATTTTTGATGACACTGAGCAGGAGAGTGTAAGAATGAGATAAAAAGACAGAATGGCAGATTTCCTAACAGTTGTGTGAACTATCATCTCCTATTGATATGAACACAGAGAACAACAATCGTTCAAAGTACAGAGAATTAATTGAGACCGCAGAATGCTCAGCCTTAAATGTGACATCTGCTTCACACACAAAAAAATTATCATCTGGTAAGGCTGCAATGCTCTGTCTGAGTTTTGGTCATTGTGTCCTTTACATCTCAGGGGCTATCAAATCTGTCAAACATCTAAAATATTTTTGTTTATTATTTAACTTCTCCTGCCATGGCCCATAGTTTCACTACCTCCCCGTTTAGCTATTAGTGTCACAAGCCAGCAACCAGTCTTCATCCTGGCCGTAACTCTCAGACTCCAGGAAAGAGAAACTTCTCCTCTCTACAAGTATCTCAGCTGGAAGTATATCCAAAATCCATAGCCAGGCCTTCTCTTTCCTGTATTTCCATTCCCCTCTCCACCTATGCCTCCATCCACACAGCAATTTATGATATATCTTTCAAATCTGTCCTGGACTTCCCACTAGTAATTTTTCAATCAGTTCAATTTCCTTAAAGTGCTGCCCCTTCTAGCATAGATGGCTCTCGATTTTTTATTCAGATTTTAAGATCTAGCTTAATATCAAATCTTTTTATCCTTTATTTTATTACTTCTTTGAGAATTTTATACAGTGTAATTTGATTACATTCATGCCCTTCCCGAGACATTTTTTTCTGATTCACTCCTCTTCCCCTCCCATCAAACCTTTTCTCTTCTTTCTATTCTTATTTTTCTGAGATTAGAATAAAATTATATCACTTTACCTTCCTTTTCTACTCTCCCAAAGCACCCACATATCCATCCTTGATATCTTTAAAATTAACTTTCTCTCTTTTATTTATTTTTACATATATACAATGTATATTTATACAAACATATAGTATTAAATACATATACAATTTGCTTTGTCTATAAGATAATTGTGTATATGTTTTCAGTGCTGACAACTTGATATCGTGCAAACAATTAGTGCATTCTTCTCTATATGAGACAATTTCTCCTTATCAAATGCAGTCTATGCTGTACTCTTATATTCACATATGTGGCCTTCCACTGAAACATGATCAGTATACCAGGGACCACCTATTTAGAATAACTACCCTCCCTACATAACATCTATCAAATGTTTTAGTCACTTATTAGCTAGAAGTGGAATTTCATGCATAACTTCTCTCTCTGGGCTAGAGTTTCCTCCAGTTTTAGCTTGTGTAGGATTCTGCATGTTGTCACAACTGCTGTGAATTCCTGCGTGCAGTTGTTTTGCTGTGTCCAGAGAGGCTTGTGTGTGTGTATGTGTGTGTGTGTGTGTGTGTGTGTAAATTACAGTTTATTTACTCTGTATCCTGGCTGTAGGATTGTTTGCTATAGTTACCTACCGGTTTTTACTCTTGCACTATTTCTGCACCCTTGTCTACATGATTACAGAGTCTTGGGAGAAGAGAATCTAATACAGATGTTCCAATTAGTGAGGAAAACTCTTCGTTCACACATTTTCTGCACCTGGTTCAACTGTGGTTCTCTGCGTTTACTGACATGTACTAAAGAGGAAGCTTCTCATATGAAGATAAATCTTCGGGTATAATGTTAAGTCATTAAGAGTTACTTTAATTATATGCTTATTTAGCAGAATAATAACAGTTACAGGTTCTCCTGTCAAGCCACTGATTTGGGGCCTCAACGTGGATTTCCAAGTATTTTTATTTTGGAGTGGGTATAATGCAATCAGAAAGTATTTGGTAACTCCTATGCCGTGCATGCCACTACTACATCCAGTGGTAGTTATGACTGACAATTAGTTGTCCCCTTCAGTAGAGTTCACAGTGTCTTCCAGCACTATGACAGCTAGCCAGTAGGAGTGAGGCTTCCGTTAGTACCACCTTCATCTCTGCATATTCTATGACTCAGGTGTATAGTCTCTTCAGCAAGAGAGTTGTCTTGCCTTCAGTTTCTAGAAGGTAATTAAGCAAAATAGCCTGTGATGTTTATGAGACTCTGGGACCTCACTAGCCAACAAGTGCAAACAAGGCAATTTGTTTGTTATGTGCTAGCCTAGGGTATTTAATACTTCACTGATCCTGCTATGAGGTAACTTAATTTGAACTCTGTATGCATATGCTTATGTACATATTTCAAAAAGCTTTTGCTATAGCAGGTTTCCATATGAGGTGTTTTTGTTTGTTTGTTTTGTTTTATTTTTTGTAATTTCTTTGGTGTTAGTTGTCCTTCCCATATCTTTTCTACTCTGCTTTCCCTCAGTATCAATTCTTATAGGATATATTAGAAATAATTTGTCCCATTTCTATCTAACCTTCCAGCTTCTTCTTTTATTTTGAATAAATAAAACATCCAATTTTGATCCTAACCCTTCATAAGGTATTTTTTAACATTTTTATTTATTTTTTATATTTTTTATTTTAAGCATGTTTTCCCCCTTTCTCACTCTCCTCAGATTCCTCCCATCTCTACCTGTACAATTTCATGTTCTCCCCACTCTCTCTCTCTTTTCCCCCCACAAAAAGCAAAAATGAAAACAAAACAAAATGAAAATCAAAACAAATAAAATACCAGTAAGACAAAACAAACAAACAAACAAAACCAAAACATTGCCCTGCCCTCCCCCAAACCAAACCAAAATAAAATATAGAGTTTGTTTTGCAGGTCAACCACTGCTCTGGGCTGTGGTTGATACAACCACTGACACTTAAAATTTGGAGAAAACTGGTTTTCCCTATATTTCTGACTGGAGTGTAACTCAGAGAGCCTCCTATTTCTGCTCCCTAAGTGCTGGAAGTGAAGGGCCACTATGACTGTCACTTCATAAGATCTTTCCGGGCAAAGCCACCATTAACTCATTTTCACAAATCTGTGTAAACCACAGTTTTCATCTTACTTTATAAGGAAAAACTTGTGAAAGTGGTCAATTCTTCCTCTCCACACTGTGTTTGCTTAGTATTCTGGACATTGGGCTTACTCATGGGCTACCACCGAAATCCTAGCATTCTGTGGTGATTTGCATAGGATTGGCTCCCATAGAGTCATGAGTGTGAATGCTTAGAGATTGGCACTCTTTGAAGGCATGGCCTTGTTGGAGTGAGTGTGGCCTTGTTGGATGAAGTATGTCACTGTGGGGGCAGGCTTTGAGCTCTCCTATGCTCAAGCTCCACTCAATGTGGAAGCCTGTCTCCTCCTAGCTGCCTTCAGATCAAGATGTAGAACTCAATCCTTCAGCACCATGTCTGCCTGAAGGCTGCCATGCTTCCTGACATGATGGTGATGGACTAAACCTCTGAAACTAAAAGCCAGCCCCAATTACATGGTTCGTTTTATAAATGTTGCCTTGTTCTTGGTAATAAAACCCTAATTAAGAGGGCTGTGAGTCCCTAACTTCATAACAATAAAACCCTAAATAAGACACATTTCCTTTAACTGATGCATCCCTTCATTTCACTCAGTGTTCCAGAACACACTCATTGGTTTAGTCTCTATGTAAAGATACTCACAAAGACATGGAGTTTATCCAGTCCACTCGTATTTTATACTGTAAATTTATCATATGCAATTACTGGCATACTTGGTATATAACTCAGTTAGAAGATAAATGGTCATCTCCAGCTCATCTCACTGACATCCCAAATCCTGGGTATCAGCCAATTCCATTGTTTCTAACTTCAGAATTAATTTAGTATCTCCATTCATCTTTTCATCTTTCTTTCTTTCTTTCTTTCTTTCTTTCTTTCTTTCTTTCTTTCTTTCTTTCTTTCTTTCTTTC
>NW_026596147.1:10100667-10128786 GCF_907164565.1 Psammomys obesus | reverse complement strand
TTCTTTCTTTCTTTCTTTCTTTCTTTCTTTCTTTCTTTCTTTCTTTCCTTCCATTAAGTTCCCATCAACTTTTGCATTGATTACAGTACTCTTAAGAGAATCATTAGGTTTTAAATATTTATTTCACCTTAATCAAATTCTTATGAAGGATTATACTTTACCAACTACAACTAAGTTAAGTCAATAGCATGATTACCTAGTCATTCTGTCCACAGAGATGCTCAGATGTGTTTCTCCCAGTATTCTACAAAGACAGAATATAAATTTGTAACTGTACCTAAAAAGAAACATGACGTTGTGTCTTCTAAAAGTAAAGCCATCTATGGTGTCAGGCTAACAGCTCAAAACTATGGCCCAATTAACTGAGAACACTGCAGAGGAGGTCAAAGATCCCACAAAACCTAGCATAGACAAGAACACTTACACCATCAAAAGAATCAGGAGGAATGAGCTGGGATCATAATAATTACCTCATCTAAGAACCTACTCAAGGGAAGTTCAAAGTTTTCCTTTATACAGCTTTTAGTCCATCTAATTACCACAAAAAATTGAGCTCTTGAACAAAACAAAACAAAGAATTCTAGGCTTTTAAATTATTATTATTGTTATTGTTTATGATTTGGTATGATTAAAAGTCAAGTCGATGGAACTCTGAGGTAGTATATTTGTTGGTTTTTTTTTTTTGAAATTAGAAAATAGAGAAGATAAATTAAAAAAAAAACATTAGTTAAAAAATGGCCCCACCTACAAGCTCAGCTATTTGGTTTAAATGAAAGGCGAACCATTTGACATGCCAGTCAAGGTAAAATAGAAGGTACACTCAGCAAAAGGATGTGGATGGAACATGAGACTTGTGGCTAGAACTACTGTTAATATCTTGAGGTTTAAAATCGCTGAATGTGTAAGATCCATTACAGAGGTTCACTAAAGGACAGCGACCTATGTTTGAACTGAGGAATCACATCTCTTGACCTAAAAATGTCACAGTAATAAATGACTTGTTGGAAAGTGGTAAATCATAGTCATTAAACAAACAAATCATTGTACACTGTCAGTTTCTACTTCAAAGAGCAAAGAGAGAAAAAGCCATTTTCACTATAAGGTAGGAAAAACACACCACTCCTTTCCATGCAGAAAAGCTGAACAGGAGCCACACTTCTGTGCTCTCAATCAGCTCACCCATTTCTCCTAGGTTTTGAGTTCTGAGTTTTTTACCCCTTCTCTCTCTCTCTCTCTCTCTGTGTGTGTGTGTGTGTGTGTGTGTGTGTGTGTGTGTGTGCATGTGCGTGTGTGTATGTGTGTGGTGGTAGAGACAGAAAGAAAGAGGAGAAGAGAACATTTACACATTATGTGTACTTATGTGTGACATGGAAGGATGCTTGATATCTGTTTTGTCAGAGAGGTGATACTTTTTAATTTTTATTTCACTTATTTATTACAATTTATTCACTTTGTACCCCTGCTGCAGCCCCCTTTCTCATCTCCTCCCAGTCTCACCCACCCACCCTTTTCTTCCCCTATGCCCATTCCCTAGTCCTCTGATAGAGGAGGACCTTCTCCCTTCTCTCTGACCCTAGCCTATCAGGTCACAACAAGGCTGGCTGCATCACCTTCCTCTGTGGCCTGGCAAGGCTGCACCTCCACTGAGTTCATCTACCCAGCAAGCTCTCAAAGCTGATGCTAAGACTCATAGCCAAACTTTAGGCAGAATGCAGGGAATCTTGTGAAAGAAGGGGGAGATAAAAAGATCTGAAGGGGACAAGAGCTCCACAAGGAGAGCAAAAGAACCAAGAAATCTGGGCACAGGGGTCCTTTCTGAAACAGATACTCCAAACAAGGACCATGCATGGAGATAACCTAGATAAGTTAGAACCCCTGTTCAGATGTAGCCCATAACAGCTCAGTCCCCAAGTGTGTTCCCTAGTAATGGGAACAGGGACCATCTCTGACATGAACTCAGTGGCTGGCTCTTTGATCACTTCTTCCTGAGAGGGAAGCAGCTTTACCAGGTCACAGAGGAAGACAATGCAACCTGTCCTGATGAGATCTGATAGAATAGGGTCAGAGTGAAGGGGAGGACCTCCCCTATTAGTGGACTTGGGGAGAGGCCTGGTTGATGAGGGAAGGAGGATGGGATTGTGAGGAGATAAGGAGGGGGCTACAGTTGGGATACAAAGTGAATAAACTGTAATTTATAAAATAAATAAATAAAATTTAAAAAAAGAAACAGCCCCTATAGCCCTTACTAGGTAACCCACTAAGAAACTGAGCAGCCTATGGGCTTCATCTGAACAGGGGTTCTAGGTCCTCTCCATGCATGGTACTAGGTTGGAGTATTAGTCCCTGCAGGACCCCCTAGGTCCAGTTCCTAGGCATATACCCAAACGATGCCCCACCATTCAATAAGGACATTTGCACAACTATGTTTGTAGCAGCTTTATTTGTAATAGCCAGAATCCAGAAACAACCTAGATGTCCCTCAACAGAGGAATGGATACATACAGAAAGTGTGGTATATTTACACAATGGAATACTACTCAGCAATTGAAAACAAGGAAATCATGAAATTTGCAGGCAAATGGTGGGATCTGGAAAAGATCATCCTGAGTGAGGTAACTCAAAAGCAGAAAGACACACATAGTATATACTAACTTATAAGTAGATATTAGCCATATAATATAGAATAAACATACTAAAATCTATAGTCCTAAAGAAGCCAAACAACAAGCAGGACCCGAGGGAAGATGCTCAGTCCTCATTCAGAAAGGCAAACAGGATAGACATCGGACATAGACAAGGAATAAGACAGTGTGGTGATTCTTTATGTCCCATTTTAAAAATCCACTCTCTTTGCATTAATAGTCACTCCTGAAATCATAACATTTATGAAAACTATTGTAACAATCCTGTCATATTCTCATGCTTGTCACCAGAGGCAGTTGTAATTTTCAGCTACTCAGGCATGGTGGCTTCCACAAATACGCTAGCATTCAGATGACTGAGGCAAGGGGATCGCCCGGAGTTGAGATTAGCTCTGAGCTACATTGTGAGACAATATCACAAAAATAAAAAGTTAAAGTGGTAAAACCACGATGACATATTTATTTTAGGTTTAGTAAAGGGTTCATATTCTGCCTTAGACAACCCTCAAGAGAAATGTGCCTTAGCAAATACCATGTACAGCAAATGCCATGTCCAGGCTAGCAATTGACGAGCCATCTTCATAGAAGACTCCATCCAAATTTGACTGATACAAAAACGATAATATTCTATATGCAGTAAGCAACGAAAATTTTTTAAAATAATTCATGATTTTGCTAGCTATGTCTGAGATTTGAGTCAGTCTCAAAGTGAGCCAAATGAAATTACCATTTCAGGTTCCCATTCCACACTCACAAGAGGGGTGTTAACACCAATTTTCCCAAGGAGGGGTGGGGAATGCCATATACACACCCTTCAGCAGTATTTGTTTGTTTCTTATTTCTGTTCCCTGGGGCCAACAACAAGATTTGTACTTCCGTCACTATGGAAAGCGAGAATCTCCCACTGCTTCTGATTATTGAGGTTCTTTGAGGCAGTGCGGCCAATCTCAGACAAAAACTATGTCCCTCCTTTATGAGGGCGGGTTGAATGTGATCCTTGCCTCACGAGCGAGCATCTTTTTTTCCAATCCTCTGTGTCCACATTCAATTATCAGGCAATAGTGGGCACAAAGAGGTTAGTACTTACATTTGAAAAGCTCTTAAAGCAAACATGTTATTGCTTCCTGTACATTTTGGGATTCAAAATCTTGGAACTAACTTTAGGAGATGATCACTCTTGACTCTGTTCTTTTGGAACATCATAGCCTAATGCAAAATGTCCTGGTCCAAACACACAAGAAGCCAGCAAAACAATTCAAGAGGAAAATGCTTTGTTATAGAGCAGCAGGATTGGTTTGGTTTTCATCAGTAGTTCTGTTTCCTCCCGCCACTCCAGTGGACAAGAATATGTGAACTCAGAACAAGAAGCCAGTCATTATTTTATCACTTAGTATTAATTATAATAATATTAGTCATGATGAACTAACATCACTGTAGAGATTTCAAAGGAATCCTCAATGAATCTGGTTAACAATTTGCCATTTTATTCATGTTCAATTATTTTAAAGTGTTGCTGAATTAACAAGATCCACTTGGCCTTAATCACGTCTGGCTTAGAGAGACAGTTTCTGATAGAGTTTGATAGAACCCTCACGGCTGAAGCTAATATCCACACTCAGATCTCTGGGACGAGACATCTGGCAAGCACAAGAGTGATCCAGTGAGTGCTGACTTCCCGAAAGAAAGGAGGCAAGTGAACCCAAAACCCGGGCCTTAGAAGTTCCCTCCCACTTGTTTACTTAAACTCTTTTAGTATATACATATATATATGTGTATGTATGTATTCTCTGTATATATATATATATATATATATATATATATAAAATCCTCTCTCCATATATATTTATTATCATTTTATATGATTTTCTGAAGCGTGATAATAGTCTAAGCTCTCTTTCTCTCATGACTTGAAAATAACCAGTGACTTTCGTCACTGGTTGTTGGTGTTGTTCTTAATGGAACCCGTCAGCCTTATGGCTATGTAATCCTTGTCGCTTCTCAGCAACTATGACATTTTATTTGCATGAGTTCCTTTGTCTCCTATTTCAAAGTTTTGTTTTTCTTTCCACACTTCCCTTGGGGGTCTCTTTCAGATCATACCAATAGCTTAATACTTCTCCATGGGAGATTTACAGGAGCACTGTGACACACGCAAAGGCTTCCTATTTTCTCATTTCATTAGGTCTTATGGTCTTAAGGCAATGATCACCAAGCAGTTAAAAATTAAGCAATACTCATAGAGTGCCTATTTACCCAGCGCCCCGAGTAGTGGCTGGCGCGGCTAGGCAGTCTACACCAATTTCAGCCACAATAAGTTCTGACACTTGATAAAAACAGGCCTTGCTTGCAAACGAACAGAGCAGAGCTACTGTCCAGAAGAAACGTGCAGATTGTTAAATGTTACCAAGAATCACCCAGCTGTAAGAAATATAATGATATTAATCAGAATTCTACTCATGAGTTTTGAGTTGTGTCTTTAAAGATATCTGAAGTTTCAGGTAGGAATTCTCCATGTAGCCCTTTAAACTGGTTGACATCATAAGAGAATTTTCCAACTATTCCATCTTCTACTTTCTGACTCAAGGATTTAATTCAAAGGAAAGAGTGAATTAAGATGGCCTGCGGCAATGTGCTCTCTTTTATCTATCCTATCCATATTGTGCTTTTTAAATTGACTATTCTCATACCAAGAACTTGGTTGGCAACTGTGGCCTTTAATATTACTCTGAAAACTGATAATGAATGACTTGAGCGACTGATTTGGGGGTTTTGTTCTCATCAAAAGGTAGAGATGATGCATTGAATCATGACTTGAAAACACATGTATATGTTCCTCAGAGCCCCACATTTTCAGGGTAACAGCAAGAATAAGAGTGTTTTTTTTAATATAAAATTATACAGCATATTTCTGTTATATGCATACTCATATGTAAACCCACACTACATTTGCACATTACCCCATTAAAAGGAAATAAAACTTCAGTGCACAACCAATAGTTTGAATTATAAGTTTATTAATGTCTGCCATCAAGTGCTACTAGCAGCTGAGTGTACTTCCTTGAGCTTTGTTGGCATTAAATATTTTTTCATTCTCTCAATGAATAAATGATGAATATTATTATCCTCATTTTACATCTGAGTAACTTAAGCTGTTAGTGATTTAAGTGGCTTAATGCCTCACAAGGAGGGGTTGAAGGCCTAAGGTTTTGTTCTCAATTCAGGGTGGTCCACATTCTGAACTCTGACACTTTGCATCCTGTTTCTCTTTGCAGAAACTATAAATCAAATTGGCCTTTACAAAACCATAGTCATGTGCTTTGTTTTATTTCTTTTACTCTGTCATTTAGAAGTCTCTTATAAAATATTTTTTAAATAATAATTTCCCTTCAGACAAAACAGGCAAGTATATATTATATGTTCTTTTCTCTCCTTCCAAGGCTTGAAGACATGTTCTTGTTAATGAATTTGCAATATAATCACTGTGAGTTAAGTTTCTGACAAAGATCGTAAGAAGCCAGGAATGGTTGTGCCCACCTGTAATCCCAGCACTTAGGGAGGCAGAGGTTGGCAGACCTCTGTGAGTTCGAGGCCAGCCTGATCTACAAAGTGAGGCCAAGACAGCCAAGGCTACACTGAAAAACCCTATCTTGAAAAAAAAAAAACAAACTAACTAACAAAAATATCATAAGAAAATTGTCTTCATTGACAAAGAATTTGAACATATTCTTTAAGTAAGAATGTATCATGGAACAGTCTGGTTTTAGTTATATGACCCATGCGGCAGCTGTGAAAGCTTCCTCATAGAAAGTATTGACTGGCAGATGAACACTGATCATGGCTGCCCCTGGCTTCCCTTCCATCATTTCCCTCCAGCATGAAGCTGCCTGGATGGTTTACTTTTTCACCTTCCTGATCCAGCTTTTCCGCCTCCTTGAACCTGTTCATTGCTTGTCCTTTTTGATATGACCTCCTTGTACCCTGAAACATCTTATCTGGTTCAAAAGCCTCCATTAACTCCATTTCCCTTGCTCCAGTCAGCCTGCTGGTAGATTATCATTGAATCCTTTCTGGTTTTGGCTGTTATTCTCAGTGAGTTGCTACTTGAATGGTGTGCCTCTTAGCTCTTCATCTTTATTCAAAATCTGAAGCTACAGATACATTTTGAAGGAGTGTTCCTGTGTCACCTTGGCAAAGTAGCATGAACAGGATCCTAATTAATTTCACCTCTAAGTACAGCCGCTCTCTGAACAGTGTTCAGATTGATCTAAGGTATTTGACTGTGCTTATCACAGAAGCTTCACCTAGGAGAAGCCAGGCCAACAAGTATATGTTCAATAAGTCCTTGGCTAGCAATAAAGTTGCCATCTCTGAAAGAACAAATGCTAATGAAACTAAGGTTTCAAACATTGTTCCTGCTGGAAAGAGAAGAGCCTGATGAGGAGTGTTTATCTTTAGTCATTGAAGGGCAGGCAGATGAAGCCCATTGCTATGTGTGCATATTCATGAGAAAATTTTGTAGTGGATAGGCATCAGTACCATAACAGTATCCTTTTTAAAATTAAATTTTTGTTTTTTATATTAATTACAGTTTATACATTTTGTATCCCAGCTGTAGCCTCCTCCCTCAATCCCTCCCATTCCCACTCTCCCTCCATTATTTCCTCCCATGCCCCTATCTAAGTCCCTTTCCATCTGACCCTAGTCTATCAGGTCTCATCAGGACTGGCTGCAATGTCTTCCTCTATGGCCTTATATGGTTGCTCCTCCCACTCAGGGAGAGATGATCAAAGAGCAGGCCACTGAGTTCATGTCAGAGACAGTCCCTGTTCCCCTTACTAGGTACCCACTTGGACACTTTATGTCCTTTGTGGCTATTGTGAAGGGTGTTGTTTCCCTAATTTCTTTCTCAGCCCATTTGTCTTCTGCTCCATTGCTGGTGGGAATGTAAACTTGTACAACCATTTTGGAAATCAATCTGGCACTTTCTCAGACAATTAGGAATAGTGCTATCTCATGATCCAGCTATACCATTCCTCAGCATATATCCAAAATATGTTCAAGTATACAACAAGGACATTTGCTCAACCATGTTCATAACAGTTTATTTGTAATACCCAGAATCTAGAAACAATCCAGATGTCCCTCAACAGAGGAGTGGATAAAGAAATTGTGGTACATTTACACAATGAAATTCCACTCAGCAATCAAAAAACAAAGAAATCATGAAATTTTCAGGCAAATGGGAATTAGAAAAGATCATCTTGAGTGAGGTAGCCCAGAAGCAGAAAGACACACATGGTATGTACTCACTTTTATGTGGCTATTACACATATAGTATAGGACAAACATACTAAAATCTGTACACCTACCGAAGCTAAAAGAAGAAGGACCCTGGGTAAGATGATCAATCCTCACTCAGAAAGGCAAATGGGATGGACATTGGAAGAGGGAGAAAACAAGAAAGAGGATAGGAGCTTACCACAGAGGGCCTCTGAAAGACTCTGCCCACAGTATCCTTCTTAACAAAAGCATGTGCTCACCAAACTAATGAGTAATGATGTTTGCAATAGCTTGCATTATTCTTATTACATCCAATCTCTAAGGTTTTCTAGTTTGCAACCCTAAAGCCCAATACCCTCGCTAGATACAATTGTCGTTTCAGTGCTTTTAGTTTATTTCTGTTCTGCAATATTTAACTAATGTTAAGTGATGCCTGTGTTGTAAAGGTAAAGTTAAAATTTATTTCATTTAAAATAAATTCTAAGAGACATGATTAACATGTGTATATCAGTAAAGTAATTCTTGGGCTTTTTCCATGGCTACCAATACAATGATAATCTTTCAGATGCCCCTTCCAAAATGAGTGGTTGTGAGCTGGCTGATTTCCTATATCAATATCACCTCTAAGGAGCCAATTATCAAAGAGATCTACTGGAAGTATCATTTACTGATCACTGAAAGGAATGGATTTTCAAGGTATAATTATGCCATTAACAAATTATTGTTATGAAGGTGACTCTTTGAAATAATGAGGAAAACTCAATGTTGATACTTTTGAAGACAGAAGCCTGTATTATGTGAAGAATATTTTCATAATTGAAGGGATTCTTATAAACAGAACCTTTGCAACTCTAGCCTTTCAGACTCTGAATATAGTTTAAATTTCTACTCATCTAACATCAATGAAGGAAAAAGAGAAGCTACACATTTAATGTTTGTCATGATCTGAATTATTCCAACACAAGCAAAGATGGTATACAAGGCAATCTACACTATATAGAGATACAAACATTAACAGTGTTAGGATTTTTAGTGAAAGTGATGTCATTGCCATGCTGTTTATTTAATCACAGTACCTTTCAGGAAGTACGTGTCCCAAGCTTCTTGTGCAGCCCCTAGCCCCATACCATGTGGAATCCCTTAGCAAAGGATGTTCACATGCTACATGAAGCCTCTCTGATCTATCAGATGTAGAGATATTTTCCTTTCTCTTGTTCTTGCCTCACCACAAATAATAGCCATTAACGCAAGCAGATTTTTGGTTCAACACAAAGACTCCCTTTTCTCTTAGTGACAATAAAATTTATTTTCTACCTATTCCAGACTATGAACTTGAGAAGACCCAAGGAAAATGACTTCTGTGTACTCTGCTTTCCAGTCCATATCACAATAATAACAGAAAGTACAATCAATTAAGGATCATGAGTAAAGTTTAACATTTGTCCTCACCCCCTCCAGCTTACCAACTGAGTTCTTTGTTAGTTCTGTTGTGTTTGCAAAGGCTCCATGTTTAAACCAGTAATAAGTGTAGCTACTTTAAAACTTGTGAAATATTAAATGTGATGCTTGATTTTATTCAAGTATCATATATGCAGATATTGATAGTGACAGTCATTCATGCTTATTTCTTACCAACACAGACAAGCCTGAAAAACTTAACATTTAACATAAATGTTATTTTAAAAGTGATGTCCGATCAAAGTAGGTTTAAGAAAATCTGTAATCACATTGAATAATTAAATTGATAATAATATTGATCCACACTTCATCTAATAATGTCATCAAACATTTTGTAAAAATTAATTAAGCCCTACACTTTCCTTATTTAAAAGTGAATTAATAATTCATGAAATAATGAGACCTGCACAATCAACACCATTAACTGGTTCTGAGGATGAATTTAATCCCTTAGTCTTTTAATTTAATCACTAGAAAATTCTTTCATCTTTTATTGACTTACATTTCAACTATCCTCAATTTAATTTTAATAACTACGTCTTGCTTATTATTTAACAACTTAAAATGCCAACTTCAAATATAGTCTCATTTCTATTACTCTATGAATTAAAAGAGAAGTTTAGATATATTGTCTTTCAATTTCCAAAATAAATCACAGACACACAAAAAATTAACTGCTGTTTTTGAAGTAGACAAAATTATTTGTAATAATTTGAGAAAGATCTTTAATGCCTTCTAAATTAAATAAAAACATAACTGAAAGTTTTAGAATTTTTATTAACATCATTGATTCCATGTATCTATAGAGCTCACCTGGGCACAACCTTCTCAATTGGAAGGTTTCAGATAAACAGATGAGTGGCAGCATTTTTCGTTTCCCAGTGTCAACATGGGGGAAAATACTGTTATGCTCACAGGAAACTGCCAGGTTATTGTCCTTATAACAATGAAGATCAAATGCTGGTGAAATATTGCTTGCTTACAAATATCCACAATTTGTTCAGATAATATAGGTATCATCTTCTTGGGCTAGGAAGCAGTGCAAGTGGCAGAGGACTTCCCCAGCACCATCACCAAAATAATAGTAATGAGGATGTTGATGTTAGTGAAATGCAGTAATTGTTCTCAAGACTCCGCCCAGCAGGGTATCAAAGCAGATGCAGAGACTCATAGCCAAACTTTGGGCAAAGTGCAGGGAATCCTATAAAAGAAGGGGGAGATAGAAAGACCTGGAGGGGACAGGAGTTCTACAAGGAGAGCAACCAGACCAAAATTCTGGGTACAGAGGTCTTTTCTGAGACCAAGGACCACTCATGGAGATAACCTAGGACCCCTTCTCAGATGTAGCCCATGGAAGCTCACTTTCTATCTGGGTTCCCAGTAAGGGTAATAGGGACTGTCTCTGACATGAACTCAGTGGCTGGCTCTTTGATCACCTACCCCTGAGGTGGAAGCAGCCTTACCAGGCCACAGAAGAAGACAATGCTGCCAGACCTGATGAGATCTGATAGAATAGGGTCAGAGTGAAGGGAAGGAGGACTTTCCTTGTGAGTGGACTTGGGGAGGGCCAGGGGAAGAGATGAGGGAGGAAGGATGGGATTGGGAGGGAAAAAGGGGGGCGGTACAACTGGGATTTAAAGTGAATAACTGTAATTAAAATAAATAAATAAATAAATAAATTTTAAAAAAGAAAAGAGAAAAGAAATAATCAGTTCCTGAATTTCCATGTTACCCATGAAACCTCAAAAGTTATAAACCTACAGTTAGCAATCTCTTTCACTGGCAAAGCAATAGACCACTTGTTTCTCTGAAGCTGAAGCTACCGGAGAATGCTATGTCCAAAAATAACCCTTGTACTAGCTTCTTACCGCATGGGTGTCTCTATGGCAAACATTGACGAAAGCAGTAGTAATGACAGTGTAACACCATATATGAACATTTACTATGTACCAGACACTTAGGTAAACATATAATGAAAGCACTGCTGTTCTTGCTGGCCTTACCATCACCATAAGGTAATGTTACTAATTCTCCTGGCCCAAATATATGCAGAGCTTTGTTGAGCAATTTGTCAAAATCAAACAGTTTCTAAGTGAGAAAATTGCTTTAAAAAAAATGCTGTCTCTGACATGAACTGATTGGCCTGCTCTTTGATCATCACCCCCTGATGATCAGGCCACAGAGGGAGACAATGCAGCCAGTCCTAATGAGACCTGATAGGCTAGGGTCAGATGGAAGGGAAGGAGGACCTCCCTTATCAGTGGACCTGGGAGGGGGGGCATGGAAGGAGAAGAGGGAGAGAAGGTGGGATTGGGAGGAAATGAAGGAGCTGGGATACAAAGTGAATAAATTGTATTTTTAAAAAATGGAGTCCAGCGGCTAAATGCCATTCATTAGAAGTGGATTTTGTTTAATTTTGGAAAATTTTTTGTTCCATTATTTCTGATCATGCTGTACATGCTCAGCCACTGTAATATCAGTGCTAGTGGTGGAGGGAGGCAAAAACTATTGTTTTTAGTAGTAGTTTTGTACAAAACATTTTGGTTTTTTTCTGGCTTTTTCAGACATGAATATATGTATCATCAATATATATTTTTGTGTGTATATGTTTATACACTGACATGCATGTTTATATGGATATTTATATATATATATGTATACATATATACATATACATATGCATATATATGTATATACAACATATGTATGTATGTATATATATATATATATATATATATATATATATACACATATATTAGTCTCACCCTTATTACCTTCTCTTTCCTCTCCCAGTGCCACTTGTTCACTTTCAGTTACCAAATTTTCCTTTCTACTTTCTTTTTTCTTTTTTTCTTTTTTTTTTTTTTTTTGTAGATTCTATATGTGAACTAAAAGACTTATTTCTCCAAGTCTGGCTTCTTTTTCCTTAATCTGATGATGTAATTCTAACCTCTTCTGAGCAAGGGGTATGATTTCATTCTTGTTTTAGGATTAGTAACATTCCATTGCAAGTTAACACATCCTTTCTCCATTCTTCCACTTATAAGCTCCCATGTTGATTCTTCAGGCATTGTAAATGCTGCTGCAATTCACAGGGATATGCAGATCTCTTGACTGCAGGCTGACACTAATTTCTTTGAATGCGTGCCCGTTATTATATTGAAGGAGCATCTACATTATGTCTGGGAATAAAAGAATCATTTGTTACTACTGGTAGTAGCTTTTGAGGAACCCAAAACCAATTTTATAGTGATGGAACTATTTCATAGTCCCAGTGACTGGATATGAAGGTAGTATTTTATTTTTCATATATTATGAAGGTCATTGACATGGTTACTTAAATTCTGGTAATGATTCCTTCACATTTTTTAGCCTTTTTTTGTGACTCTTGTAATTGTTGGCTGTACAGAAGCTTTATATTTTTATTTTTATTTTAGGGTACCATACAAAGGTACAATGAACTACAATCGTATAACCCTCATTGCCCTCTCTCACTACTCCCATATAACTCCAAACTACCTACTCCTAAGTTCTTTTGTTATTATTTTGACAGTCCATTATGTTAAAGCTGCCGATGTGTGCATATTGCAGTGTCCACACCCTTAATAAAGAGTGATTCTCTTTCTTCTTGTAACAACACATTGCCAATAGTTCTGCAGTGAGGGGTGAGGCCTGAAGATCATGTACTGTGCTTGCTGGGGTTTTGGAGGTTTTGCTCTTCTGTAAGTATCATGAAGGTAAACAAGCTGCCTTGAGTTAGTGTTTGTGACGTCTGAGCCATGTACAGAGGCAGTGTTTCACAGCCCTCCTCCCCTTTCTCTGGCTCTTTCATTTTTACCCCTTCCTCTTCCAGGATGTTTCTTGAGTCTTGGGAGTCGTGATTTAATGACAGATGTTCCATTTAGGTAAGCACTCCATTACAGTAGCTTTATATCTTAATGCAATTCGTTTTCTCAAGTGTTTCATTGTTTCCTGTACTTTTGAAATCATTTTCAGAAAGTACCTATAGCTGCAGGCAAATCTTGTTTATATAAGGCAGCCCCATAAGCCCTTTGGTTGGGAGACTACCAGGAATCACAATGGAAAGGCAAAAATTCATTTAAAATATATAAGCCATATCCTAAGACAAAGTAAATTAAAAAATCATATGGCAAGAATAAACTCATTTATAGAACTAATAAACAATTCTCTAAAATCAGTAAAGCAAACAGACAAACAAAAACCCAATTTACTTGATTTACATGTCGACAGTTATTGTAAGCAGGCAATTCAAGAGATAAGTGAGGAGATGTAGTTCTATGTAGACTGCTTTTTATCACCACTGAAAAGAAAGCAAGAAAAGTTAAGGACCACTACACATCTGTCTTAACATATCAAGAATATAGATAGATGGACCCTCACTTACAGCCTTGTTGTGTGTATGTATCCCGGTCAACTACCTTACCTAGTAATATGTGGAAAAATTAAAGATATGTTGAACATGCAATTGTATACTTGGACTTTTCTTCTAAGACAATGGCACAGTTAATACAATTTAGATTGTGCATTGTAGCTCTGCTTACTAGTATGAACTTTTACATGTAAGAATATGTAAAAGGGCTTACATATAAAGATACATCCATTAGAATATATTCTCAAAGATGCACAGCTCACAATTATAACTACTTTGACTGCTTATGAGCTAAGCAATTGAATGATTCTATGAATTATGGAAAAATAAATATTTTAGGAAGACTCTACAAATCAATAATCCAAATATTAAGGTCAATAACCTCAAAATTTATATTGAGCAAAAATCAAGTTGCAATCTATGTCATTTTAGAAATGAACACATAAATACATTCCTTACAGCAGTAGATTATTTACAGATATTTGCATATGTAAACAACATACAAATTTAATAAATATCAAATAACAGTAAGGACTCATGGATCCAGGAAAGCAGTTATCTCTGTGAAAAGAGTAGAGTACATGAGATAAGAAAACACAAATCCAACTATATTCATATAAATATAGTTTTAAGGCAATAATATAAAATGTTACAAAATTTAAAACCTAGAATTTTGGCTGTGGACAATATCCCTTCCTATATCTCTGTAGGAAACATCTCATGATAAAATTATTTAATAAGACTGCTAAGTGTACCTCCATTAAACCCACATAACTCAGTAGAATGTTTTGTTTCATAATAAAATGCAGTAATTTATTGTTTTTTTTATTTTGCTGTAGGTTAATATTTTTTTTAATTCTGTAGTGATTGCCAGCAATTCCTGTCAAGTTCTGTCTATTTAAAATATCAGTATTATGTGTGGTTTGTGAACATTAAACTGTGCCATATACTAAAATCATTCCGGATCTTACATTTGCATCGGACATTAATTGATTTACAAGCAACCATGTGCCTAGGACCCTGTCTTAGCTATACTACAAAACTGTTCTCTTCTTGCCATTGCCTTTGTGAAGCTCTGCTGTTTAAAGAGCCTTTAAATTTGACAATGGATTATGATCACCAGTAGCCACTGTTTCTTCCCAACCCTTTGGCATGCTACATGAAATTTCTACTGCTACATATACTGTTTGTTCTTCTGGAAAAAAAAAAGTGAATCTTTTTAAATATTTTCTGCAGACCTAAGTATAGCATGTACACTTCATAAATAATAAAAATCATCACAATATTTAACCTCTCGTTATGGTTCCTCTCAGCTATTACATTCATCTCTTTATGCTTTGCCTCTAATTCATCTTAATGTCTTTAATGACCACTGTAATTAAATAAAGCTATTCTCTATGGTTATAGTTATGGATTATGCTAAAAGGAATATATATGGGATACATGTAAGGAAATTGCATATGTTTGTGACCTTAGATACAAACAGCTATTTAATCCTTATCAGTGACATCAGTGTGGGCACAATTAGCACAGTTTGCAGCCAGTTCATAATTCAGAAGAATGCGATCATTCAGTTGGAAGCACATTTGACAGAAACTCCATAGTCCTGAAAGTAAAAGCCTGTAAGATCACCCACTAGGACGGAGAAGCTGTGAGTCTTTCATCAGAGCTATTGAATACTAATGTCAAGGTCAGGATGGTGTAATTTTAGGCTGCCAAAATATTGCTGGAAATAATATACCAGAAGGTTTTTAAGAAGGTAAAGATACAAAACTTTGGAAACAGAACTTTCTCAGCATGTAGTGTGATGTGACGCTTTACTCCTGGGAGATGAATCTTCATTTGATCATTGTTTTAGAGCAAAATCTTCAACTGATTCCTTTCCATAATGACTCTCATAGTCTCCTTTTGTATTCTATGTTATTAAATTTATATCTTGCCTAAGAACTGAAATGATTGTAAAAAAAGAAACCTATACCTTGGAGATTCTGATTCTTTTCAAGGAAGCCTGTTTTCGTTAAACCATATCCACCCCCTTTTTCCAACAAATGTCACCAGCAGTGAGTGGGCTGTCCTATCAGGCAAATATTTCTCTTTCCTTAGAATAGTGGTAATAAAATAAAATAAAACAAAATAAAAAACAGAGACAGGTGTATGTTATAGGGAAGTTACCAGACAATAGCTTGTTCTATTTAAACAGCACTTACTTCATCACTAAATGCTTCCTACCTATGAAAATTTTGTGCTTTGTTACGTTTTGAAGGTTTTTCTTGTGTGCATGTCTGTGTGTTGTGTCTGTTGCTTATTCCTTATTTTCAATGCCAGAAACATTCAGTTATGTTATGTCACTGGTTTAGGTGATATCTGGGGTCCTGATTAGTTGCTGACTTTCTGATAATTGACAGCACACAGGATGAGAGACAACTTAGTCTTGAAAGACGGACGTACATCACCGTCTTACATTGTAACATATTGGTCATTTTTCCACAAAGTTTTTAAACACTAAAACCTCGTATTCCAAAAATGGACTCTGAAGTATATCTTTTCTCTTATTCATTAAAAAGAAATTGATAACTAAACAAGAGACAAAATTCAGCGCAAGTTTCCTTTATTTATTTTTTTTTTTGTATTTTCTGAAAATTTCCAGACTCCATTTCTCTCAGCTAGAAATAAACCTCCCAAAGTCATCCTAGCCTTGATCTGACTGATTTCACAAACATAAATATGTCAATGAGCTATACCAAACAATAGCCCGCTAGGATTGCTTTCCATAGTCCAGATACATTTTGAGAGATGTCTAAAATGACATGTTTGCTGTAAAATATACATGGCCGGGTGAACTTTCCTAGTCTTATCTTGCGCCTCAGTAACTCTAAAGAGAAAATGAAATCTTCTGCTTCAGACACGTTTAAAAATATTTAAATGCCTCTTTTAAATTTTCACTAGCCTTTACATACGTATGGGACACTTGTTTAAAAGTTTCTAATTTTAACCTTTTGTTAGAGGCAGCCACTCACAGCTCAGAAACTCAAAGGCATAGCCTTTTTAAGTGTTTTGTGGTAGATGTTTTAACTGAATTGATTCACTCTAAATTAGACCATGGTATGCTTGGCTTTAGAAACAATTTTTACAGCGTTCTATGGAGCTTTCAGTCATATAAGATAGTGAGTAGACAGCACTAGAAAGTCTTCTCAATGTTAAGCAATCTTTTATGATTTGGATGTAAAATTTTAAAAAAATGACTTCCTGTTTAAAGTGATGAATAACATGGTCTCGAAAACCATGGGGAATAAGGCTGCTTTGTGTCAAGGTTGTACCTGAAATACACAAGATGAAGATGTCTAGGCTAGATCTCATTCAAAGGTCACCCCTATTCCGGGAAGGATATGAACAGTAGAAGTTAAGAGAAAATATAGGTTGAAGGTTCAGGCAACTGAAAAAAAAAATTGGTTCAAAGTTCAGTAGAGGCATCATAATTTTTTTTCCCTGTGATGCTGATTCCTGTGTCTACAAGCTATTCTGTTTATTTTTTCCATATAGAGTGTTTGTGCTACGCCTGAATGGTATTAATTAGACAATCCTACAGCAGTTATAAAGAATAAATCAGGCCCTAGAAACAGTACTAGAAGTTCATTAATAAGTAAAATAAATCCCTGCTTTCAGGAAGCTCATTGTCTAAGGGGGAAAATAGTTACGCTAAAGAATCAAGGACAATGTGACATTTTTATACTCAACAACTCCCTTCATACTTCCTTGGTATATTCTTAACACGTAGGGGACAGAGGCATGTTAAGTATTAAGGGGGTGCAAAAATAACAGAAATGAAATGAAGGTAACAAAGGGGGTACAGTGATTATGTGATGCAAGAGTCAGTGTAGTCCCTCCCATTTAAGTACTGGATGGTCATGAAGATTGCCAAAGCCTTGAAAAACAGCAGGGTGGGTTTTGTGCTATGAGCTGTCATATGGCAGTACCTCTTTTCTCCCGGGAATGTTATGCCCCAGAAAACTGAAATTGTTTCTGTGTTGAAAGGGTATTCCCCTTCCGGCTGTCATTTCCAATTGCCATGTTTCTTACTTTACGGCAAAGCACAAAATATGGCTCATCCTGCTTCTACAGATGATGGGCAGTGAGCCTCTCTGTCTGCCAGGCGCATGAACACCAGGATGAAGCCAGGATCCCAACATTCATGAATGCACACACAGCTTATACGAGACAGAGGGAGTTATTGACCCCACAATCTTCTCAATTTTCCCATTGAATAAAAAATAAAAAAATAAACACAAGTTCCTTAACAATTACATGGAGAATTAGGGGAGATGAAACCACAGGTCCTCTTCCCTCATAAGGACCAGACACAGCAGCTCTCTATCTTTCCTAGTCCCGCTCTTCTTTCTATTTCTTTTTGAGACCTTCATACACGAGTCCCAAATCTACATCATTCCTACTTCTACATCCCTGCTTTAAGTCCTCCTGTGCCTGTGTATTTCCGCATGATGTCTTTAATTACTATTGTCACATGTTACACACAGATGCATACACACACACACACACACACACACACACACACATCCATGCACACATATGGGCAAACGTGTGTAAACGAAACTGAGTTCATTTAGCATTATTTTCTTGTTCTTGTGTACCTGGATGGCCACTTTGGGTTAGAAAACCTAGACAAGGAATCTTTCTCCCTGTCTCAGTAGTCACTGACTAAGCAGTGACTTATGAAATTTTCCCTGTCTGTGCTACCAAGTCAACTAGCATTGTCCACATTTCCTATGTCCGCAGTCATATTTCAATGAGAAAACCTCTCATTGGAATGTTGTTGGCATGTTTACTCTGTCCTAACTGGGAGATATTATCTGGCAGCATGGCCCTGGTCATCTGGCTCTTAACTCTTTCTTTGATTTCTTATGCAACTCTTCCAGAGCCATCTCACTTTTTTCTTAAATTGCAGGCAAGAACAAACAAGATTTCCATGAGTTGTACAAGAGAATACAAATGGTTCAAAAGAGAATAATCTCCAAATAAGTCCCCATGAACTAAAATTATCTGTGATTAGAAGAGTAGAGCATTGCTCGAAGATAATGCAAGTAATATATTTAGTGCATAGTCAGTACTTAATAAATATTAGCTACTGCCTAGCTGTGATTTACAGTTGTTTCAGGCTAGAAGTGGGATTGGATTCGCTAATTGTGCAAGGGCTGGATGAAATAATACCAGCAAGGCACTTAGCGGAGGGTTAATGCTCAATTATTGTTAGCTGGTATTAGTTGGGTTTTTATTGCAGGATAAAGCTAGTGCAAACAGCCTTTCACAGTAGTCTTTGCTTTGCTTTTGTGAAGCCACTGAAGATGTCGTTACATAGACATAGTAATGGATCTTGTCTAGGAAAAAACGCACAGGTTGCTTAAGCATTTTAGTTCCACAGGTGATTATCACACTCAACAGAACCGGAAAGAGGAAGCAAAACAGAATGGTACTTAAGTTTTAGACTACATCTAAATCTAAATCTTTGTAAGTATGTCTTCACATTTAGCATGTCTGACCCACTAGCTTGGCCATAGTTTTCCAGGCCTTCATTAGTGATGTTTAAGATATGATATTTAGTGTATTACTAGTTTATAAATCCTGTTGATTTATTTCTCACACATTATGTTAGTTATGCAACAAGAAAACTTTTGTTTGGCATAATATGTAATATATCTACCTATATGTGCACATAGATATTAAATATATAAATATATTACATTACAGCTTCATATATTTTATGAGGAATTACAAAGGAAAAGTCAGCTATAATGGGGTTCTCAGTGGTATTATTTAAGTATCGGCTTTCAGAGTTATGGCTTACTAACTTTAACCTGTAATTAGAAAGTTCAGCACTTCTATCAAGGAAATAGGAGAAAACGGAGACATCATCACTGTGACTAACCACAAACTAACTCTCATTTAATCTTTTGGCTTTTATCCCTATCTCAAACTCTAAACACATGTTACAAGGTTGCTTATGTGTGTTAAATTATTCCAAAGGAGAGTTTACAGAGAGCTGAGGTGCGAGAATAAATGTCCTGGTCATTTCTTAATAAGGAGTTTCAACTGAACAGTGCCCCACACGCAGGACTTTCCAAAGCGATGAACTACCTGCTGATATCCTCAAAAATGTCTCTACCACTACATAATTTGTTTGGGTGTCAAATAAATTAATAAAAGAGCAGGCTTTATGGTGGTGCAGGATGATGGCTTGTTCACCTCTTTATTCAAATGTGACTTACTGCATGCACTGCCATTCCTAATGGTGCACAATTGTGGCAGCTGGAAAATCCAGTCACTTTTTTTTTTTTCTTTCAAGGCTGATGTTTTGTTCTTGAATCATCAAATTTGAGAAATACATGTTGACATTCTGCATTCGCATTGTGGCCACAGACTGGGGATCACCCTAATTGTCAGTGACAGACATCCCTTTACAAAGATAAGTTCTCACCTAATTTGTGTGAAGCAATCTCCAACGAAGGTCCCAGTCACAGCCAGCACATGTACAACATTGCTTTCAAATCACAGGCATGTGCCAAAGGCCAAAATGAAAATTTTGTAGAAATGACATCTGCAGTTGAAAGAAAAAAATAGACAGTACATCTCATAAGAACCAGGGGTGCTCTGCTTTCCTGGAAGTCGTTTTGGACAGTGAATTTTTAATCTAAAAGAACAACTTGATCAGTCTTCCTGTGAGCTTCCCAGTACACTTCAGCAGAAGGGCTACGGCAAGGTCAGATCATATGTGGACACGCCGGCACACAGCACAACATGGGTAGGAAACTTCCTTGTAGTTCAAAACTGCCACTACATAATTTGACTAGCTTATATAATATCTTATACTTGGAAAAGTTGTCAACACGAATGTGTTAAGGAGTGATGGCTACAGCTAAGCATTCCATCCCTGTGTGTAGTTCATTTAATTCTAGCGGGTATAGTTGGCATTCCGATTCTACAGAGAACTAGTTCATGATTAGATGTTGGCTCCATAAGGCTGTCGCTGAGTTCTGAATACAAGTTGGCTGGCTCCAGAATTTGTGTTCTTCAGCACTATATTTTACAAGAATCATCTATTTAGTTAATTATCTTGTGTGTAGAGAATGTACTTGACATGAACATTCAAGCACTGCAGACTAGTATCTTTTTGCTGTTATCATTGTTGTTCATACAGCACTTGCACCATAGAGTCTGTAGTCAACACCCTCATAATTTCCTTTCAGTGGATAATTTTTCTAAGTACGCATAGCACACCTGATCATCAAAAGAGCCAACAAAAATCAGTTCTCCTCTATTATAAAGTATTCAGAGAGTTTACAGACAATGTCTTCGGCACCTCACATGCCTTTCCCTTGTTGTTATTTGATAAAAAATTGTAATTTTGTAATTGTGTAAATGGTCTTGGCAGTTGTTTGTTTTTAGATTCAACTGAAAAGCCCTTGCTTCCCTTGGCCTACTATGCTTAATTCATTGTGACAGCTTTACTGAGAATGTGAGACTTACAAGTGCCCCCTTTTCCAACTTTGCCGCAGGGAGTAGGAGGTGTAGAGACTGCCTTCGACACTCACTGGAACTCCCTTTGACCTGTATCTGCATCTGAGCATGTAATGAAAATTCATGAGCTGCCTCTTTCTTTGAAAGTGAGCTGCATCTTGCAGCTCCTCTTTGTGAATTACAGAGAAAGGAAACTTCCCTGGAGTCCAGGGCTAGAGGACATAGTGACCTGCAATAAGTCAGGAGAGAAAGGGTGCCATGCTCACAGAGGTGTGACACCTAATCCAAGGCAGCCCTGTTGGGAACCTGTGGTGGGTGATGCCCACATTGTCTACTCAATAAGAGCTCTAAGAGGGCAGCCCGGTGTCTGTGTATTCTGTGTAATTCCCTACCTTTCAAGAACAACATCAGAATTTTTTTTTTCAGTCCCATGGTGTTAATCCAATGTCCTTCCCTATAACAGGCACCCGAGTTAATCAGTTTACAAGGAAAAATGTTTTATTTGGACTCATAGCTTCAGAGGTCTCAGTCTATTATTTATTGGCCTTCCTGATGTTGTTCTCGCAGCCTCTCCTGCCTCATACCCCCTCTCACTCCCCCCTCTCCTTCTCAGAGAAGGGCGGGACTCTGAGGGGCATCAACCCTCTCTGGCACCTCAAGTCACAGCAGGACTAAGCACCTCCTCTCCCACTGGGGCCTGATAAAGCAGCCCAGCTAGGGGGAAGGGATCCAGAGGCAGATAACAAGAGTCAGAGACAGCCCCCTTTCCCATTGTTTGTTGACCACACTGCACATCTACTACATATGTGTAGGAGGGCTAGGCCCAGTCCATGCATGCTCTTTAGCTGGTAGTTCAGTCACTGTGAGCCTCCCTAGTCCCAGGGTAGTTGAGCCTGCAACTCTTCTGGTGGTGTCCTTGACCCCTCAGGCTTCCTCTATCCTTCCTCCCACTTTTCCACAGCACTCCTCAAGCTGGAGGAGTGCAGAAGCAGGCAGATCTCTCAGTTTGAGAACAGCCTCATCTACAGAGCTGGACAGCCAGGGTTACATGGACTAACCCCGTCTTGAAAAAATATTTTTTAATTATTTCTTTGTCGGAATAATATCTTACTGTAAATTTATGAAGTATCTTCCTGTATAGGCCATATTTTGTTCCTTTTTTCTTCCATTAATAGCATGTCATTTATTTCCAACCCTTACTTATTGTGAATATTCAGCTATGAAAAATGTGCTTATGTATCATCTATCTGATGCTCGTTTTCACTTTTATGGATATATACCTAAAAACGCAATTATAGACTCATTAGATTAGCTAATTATTCAGGCCGTGGCATTTTTCAATCAGTTAGTATGATCCTAGCCGACCAGGTCTCACTCATGAGTGACTTTTCCTGTGCTACTTCTTTATACATTGTCTTCTTTGCACATCTTGTCACATAAAGTGATTATATTCATCCCTTTGTAAGCCTCAGAATGTTCTGGGTTTGCTCCTGTTGCATTCTTCTCTCATAATACCAGCTTTCAGGACATGGAAAAAAAAATGAATCTTAGATATTGCACAGATATGTATTTTAACTTAATTACGTCAAACTATGCTAAACACTGGGCATATGGAGGTCAATGACATATACCTGGTCTCTCCTGACAGAGAGTTTGGATTCTCAAAAGCAAATAGGAAGAATATACTTTTACTATTATGATCATAATCTGATTTTTTTAAAACTAAATTTGTATCACTGAAATTTTGATTGGGGACAAAGTATCAGTATTTATGTTGGGTGATAATTAATTTTCTCTCTTAGCTCAGTTTGGTCCCTTCCCTAATTGGTTCCAAACTTTGGTCACAGATGTGGTAGTCAGATATCCACTAAAAAGTATTTGTGGTTTCTAAGATGTGCCATGATACACTGGCAGTCTGAATGGTTTAAGGAATTCTCTTATAATTTGAGTCACTCAGTGAAGCTGTATGCTTATTTTCAGCATCAACTTTTATCTCCACTCATCACTGAGCAAAGGTGGGTTTTTGTTTTTAAGACCATGAGCATCAATTTTGTTTGAGGTATAAGATACTATTCTACATAATTTAATTACTGACCCAATGGGTAATTTCATAACCAACACAGTGTGACTTTGAAAGTCAGGATACATGAGTTACTAATTACAGTAAACATATTGGGTAACGGTGCAGAATGCATGTGCCTAAAAGAGTAATCTAAGCAAAACAGAAAAAAAAATATGTGAGTTTATCAGTGTCTCAGCTAAGTTCCAATATTAATAGGAGGTTTTAGTCTCTGGAATTCAAGAAGTTGTTGCATATACAGAAAGGACGTCTGCATTATCATCAATGGGAATTAGACAGTGCATGCATAATCATCTTCTGAAGGACTGTTAACTGTAGGTAGCATCCATCACATGATTTCTATGTGGCCACAATTTCAATGGAAGTTCGGTGAAACAGCCATGTAGTCTATGACCTTAGAAGAATGGTACTCAACCTTCCTACTGCTGTGCCCTGTAATACACTTCCTCATGTTGTGCCCACCCCCAACAATAGAATTATTTTGTTTCTACTTCACAACTGTAATTTTGTCACTGTTTTGACTTGTAAGTGTCAGATATGCAGAATATTTGCCATGTGGTCCCCAAACCCCACAAGTTAAGAATTACTGCTCTAAAACTTTAAAAGAAAAAGGAAAGAATATATATGTCAAACTCAGCCATGGAATTGCTCCACTTTGAATAATGTCCCTTTAGGACTCATAGACTGTTCAATGGGTAAAGATGCTTGCCAAGCCTGAAGACCCGAGTTCCAGTCCCACGACCCAAATGGTGAATGGAGATAGCACAACTTGTCCTGCAACTTGTTCTCTGACATGCACGGATACATGCTAGCATACACACATAACACACACACACACACACACACACACACACACACATAAAAACACACACGCAGCATATATACACATCAACCATATACCACAGACATACACACACAGAGAGATACAAATACACCACAGATCCACATACACCACAGACATACACACACACAACATAAACACACATCACAGACACACACACATTCACACACACACCACAGATCCACATACACCAAAGACATAAACATACAGCATACAGACACAGACACATTCACACCCACACCCACAGAGACATAAACACACCACAGATTCACATACACCACAAACATAAACTCACAGCATACACACACATCAACCATACACCACAGACACAGACACACACATTCATACCACACACATCACACTACAGACACAGAAAAACACAAATACAAATACACAGATATAGACACAAACACAGACACAGAAACACCCACATATACACACAACACACACAATAAAGACACAGACATACACACACAGAAACACACACAGAGCACAGACACACACAATATAATAAAATTAGTTTTTAAAAGAATACTATACCATTTGATTAAATCATATTCAAGTTTAATAAAGATATGAGAAGTTTGAGAGTCTAGAACCTAAAATTAAGTCTAAGCTGGATTTCAGTAAATAAAAAGTATTCTTTACAGTAGCTGTCTAGAAATAAAAACTGCATTACTATGTTTTTGGTCAGCAAATCTATTTATTCCTTTGATTTTATTTCAAATATTTGAGTGAAAATTAGGAAAGTTTTTGTAAAACAAAATCTTCCTCACATAAATTTCTTCCTTTTTTAATTTTATGGATGGTTTTAGAAAGAAAAAAAAATCACCAATTATATCTACCCTCAAGTTTTGGTCACATGTTTGCAAAACTAAGGTACCCTGAAATATCCTTATGTGATTGTAAATAAATTATTTTATTTTTTTCTTCAACTAACCAATTTAATATGAGACAGCAAAATCAGTTTTTTTTGAGAAATTTGCTCTAAAGACACATTTTACACTTGAAGTTAAACTTTTCAATAATTTATTCCCTCTCTAGGCTGCCCATGATTCTAAATTGCTCAAATTACTGCTCGGGTGCATGGCTGACCTCATGCCAGGCTACACCTGATGGCGATTGTTTATATTTAGAACAGTGTCCTGATCAATCTCTGACACTTACTACTGGCTTCCTGCTGCTCAAAAATGTGTACGCTAATAGCATTTGTATGTTTTTCTTTTCCCTCAAGGTTTCAGATTCCTTCTCTACAAGAACATTGCAAATTAGAATGAACAGCAGACACAGTGTTATAGACCTGGGCTAGGCAATTTTATTGTATTTTAGGATCCTATATTGTATTTATTAAACACAGATGTCTTTTCTATCCATAAAGATATCATTATATAAATATGGTCATGCACCCAAATTTACAAAGACCATTCATTATCTGTTGTGAATTTCAAACTTCAAAAAATGAAAATAAAAATAATCCCTAATGTACAACTAGATTTCTAGATTTCAACAATGAATAAAATTAACAAAGGATTCAATCGAAACAAACTGAAAAATGCCTTGGCATATGTTAAAAATCTGACCTTTTGCAAAATTACTTTTCTGGGTGTCAATTCTCCTATAAAATCATGACTTTGTACCAATTTTAAGGTGCCCACATCATCATATGAAACAACGATGAAATAAATGTTGAACCATTACTTGTATATTTGTAAAAGTATGTGGATCATTAGGAGGCATCTACTTTAATTCTTCCTATTTTGCGTTTCCTTCTCTACAGAACGCTTCCATCCCCACCACACATTTAATCCTTCATGTTCCATTAGTCCCATTTAACCCTTTCATACCACTATGTCCAGCATCTTCTCTAACTCCTATCTCCAGGACCCCTTTCTAATTTGCCGACCACTATGGAAATCCGAGAAATCACGCCATGTTTTTCTTTATGCATCTGGGGTGTCTCTCAGAATGATTGTTTCCAGCTTTATCAATTAACCTGCAAGTTTAACAATATCATTGTTTTACAGATGAATAAGAATATACTGTATAAATGCACCACATACAATTGATGAGCACATACAATTTTTTTTCGTATTATGATAGAAGAACAATGAACATGAATAAACAGGCATTTCTATAATGGGATACAGAATTCTTTTCAGTTATGCCCCCAAATTGGGTAGCTGGCTCTTCAGATAGATTATTTCTAGGTTTCTGAGGAGCTTCCATGCTGATTTTCATGTGTAGAAATGGCTGTGCCATTTTACACCCCACCATCACTGAATAAGTGTTTTGCTTTTTCACACCTTGATGACAGTCTTTGCTGTATTATTTTTATTGTAGTCATTCTGAATGGGGTAAGACGAAATTTCAAGGTTCTTTTTGTTTGAAATTTTCATTAAAAAAAAAGTTTAAATGGAGCTGTTCTGCAATGGGACAACAGTGTTCCTATTAGACACCATAGGCTAACAAATAAAAATCCCAGTAATGGGAACCTGTTACCTTGTTTGAAGTTAAAGAACAGTTAAGCCCATTGTTCCCCGGTTATTACAGACTATTACCAATACTCTTTGTTACACTATAGAATTTGATATTACTGTCCCATTTCTGTGTGACATTAAAGTAAAAGAGGCCACGAATCTGAGAATGAACGATGTCGGAGGAGGATGGGAGGGGTCGAAGGAATGAAAATTAAGGGGGGACATGCAATTTTATTTTAATTTATATGGAGATATTAAATATATATTTTAAAAGACACTTGCTGAAGGCATACATAAGTGAGACAAAGAACATGGAGAAATGAAGCTGGTTGTTTCCAGGAAGCCTTGTCCCTACTAGCTAGGTCTCGTCTCTCATTGAGCTGTGAGGAATTATGCATACAACTAACACAAAAATGTAACCCTCCATCAAATACAGCTGTGAATCGTACGAGCTACAATAACCAACGGTCCACTGATGCAATAGTGGCACAATATCATGGAAGTGTAACCACCCATTTCTGACTGGAGCTAAGTCTGATTCCACCAGATGCATCTCAGACTGGCACCATTATCAGCCAAGTTCCTGTGGGTAGACAGGTTGGTGGACTTAGTGGAGAGCATACTGCTCTTACTCTCTTGCATGAATGTAGAATTAAACTGGCTCCTATGGGATTATACTTATAGATTGATATGCCTCATAAATCTCCTCAGACAAAGTTTTATTTTAGGTAGATGATGATTAAAATTGCAGACCTATACATGCATTGTCCTGGATTGGGGTATCAGTTTCTGCAGGGACCCCACGGCTCAGTTTGTTTGGCACTGTAGGTCTCCTTTTGGAGTTCCAGTCCCCTCCAGATGTAGCCCATGGACTCAGTCTCCAAGTGGGTTCCCTAATAAGGGAAGCAGGGACTTTCTCTGGCAGGAACTCAAGTGTCAGGTTCTCTGACCACCTCCCCTTGGGGGAGCAGCCTTGCCAGGCCACAGAGAAAGATAATGCAACCAGTGCTGATGGGACCTGATAAGCTAGGGTCAGATGAAACAGGAGGAGGACCTCCCCTATCAGTGGATTTAGGGAGAGGCATGGGAAAAGAAGAGGGAGGGAAGGTGGGATTGGGAGGAGATGAGGGAGAGCAACACAGCTGAGATACCAACTGAATAAATTGTAACAAATGACTATAATAAAAAATTAATAAAAATTGCAGACCTCTAACTGGACAAAGTATATAGAATAAGAGACTATGAGATGTTCAGCCGTAAGTGGACATTTGTATCATACAGTCTCCTCCCATGTCTCAGGAAGCATACTGGAAAAGAAAAGAGCAAAAGGTTATGGATGACTAGAGTGAAACAAAGTTTTCTGGACACGAAAGGGAATGTGTGTGTGTGTGTGTGTGTGTGTGTGTGTGTGTGTGTGTGTGTGT
>NW_026596147.1:10098391-10100657 GCF_907164565.1 Psammomys obesus | reverse complement strand
TGTGTGTGTGTGTGTGTGTGTGTGTGTGTGTGTGTGTGTGTGTGTGTATTCACAGCAGCTATGCCAGCATACACAAGGTGTGTGCAAGTTCAACACAGACAAACATCCATTCAGGGAGATGGAAAGTAGACATTACATTCCACCCCTAACTAAGAAATTATCGGTAATTGATGGCTTCGGGAAGAGAGTCAGATTTCTTTAAAGGTGTGGTCTCTTATAGGTTGACCATGATGTTCCAGAAGTGAAAGGCCAAGGGTATATGAACAATATAGATTTTACTTGAAGTTTACTTGAAAGAAACCTGGACAAACATATTGGTGGGCAGGGAGAAGGTATTGGACTGAGAGTACTTAGAGAAGGACAGTGAATATATTGTACAAGATAACCTAGAACCCTGACAGTGCAGCCACTTCTGATGAGAACTGATACACTAAGATCAGAAAGAAGGAGAGGAGGACCTCCCCTATCAGTGGACTTGGGGAGGGGCATGCATGCAGAAAGGGGAGGGAGGGTGGGACTGGGAGGGGAGGATATGGGGGGATACAAAATGAATAAAGTGTAATTAATAAAAGTTAAAAAAAATATGGTATAAAATTCTCTAAGAATAATGAAAAAGAAGAAAAAGGTAAAAAAGCCTTCTTCAGTTTCAATTATGAATTTATTTAAACGAACACTTTCTAGAGGATTGAAAATATTTTCATTTATATTTATCTTTTTAAATTTTTTTCAAAGTTACTAGGAGCATTTTTTTTTGTCCCTGAGGCTGAAGAAAACAAAATATGAGTTCTCCTTTTCTCCATGCTGTGATACGGAGGAATTAAATAAAAAAACATAGACAAGTATTAAAACAAATGATATTTTTAATCATGTTTGTATTTTGTTTGAATCTCGATGGAGTTATATATTCTATTCTATTTTCCCCTCTATGTTACTCAGACACCTGGCCATTTCTCAGCAAGTCTTCTGGGGTCATCCATTCCACAATACTAGCCATGTTGATTAAAGAAATACGTTGATTCCTATTTCTATGAGCATTGAATTACCAGCTTCTAGGAAGAGCCCTTCACATACAAAGCACAGTTACTTTTACTCTGAAACACAAGATTAAAAACTATATAATTAGTAGTTCCTTGAGGACAATGAATGTTGAGCCGTTCCTTTCCTATCTCCATAGAGCTATCTTCAATATATTCCTTTTTTATCTCCTTCAAAATTAGTTGTTTTTTTTTTAAACCAGCATAATCCCTAAGATTTTAAGTGTTTGTAAATATACACACAGATAAGTGTAGTCTTCAAACCCATTAAAACCACAACAACAACAACAACAACAAAACATTTATTTGCTATACATGAAGAACACTACAGAAAACTGCAACAATAAAAACAGGGTTGTGGAGCCCAGTCCCAGTAAATGCATCTAGAGAGCTCCCCAATTATGGCTGAAGAAACACTGCAGACAAAGTAGAAGAAAGATTACAATAGCTAGAGGATCAGAGACTTTGCTGTGATATTGTGTCTCCTAGTAACTCCAGAAACCATATCCATAAAGTCTTGCCAACATGAATGAGAAACGTGAGCTGAACAACACTAGACATTCCAAAGTGGACAGGAGAAAGCCCGTGTGGCCTTGACACTGCACAAAGGGCTATCAGGAATTCTAGGAGTGGGAGAAATAATCTTCCCTAGGGAAGAGCACATAAATTGCTTATCAAATATAAAACTGTCAGCCCTGAAAACATAAATATGAGTATCATGGTACAGAATGAGCAAGCTAAATTTAGGAATGTGTATGTAACACCAATTATTAATAAATCAGAAGCCAAGAACAATTTGTGCTACTCAAGTATTTTTGAATGTCTGGTCTTCCAGTGAAAGATGGCTGACAGAGCAGGAGCTGCATTCCTCAAAAAAAAAAAAAAAAAAAAAAAAAAAAAAAAAAAAAACTATTTCTCATCTTCTAGCAGCTAGCAATTTCAGGTAGTTCCAAGGGTACAGACTGAATTTCATACCCAACTCCGATGTGCATGCTGGCATTTCATCTGGTTTGAACTTGGAAGGGATTTGTGCGTCTTTTCAGAGCTGTTTTAAGTTCATATGTGCAGCTGTCTTGCTTTGTCCAGAAGATACTGTTTCCTTGTAGTCATCCATTGCCTCTGACTAGTACACTTTTTCGAATCCCTTAACCACAATGATCCCTGAACCTAGAGGAAACTGTGCTCGATAGATAGATAGATAGATAGATAGATAGATAGATAGATAGATAGAT